>NW_022589725.1:45187869-45779471 GCF_004348235.1 Phoca vitulina
AGTTACCCTGAATGTAAATGGGCTAAATGCCCCAATCAAAAGACACAGGCTATCAGATTGGATTAAAAAACAAGACCCATCGATATGCTGTCTGCAAGAGACTCATTTTAGACCCAAAGACACCCCCAGATTTAAAGTGAGGGGGCGGAAAACCATTTACCATGCTAATGGACGCCAAAAGAAAGCTGGGGTGGCAATCCTTATATCAGACAAATTAGATTTTAAACCAAAGACTGTAATAAGAGATGAGGAAGGACACTATATCCTACTTAAAGGGTCTATCCAACAAGAAGATCTAACAATTGTAAATATCTATGCCCCTAACATGGGAGCAGCCAATTATATAAGCCAATTAATAACGAAAGCAAAGAAACACATCGACAACAATACAATAATAGTGGGGGACTTTAACACCCCCCTCACTGAAATGGACAGATCGTCTAAGCAAAAGATCAACAAGGAAATAAAGACTTTAAATGACACACTGGACCAAATGGACTTCACAGACATATTCAGAACATTCCATCCCAAAGCAACGGAATACACATTCTTCTCTAGTGCCCATGGAACATTCTCCAGAATAGATCACATCCTAGGTCATAAATCAGGTCTCAACCGGTACCAGAAGATTGGGATCATCCCCTGCATATTTTCAGACCACAATGCTTTGAAACTAGAACTCAATCACAAGAGGAAAGTCGGAAAGAACTCAAATACATGGAGGCTAAAGAGCATCCTACTGAAGAATGAATGGGTCAAACAGGAAATTAAAGAAGAATTAAAAAAATTCATGGAAACCAATGAAAATGAAAACACAACTATTCAAAATCTTTGGGATACAGCAAAGGCAGTCCTAAGAGGAAAGTATATAGCAATACAAGCCTTTCTCAAGAAACAAGAAAGGTCTCAAGTACACAACCTAACCCTACACCTAAAGGAGCTGGAGAAAGAACAGCAAATAAAGCCTAAACCCAGCAGGAGAAGAGAAATAATAAAGATCAGAGCAGAAATCAATGAAATAGAAACCAAAAGAACAGTAGAACAGATCAACGAAACTAGGAGCTGGTTCTTTGAAAGAATTAACAAGATTGATAAGCCCCTGGCCAGACTTATCAAAAAGAAAAGAGAAATGACCCAAATCAACAAAATCATGAATGAAAGAGGAGACATCACAACCAACACCAAAGAAATACAAACAATTATAAGAACATATTATGAGCAACTCTATGCCAGCAAATTAGATAACCTGGAAGTAATGGATGCATTCCTAGAGATGTATCAACTACCAAAACTGAACCAGGAAGAAATAGAAAACCTGAACAGACCTATAACCACTAAGGAAATAGAAGCAGTCATCAAAAATCTCCCAAAACACAAAAGCCCAAGACCAGATGGCTTCCCAGGGGAATTCTACCAAACATTTCAAGAAGAATTAATACCTATCCTTCTGAAACTGTTCCAAAAAATAGAAATGGAAGGAAAACTTCCAAACTCATTTTATGAGGCCAGCATTACCTTGATCCCAAAACCAGACAAAGACCCCATCAAAAAGGAGAATTACAGACCAATATCCCTGATGAACATGGATGCAAAAATTCTCACCAAAATACTAGCCAATAGGATCCAACAGTACATTAAAAGGATTATTCACCACGACCAAGTCGGATTTATCCCTGGGCTGCAAGGTTGGTTCAACATCCGCAAATCAATCAACGTGATACAATACATTAACAAAAGAAAGAACAAGAATCATATGATCCACTCAATAGATGCAGAAAAAGCATTTGACAAAGTACAGCATCCTTTCTTGATCAAAACTCTTCAGAGTATAGGGATAGAGGGTACATACCTCAATATCATAAAAGCCATCTATGAAAAACCTACAGCGAATATCATTCTCAATGGGGAAAAACTGAGAGCTTTCCCCCTAAGGTCAGGAACGCGGCAGGGATGTCCACTATCATCACTGCTATTCAACATAGTATTGGAAGTCCTAGCCACAGCAATCAGACAACAAAAAGAAATCAAAGGCATCCAAATTGGCAAAGAAGAAGTCAAATTCTCACTCTTTGCAGATGATATGATACTTTATGTGGAAAATCCCAAAGACTCCACCCCAAAACTGCTAGAACTCATACAGGAATTCAGTAAAGTGGCAGGATATAAAATCAATGCACAGAAGTCAGTGGCATTCCTATACACCAACAACAAGTCAGAAGAAAGAGAAATTAAGGCGTCAATCCCATTTACAATTGCACCCAAAACCATAAGATACCTAGGAATAAATCTAACCAAAGAGGCAAAGGATCTGTACTCAGAAAACTATAAAATACTCATGAAAGAAATTGAGGAAGACACAAAGAAATGGAAAAACATTCCATGCTCATGGATTGGAAGAACAAATATTGTGAAGATGTCAATCCTACCTAGAGCAATCTACACATTCAATGCAATCCCCATCAAAATACCATCCACTTTCTTCAAAGAAATGGAACAAATAATCCTAAAATTTTTATGGAACCAGAAAAGACCCCGCATAGCCAGAGGAATGTTGAAAAAGAAAAGCAAAGCTGGCGGCATCACAATTCTGGACTTCCAGCTCTACTACAAAGCTGTCATCATCAAGACAGTATGGTACTGGCACAAAAACAGACACATAGATCAATGGAACAGAATAGAGAGCCCAGAAATGGACCCTCAACTCTATGGTCAACTCATCTTTGACAAAGCAGGAAAGAATGTCCAATGGAAAAAAGACAGTCTCTTCAACAAATGGTGTTGGGAAAATTGGACAGCCACATGCAGAAGAATGAAACTGGACCATTTCCTTACACCACACACAAAAATAGACTCCAAATGGTTGAAAGACCTCAATGTGAGACAGGAGTCCATCAAAATCCTAAAGGAGAACACAGGCAGCAACCTCTTCGACCTCAGCCACAGCAACTTCTTCCTAGAAACATCGCCAAAGGCAAGGGAAGCAAGGGCAAAAATGAACTATTGGGACTTCAAGATAAAAAGCTTTTGCAAAGCAAAGGAAACAGTCAACAAAACCAAAAGACAACCGCCAGAATGGGAGAAGATATTTGCAAATGACATATCAGATAAAGGGCTAGTATCCAAAATCTATAAAGAACTCATCAAACTCAACACCAAAAGAACAAAGAATCCAATCAAGAAATGGGCAGAAGACATGAACAGACATTTTTCCAAAGAAGACATCCAAACGGCCAACAGACACATGAAAAAGTGTTCAATATCGCTCGGCATCAGGGAAATCCAAATCAAAACCTCAGTGAGATACCACCTCACACCAGTCAGAATGGCTAAAATTAACAAGTCAGGAAATGACAGATGTTGGCGGGGATGTGGAGAAAGGGGAACCCTCCTACACTGTTGGTGGGAATGCAAGCTGGTGCAGCCACTCTGGAAAACAGTATGGAGGTTCCTCAAAAAGTTGAAAATAGAGCTACCATATGATCCAGCAATTGCACTCCTGGGTATTTACCCCAAAGATACAAAAGTAGGGACCCGAAGGGTTACGTGCCCCTCGATGTTTATAGCAGCAATGTCCACAATAGCCAAACTGTGGAAAGAGCCAAGATGTCCATCAACAGATGAATGGATAAAGAAGATGTGGTATATATATACAATGGAATATTATGCAGCCATCAAAAGGAATAAGATCTTGCCATTTGCAACGACGTGGATGGAACTGGAGGGTATTATGCTGAGCGAAATAAGTCAAACAGAGAAAGACATGTATCATATGACCTCACTGATATGAGGAATTCTTAATCTCAGGAAACAAACTGAGGGTTGCTGGAGTGGGGGGTGGGGTGGGAGGGATGGGGTGACTGGGTGATGGACACTGGGGAGGGTATGTGTTCTGGTAAGCGCTGTGAATTGTGCAAGACTGTTGAATCTCAGATCTGTACCTCTGAAACAAATAATGCAATATATGTTAAGAAAGAAAAAACGAAGAAGAAGAATGTAGCAGGAGGGGAAGAATGAAGGGGGGGAAATCGGAGGGGGAGAAGAACCAGGAGAGACGATGGACTCTGAAAAACAAACTGAGGCTTCTAGAGGGGAGGGGGGTGGGAGGATGGGTTAGCCTGGTGATGGGTATTGAGGAGGGCACGTTCTGCATGGAGCACTGGGTGTTATGCACAAACAATGAATCATGGAACACTATATCTAAAACTAATGATGTAATGTATGGGGATTAACATAACAATAAAAAATTAAAAAAATAAAAAATAAAAAATAAAAAATACAAAGAAGCAAATGAAAATGAAAACAGGACAATCCAAAACCTTTGGGATGCAGGAAAGGCAGTCCTAAGAGGGAAGTATAGCAATACAGGCTTTCCTCAAGGAGCAAGAAACGTCTCAAATACACAAGCTAACCCTATACTTAAAGGAGCTGGAAAAAGAACAGTAAATAAAGCCTAAAACCAGCAGATGAAGGGAAATTATAAAGATGAGCACAGAAATAAATGATATAGAAATTAAAAAAAAAAACAGTAGAACAGATCAATGAAACTAGAGCTGGTTCTTTGAAAGAATTAATAAAAATTGATAAAGCTCTAGCCAGACTTATCAACAAGAAAAGAGAAATAAATAAAATCACGAATGAAAGAAGAGAGATCACAACCAAATTCCCCAGTGGGCATTCCCTCCCTTCCCTGAACTGGCCTGACTGGGTTCCATTAACAGCACAAAGAGCAAACACAGCCCACAACAGGCAGAGAGTCAGTAAAGATGACTTCACTGAAAGGAAAAGTGACTCAGACCCAGCAACAGGGCATAAGCAACACACATAGGCAAGTCTCCTGAAGTGCCAGGTTCTAGTGAACAGGGGACACTGCACTGTAGGGCATTCCAGGACTTCCTCTTCATAAAGTCAACACTTTCAAGAGAAGAAGTCACAGCTGACTTTCTTAACACAGAGAAATAGACACATAGAGGCAGACAAAATGAGGAGACAGAGAAATTTGTACTAAATAAAAACCAGGACAAGGCCACAGCCAGAGATCTATTCAAAAGAGATATAAGTATAAGAAACAAGCCTCAGAGAACTTAAAGCAATGATCACAAGGATACTCACTGAACTTGAGAAAAGAGTGGAACACATGAGTGAGACTCTTAACACAGAGATAAGGAATAACACAGCACAGATAAAGGACTCAAAAAATGAAATGAGAAACACGCTTGATAGAATGAACAGCAGGATGGAAAAAGCACAGAAACAAATTAATGACCTAGAAAACAATAATGGAAAGTAATCAAGCTGAACAAAAGAGAGAGAAAAGAATTATGCAAAACAAGAATAGACTTAGAAAACTCAGTGACTCCATCAAATGTGATAAATTTGTATTATAGGAGTCCCAGAAGAAGAAGAGAGAGAAAAGGGGGCAGAAAATTTATTTGAAAAAATAACAGCTGAAAACTTCCCTAATCTAGGGAAGGAAATGGACATCCAGATCCAGGAGGCACAGAGAACCCCCAACAAAATCAACAAAAGCAGACCCACACCAAGACACATGGTAATTAAATTTGCAAAATATAGTGATAAAAATTCTAAAATCCAAGACAAAATAAGCCAGTAACTTATAAGGGAAAACCTATAAGACTAGCAGAAGATTTTCAACAGAAACTTTGCAAGCTAGAAGAGAGTGGCATGATAGATTCAAAGTGCTGAATGGAGAAAATCTGCAGCCAAAAATACTCTATCCAGCAAGACTATTATTCAGAATAGGAGAGATAAAGTGTTTCCCAGATAAACAAAAACTAAAGGAGTTTGTGACCCCTAAACCAGCTCTGCAAGAAATAGTAAAGGGGATTCTCTGAGTGGAAAGGAGAGATGAAAAGTGACAGTATAGAGATAAGAAACACAAAAGCAGTAAAGATGAATATTTCTGTAAAAAGTCAAGGAACTCACCAAAAAAATGATATAAAATATAATAACATATACCTAAAATGGAAGGAGAAGAGGAGAAAAGAATGGGTTCAAACTTAAATGACCATCAATTTAATATAGACTGCTATATGCAGGAGACAATATATAGCAATGGTAAGCACATATCAAAAACCACTAATAAATATGCAAAGAATAAAGAGAAAGAAATCCAAATATATCACTAAAAAACTCAGCAAAAAATGAAAGAGAGAAAGATGAGAAAGGATCAGGGAAAATCTTCAGAAACAACAAAAAAGCAATAAAATGGCAATAAATACATATCTATCAATAATTACTCTGAATATAAATGGGCTAAGTGCTCCAATCAAAAGACATAGGGTGACAGAATGGATAAAAAAACAAGACCCATCTATATGGTGCTTACAAGAGATTCATTTTAGACCTGATACACCTGCAGATTCAAATTGAGAGGATGAGGAAACATCTATGTTGCAAATGGATGTCAAAAGAAAGCTGGAGTAGCTATACTTATAGCAGAAAAAAAATAGACTATAAAATAAAGACTGTAACAAGAGACAAAGGAGGACAAGGTGTAATAATAAAGGGAACAATCCAACAAGAAGTCTTAATACTTGTAAATATTTATGCACCCCACATAGAAGCACCCAGATATATAAAACAGTTAATAACAAACTAAAAGGAACTAATCAATAATAGAAGGGGACATTCACCTTACATCACTGGACTGATCATCTAAGCAGAAAATCAACAAGGAAACAATGGCTTTGAACGACACACTGGAACAGATAGATTTAACAGATAGATTCAAAACAGCAGGATACACATTCTTTTCAAGTGCACATGGAATATTCTCCAGAATAGATCACATATTAGCCCAGAAAACAAACTTCAACAAATTCAAGATCAAAATTATACCATGCATATTTTCTGCCCACAATGCTATGAAACTAGAAGTCAAACACAAGAAAAAATCTGGAAAGCTCACAAACACATGGAGGTTAAATAACATGCTACTAAACAGTGAATGGATCAACCAGGAAATCAAAGAAGAAATGAAAAATTACATGGAAGCCAATGAAAATGAAAACACAAGGTTCAAAACCTCTGAGATACAGTAAAAGTGGTTCTAAGAGGGAAATTTATACCAATATAGGCCCCTCAAGAAGCAAGAAAAATCTTAAATAAACAACCTAACCCTACACCTAAAGGAGATAGAAAAAGAACAAAAAATGAAGCCCAAATCCAGCAGAAGGAAGGAAATAAGAAAGATTACAGCAGAGGGGGGCCTGGGTGGCTCAGTCGTTAAGCGTCTGCCTTCAGCTCAGTCATGATCCCAGGGTCCTGGGATCGAGTCCCGCATCGGGCTCCCTGCTCCACGGGAAGCTTGCTTCTCCCTCCTCCACTCCCGCTGCTTGTGTTCTCTCCCTCGCTGTGTCTCTCTCTGTCAAATAAATAAAATCTTTAAAAAAAAAGATTACAGCAGAAATAAATGATATAGAAACTAAAAAATCAATAGAACAAGTCAATGAAAACAGGAGTTAGTTCTTTGAAAAAAATCAAGAAAATTAATAAACCTGTAGCCAAACTTACCAAGAAAAAAGAGAAAGGACTCAAATAAATAAAAGCACAAATGAGAGAGAAGAAATAACAACCAACACCACAGAAATACAGATAATCATAAGAGAATATTATGAAAAACTATATGCCAACAAAATGAACAACCTGGAAGAAATGGATAAATCCCTAGAAATATACAACTACCAAAACTGAAACAAGAAGAGATAGAAAACTTAAACAGACCAATAACCAGCAAATACACTGAATTATAATCAAAACTCTCCCAACAACACCAACAATGACAAAAAGTCCAGGGCCAGATGCCTTCACAGGTGAATTCTACCAAGCATTTAGAGAAGAGTTAATACCTATTCTTCTCAAACTATTCCAAAAAAAGAAAAGGAAAAAAAACACCCAATTCATTCAGGCCAGCATTACCCTGATACCAGAACCACTAAAAAGACCACTATAGGCCAGTATCCCTGATGAACATAGGTTCAAAAATTCTCAATAAAATACTAGCAAATCAAATTCAGCAATATTCCCTGCATATTCTCAGACCACAATGCTTTAAAAAATCATTCACCACCATCAAGTGGGATTTATTCCTCAATTGCCAACACCCTGGCATGTAATAGTAAAACTTGCAAATCTTAGAACCAAGGAAACCATCTTAAGGGCAGTTGGGGGAAGAGATTCCTTATGTACAGAGGGAGGAACATCAAAATAGCATCAGACCTATCCACAGAGACCTGGCAAACCAGAAAGGCCTGGCAAGACATATTCAGGGTACTAAACAAGAAGAACATGCAGCCAAGAATACTTTATCTTGCAAGGTTCTCATTTAGAATGGATGGAGAGATGCAGAGCTTCCAAGACCGGCAGAAGCTGAAAGAATATGTGACCACTAAGCTGGCCCTGCAAGAAATGTTAAGGGGGAGTTCTATAAAAGGAGAAAGACCCCAAGAGTGATCTACAACAGAAATTTACAGGGACAATCTATAAAAACAACATCTTCACAGGAAACATGATGAAAATTAATTCATATCTTTCAATAATCCCTCTCAACGTGAATGGCCTAAATGCTCCCATAAAATGGCACAGGGCTGCAGATTGGATAAAAAGACAGGACCCATCCATATGCTGTCTACAAGAGACTCATTTTGAACCTAAAGATACATCCAGACTTAAAGTGAATGGATGGAGATCCATCTTCCATGCCAGTGGACCTCAAAAGAAAGCTGGGGTAGCAATTCTTATATCAGACAAATTAGATTTTAAACTAAAGACTGTAGTTAGAGACACAGAAGGACACTATATCATTCTTAAAGGGTCTATCCAACAAGAAGATTTAACAATTGTAAATATCCATGCCCCCAATATGGGAGCAGCCATCTACATAAGCTAACTGTTAACCAAAATAAAGAGTCACATTGGTAACAATACATTAATTGTAGGAGACCTCAATACTCCACTTTCAGCAATAGACAGATCATCTAAGCAGAAAATCAACAAAGAAACAAGAGCTTTGAATGATACATTGGACCAGATGGACCTCATAGATATATACAAAACATTCCACCCTAAAACAACAGAATACTCATTCTTCTCGAGCGCACATGGAACTTTCTCCAGAATAGACCACATACTGGGTCACAAATCAGGTCTCAACTGATACCAAAAGATTGAGATTATTCCCTGCATATTCTCAGACCACAATGCTTTAAAACTGGAACTCAATCACAAGAAAAATTTGGAAGAAATTCAAATACTTGGAATTAAAGACCACTCTGCTCAAGAATGTTTGGGTCAACCAGGAAATCAAAGAAGAACTTAAACAATTCATGGAAACCAATGAGAACAAAAACACATCAGTCCAAAACCTATGGGATACTGCAAAGGCGGTCCTAAGGGGGAAATACATAGCCATCCAAGCCTCATTCAAAAAAACAGAAAAATCCCAAATTCACCAACTAACTCTACACCTTAAAGAACTAGAGAAAAAGCAACAAATGATGCCTAAGCTACACATTAGAAGAGAAATAATTAAGATTAGAGCAGAGATCAATGAATTAGAAACCAGAAACACAGGGGCACCTGAATGGCTCAGTTGGTTAAGCGACTGCCTTCGGCTCAGGTCATGATCCTGGAGTCCCGGGATCGAGTCCCGCATCAGGCTCCCTGATCAGCGGGGGGTCTGCTTCTCCCTCTGACCCTCTTCCCTCTCGTGCTCTCTCTATCTCATTCTCTCTCTCAAATAAATAAATAAAAAATCTTTAAAAAAAAAAAAAAAGAAAGAAACCAGAAACACAGTAGTCAGATCAACAAAACTAGAAGCTGGTTCTTTGAAAGAATTAATAAGATCAATAAACCACTGGCCAGATTTATCCAAAAGAAAAGAGAAAGGACCCAAATTAATAAAATTATGAATGAAAGGGGAGAGATCACGACTAACACCAAGGAAATAGAAACAATTATTAGAAATTATTATCAACAACTATATGCCAATAAATTGAGCAACCTAGATGAAATGGATGCCTTCCTGGAAACCTATAAACTCCCAAGACTGAAACAGGAAGAAATTGACAGCCTGAATAGGCCAATAACCAGTAACGAGATTGAAGCAGTGATCAAAAACCTCCCAAAAAACAAGAGTCCAGGGCCTGATGGATTCCCTGGGGAATTCTACCAAACATTCAAAGAAGAAATAATATCTATTCTACTGAAGCTGTTTCAAAAAATAGAAGCAGAAGGAAAGCTTCCAGACTCCTTCTATGAGGCCAGCATTACCGTAATCCCCAAACCAGGCAGAGACCCCATCAAAAAGGAGAATTTCAGACTGATATCCCTGATGAATATGGATTCCAAAATCCTCAATAAGATCCTAGCTAATAGGATCCAAAAATACATTAAAAGGATCGTCCACCACGACCAAGTGGGATTTATCCCCGGGATGCAAGGGTGGTTCAACATTCGTGAATCAATCAATGTGATAGAATACATTAATAAGAGGAGAGAGAAGAACCATATGGTCCTCTGAATTGATTCAGAAAAAGCATTTGACAAAATACGGCATCCTTTCCTGATTAAAACTCTTCAGAGTATAGGGATAGAGGGAATATTCCTCAAGTTCATAAAATCCATCTATGAAAAACCCACAGCGAATATCATCCTCAATGGGGAAAAGCTGAGAGCCTTTCCCTTAAGATCAGGAACACATCAAGGATGCCCACTCTCGCCACTATCTTTCAACATAGTACTAGAAGTCTTAGCAATAGCAATCAGACAACAAAAAGAAATAAAATGTATTCAAACTGGCAAAAAAGAAGTCAATCTCTCTTTCTTCACAGATGACATGATACTTTATGTGGAAAATCCAAAAGACTCCACCCCCAAATTACTAGAACTCATACAGCAATTCAGTAATGTGGCAGGATACAAAATCAATGCACAGAGATCAGTTTCTTTCTTATACACTAACAATGCAATTGTAGAAAGAGAAATTAGAGAAATGATTCCATTTACAATAGCACCAAAAACCATAAGATACCTCGGAATAAACCTAACGAAAGAGGTAAAGGATCTATGTTCTAGGAACTACAGAACACTCATGAAAGAAATTGAAGAAGACACAAAAGATGGAAAAACATTCCATGCTCATGGATCAGAAAAATAAACATTGTTAAAATGTCTATGCTACCCAGAGCAATCAATCTATACCTTCAATGCCATCCTGATCAAAATTCCAACGAAATTTTTCAAAGTGCTGGAACAAACTACTCTAAAATTTGTATGGAATCAGAAAAGACCCCGAATTGCCAAGGAAATGTTGAAAAAGAAAAACAAAGCTGGGGGCATCACGTTGCCCGATTTCAAGCTATATTACAAAGCTATGATCACCAAGACAGCATGGTACTGGCACAAAAACAGACATATAGACCAATGGAACAGAATAGAGAGCCCAGATATGGATCCTCAACTCTACGGTCAAATAATCTTCGACAAAGCAGGAAAAAATGTGCATGGAAAAAAGACAGTCTCTTCAATAAATGGTGCTGGGAAAATTGGACAGCCACATGCAGAAGAATGAAACTCGACCATTCTCTAACACCATGAACAAAATGGATGAAAGACCTCAATGTGAGACAGGAATCCATCAAAATCCTAGAGAACATAGGCAGTAACCTCTTTGACATCAGCCACAGCAACTTCTTTCAAGATACACCTCCAAAGGCTAGTGAAATAAAAGCAAAAATTAACTTTTGGGACTTCATCAAGATAAAAAGCTTCTGCACAGCAAAGGAAACAGTCAACAAAACAAAGAGGCAACCCACAGAATGGGAGAAGATATTTGCAAATGACACTACAGATAAAGGGCTAGTATCCAAAATCTATAAAGAACTTCTCAAATTCAACACCCAAAAAACAAGTAAGTCAAAAAAATGGGCAGAAGACATGAACAGAAACTTCTCAAAAGAAGACATACAAATGGCTAACAGACACATGAAAAAATGTTCATCATCATTAGCCATCAGGGAAATCCAAATCAAAACCACATTGAGATACCACCTTACACCAGTTAGAATGGCAAAAATGGACAAGGCAAGAAACAACAAATGTTGGAGAGGTTGTGGAGAAAGGGCAATCCTCTTACACTGTTGGTAGGAATGCAAGTTGGTACAGCCTCTTTGGAAAATAGTGTGGATGTTCCTCAGAAAATTAAAAATAGAGCTACCCTATGACCCAGCAATTGCACTACTGGGTATTTACCCCAAAGACACAGATGCAGTGAAAAGAAGGGCCATATGCACCCCAATGTTCACAGCAGCAATGTCTGCAATAGCCAAACTGTGGAAAGAGCCGAGATGCCTTTCAACAGATGAATGGATAAAGAAGATGTGGTCCATATATACAATGGAATATTACTCAGCCATCTGAAAGGATGAATACCCAACTTTTACATCAACATGGATGGGACTGGAGGAGATTATGCTAAGTGAAATAAGTCAAGCAGAGAAAGTCAATTATCATATGGTTTCACTTATTTGTGGAACATAAGGAATAGCATGGAGGACATTAGGAGAAGGAAGGGAAAAACGGGGGGGGGCGAATTGGAGGGAGAGATGAACCATGAGAGACTGCGGACTCTGAGAAACAAACAGGGTTTCAGAGGGGAGGGGGGTGGGGGTATGGGTTAGCCCGGTGATGGGTATTAAGGAGGGCATGTACTGAATGGAGCACTGGGTGTTATATGAAAACAATGAAGCGTGGATCACTACATCAAAAACTAATGATGTATTGTATGGTAACTAACATAACATAATAAAATAAAATTTTAAAAAAATTAATAAAACCTATTATGTATAGAAAAAAGGTGATATATATATGTGTGTGTGTATATATGTATACACACACACACACACACACACACACACACACACACACAATGGAATATTACTCAGCCATCAAAAAGAATGAAATCTTGCCATTCATAACAATGTGGATGGAACTAAAGTGTATTATGCTAAGCAAAATGTCAGTCGAGAAAGACATGCACCATATGCTTTCACTCATATGTGGAATTTAAGAAATATAACAAATGAACATAGGAGAAGGGAAAATAAAATAAGATAAAAACAGAGAGGGGGCAAACTATAAGAGACTCATAACTATAGGGAACAAACTGAGGGTTGCTGGAAGGGAGCTGGGTTAGGGATGGGGTAATTGGGTGATGGACATTAAGTAGGGCATGTGATGTAATGAGCACTGGGTGTTATATGCAACTGATGAATCACTAAATTCTATGCCTGAAACTAATAATACACTATATGTTAACTAACTTGAATTAAATAAAATCTAAAACAGCAACAACAACAAAAAAAGAACCAAATCCTTTGCCTGTTTTTTAGTTAGGTTGTCTTTTTATTGTTGATTTGTAAGAATCATTTCTATATTCTGAACACAAATTCATTTTCAGATATATGATTTTCAAACATTTTTTCCTATTTATGGGTTATCTGTTCACTTTCTTGATAGTGTCCTTTGATGTACAAAATATTTTAGTTTTGATAAAGTAAAATGTATCTATTTTTTGTGCTGTGTTTTTAGTATCATATTTAAGAAATCATTGCCTAAGTGTCCCTGAATGGCTCAGTCAGTTAAGTGTCTGCCTTTGGCTCAGGTCATGATCTTGGGGTCCTGGGATTTTGTCTCATGTCAGGCTCCTGTCTCAGTGGGGAGTGTGCTTCTCCCCCCACTCATTCTCTCTCTCTCTCTCTAATAAATAAACAAAATCTTAAAAAAAATCATTGCCTAAGTTAAGGCCACAAAGATTTACATTTATTTCCTTTGGTATTAGGAATGCTGCCAGCCTCAGAGAATGAGTTGGGAAGTCTTCCCTCCTCTGCTAATCTTTGGAAGAGTTTGAGAAGGACTGGTGTTCATTCTTCTTTAATGTTTGGTAGAATTCAGTAGTGAAGCCATATTACCCTGGGTTTTTCTTTGCTGGAAATTTTTTGATTACTGACTTATTCTTTTCACTTTTTACAGGCCTGTTCATATTTTTTATTTCTTTGTGAGTCTATTTCAATAGTATGTGTTTTTAGAGGAATTTGTCCTTTTCAACTAGGTTACCTAACTTACTGGTATACAATCGTTAATGGTATTCCCTTATCATCCTTTTATTTCTGTGAGGTCAGTAATAATGAAAAAGGAAAGCCTTCTTTCATCTCTGGCTTTAATACTTTGAGTCTTCCTTTTGTCTTGGTCAAGCTAGCTAAAGATTTGTCAATTTTGTTGATATTTTCAAAGAACCAACTTTTTATTTCATTGATTTTATTTTCTATGTTCTGCTTCTTTTATCTCTACTCTAATCTTTATTATTTCCTTCCTTCTTGATTTAGGTTTAGTCTGCTCTTATTTTTCTAGCTACTTAAGGTGGAAAGTTAGGTTATTGATTTGAGTCTTACTTCTTTTTTAATATAGGAATTTATAGCTATACATATCCCTCTGATCATTATTTTCACTATACCTCATAAGTTTTGGTATGTTTTTATTTTCATGTATTTCAAAAAAAATTTTCTAATTTCCCCTGTGATTTTTTTCAGTGAACCACTGGTCATTTAGACATCTGTTGCTTAATTTCCACATATTTGTGAATTTTATCAATTTATAATATCATTTCATTATGGCTGGAGAACACACTTTGTATTATTTCAATTTTCTTAAATTTACTGAGGTTGTGTGTGTGTGTGTGTGTGTGATCTACTGTATGGTTTTTGAGAATGTTCGATGTGCACTGTTAGCTACAGTGTCTACAGATACGTTAGGTCTACTTGGTTTGTAGTGTTCTTTAAGTGTTCCATTTCCTTGCTGATCTAATTTTTCTATCCATTATTGAAATTGGGATATTGAGGTTGCCAACTATTATTATTGAATTATTTCTCTCTTCAATTCCACCAATTTTGCTTCAATTCTGACAGGTTTAGGGGCTCTGTTGTTAGGTGCCAATATGTTTATACTTATATTCTTGATCTCCTGTCATTATGGAATGTCCCCCTTTGTCTCTCATAACAAATTTTTTCTAAAAGTCTACTTTGTCTGAGTATAGCCACTCCAGCTCTCTTTTGTCTACTGTTAGCATGAATTATCTTTCTCATTCTTCACTGCCTTTTATTTTGTTAAGCAGATATTTTGATTGCCTTACCCTTTCTTTAACTATATGTTTTGTAGTTATTTTCTTAGTGGTTGCCCTAAGGATTATAATTAACATCTTAATTTATAGAAATCTATCTTTAAGTTCATTGGTTTATATATTCTGCTTGTTTAAATCTGCTGTTGGGACCCTCTAGTAAATTTTTCATTTCAGTTATTATACTTTTGAACTCCAGAATTTCTATTTGACTTCATTTTATAATTTCCATCCCTTTATTGATATTCCTGATTTGGTGAGGCACCATTCTCTTGCCTTTATCTATTTAGACATGGTTTCCTTTAGCTCTTCAAACATATTTAAAATAGTTGATTTCAAGTCTTTCTCTAGTAAGTCCAACATCTGGGTTTATAGTGACAGCTGGCATTGATTGATTTTTCAAGTGTATAAGTCATACTTTATTATTTCTCTGCATACCTTTCATTTTTTGTTGTTGTTGAAAATGGAATATTTTTTTCTGGAGGAAATAAAAATCCAGGGTTTTATGTGAAATTTTTAATTGGTAATTTTAAATAAAGTCCAAAAATGTATCTCATGACCTGATTTGGCAATAGGCTGCCAATCTGTGAACTTTACTCAAACAAAAAATAGATAGATGATGGACAGAGAGATAGATGATGATGATAGATAGATAAATGATAGATAGATGATATAGATAGATAGATAGGTAGATAGAGAGATGATAGATAGATGATAGAGATAGATAGATAGATGATAGATGATAGATAGATGATAGATGATGATAGATAGATAGATAGATGATAGATAGATAGATGATAGATAGATAGAATACAATGGAATATTATGCAGCCATCAAAAGGAATGAAATCTTGCCATTTGCAATGACGTGGATGGAACTGGAGGGTATTATGCTGAGCGAAATAAGTCAATCAGAGAAAGAAATGTATCATATGATCTCACTGGTATGAGGAATTCTTAATCTCAGGAAACAAACTGAGGGTTGCTGGAGTGGTGGGGGGGTGGGAGGGATGGGGTGGCTGGGTGATAGACATTGGGGAGGGTGTGTGCTGTGGTGAGCGCTGTGAATTGTGTAAGACTGTTGAATCACAGACCTGTACCTCTGAAACAAATAATACGCTGTATGTTAAATAAAAAAGAAGAAGAAGATAGCAGGAAGGGAAAAATGAAGGGGGGGAAATCGGAGGGGGAGACGAACCATGAGAGACTATGGACTCTGAGAAACAAACTGAGGGTTCTAGAGGGGAGGGGGATGGGGGGGTGGGTTAGCCTGGTGATGGGTATTAAAGAGGGCACGTACTGAATGGAGCCCTGGACATTATACGCGAATCATGGAACACTACATCAAAAACTAATGATGTAATGTATGGTAATTAACATAACATAATAATAATTTAAAAAAACAGTAGGCTTTTAAGATTTCCAAGTAAACTTATTAAGTATCTTATATGCAAATCCCAAGGTTTTCTTTATATAATTTATTCTTATCTGAAGGCCTCACAAATAAAGTATCTTACAATACATATAAGAAGAATGACCCAAGGGATGCCAGAGTGGCTGGAATCATTCAATTAAATTCTAAAATGTTCACATACTGCTTGCAGATTAAGGAGCAACAGCCCAAAACAATTTTTTCAGCTTTCAAATGAATTCATTGCCTTCCCCAAGGACCCTGAAAATGCATTCCCCATGTGACTATTATCTCCATCATTGTGGGATAAGTTTGGAGAAAAATATATACCTAATACTCAGATTCTCCCTGGAAAGAATTTCAGAATCCTTATAAGGTGTCAGGCCCGTTGTCTCTCCAGCACCATATTCAGGCTGTGAATTAACCAAAAATGGCTATGGAACCAAGAATGATCTCCACATGACTTAGCATCCCTAGCTTTTCTCAGTAACCTGCCATCCAGCCAGCAACTAAATGTTTCCTAAAACAATCACCATCCTGTTCAATCCTTCAGTTAATTTTTTCCAGAACTTTACCGCCTAACACAAACCACATAAGAACAGAATTTTAAAGAAGAAGGGACACTGGAGATCATTCTCTTCACTTCTATTTCATTGCTCTAAAACTACCAATTCCAAACTTTTAAAGATGAAGATTTATCATAGAATTATAAGGTTCTAGGAATAAATTTTCATTCACTCCATGTTTATGCTTCATTATTTTGTAAATAATAAAATATAACCTAATGTTTCAAATATCTTAGAGACCATTTTTCTTCCCAAAATGGAGTCCTACTTTTTGAGTTCACTTTCTATTTTATTTAGGAAATTATATTAACTGTTTGAAAATCCGAGGGGGTCATTTAGTACCTTTTAGTAGACATGTGATCTGACATCCTCCAGGGAACCTACAAACAAGGTGAGTGAGGCCAACTTACATCATCAATCTTCCGTCTCTGAAAATTATCTGGTACATTCAACACAATTGTTCTCCATTTATAAGAGCAATGGTTCATCATACTCCAAATAGCACAAGAGCTCACAAGGAAAGACAAGATCAGCTGTTACAGTAGTTGTTGTGTTATCCTTGACATGTCTTTCTGTATGGATGTGGAATTCGGGCAAGGAAAGAAATAAAATGTGGGCAAATATCACAGTGCTCATAGCTGATGGAATTTAAGGCATTGCCCCTTCCCAGGGTGTTGATCTGGTATACCAGTTCCAATAACCCAGCACAGTCCCTTTAGCCTTTAGTACCACCTGAAAAATCACAATGACATTTTATCTTTTTTACCTAAAACCCTGATGCAGTATCCACTGCCAAAAAAGTAGGTGGGAATTTTATTTTTTCTGAAGCAATGTAAAATAGATTGTTTCAAAACCTCCCTAATATATAGAAAAACTAAATTTCCCCTATCCAGGAACAAACTCACAGCAGGCTTACCCTTATTTTTGTCATATCCTCCTTAGTATAACAATTAGCACATATACTTTATCATTTCTGAAGTTATATAGTGCTTTCCTAAACTATATGTGACTTTTATTTTTAGTTAATTCCATATCTACCAAGAAATTTAAGGTGAGAACTCCAAAAACTCTTTGCTTTGGGGTAATTCAATGTCATTGGATAAGATCACATACTTAATATATCATTTAATATTCATTGTTTATTACATGATGTTCATTGTTTCCACTGCTATCTTCCCCCACTACATTATGAGCTTCACAAGGTCAGCGGCACTGACCATACTTCTTCTTGTTTCCTCACTAACTTAAAACATACTTCACATATAATAAACACTTCATAATTTTAAGTGTAAATAAAGTGTAGATTAAAGTGTAAATACAGGGACAAACTATATCTTTTCATTCTGTTGCTCTCAAAAACACACGTAAACCACACTAAACATAATACCATTTTGTATATATCTTTTTCTATTTTGCAGTCTCTTGTCCTTGAAGCCAAAATTTTGTATTCAAATCCCAGCTCTGCCACTGACAGGGTATATAACCTTGGACAAGTTACTCAACCTCTCTGCTCCTCTGTTGTGTCATCTGTAATATGGAGAGAATATCAGTATCTACTTCAAGCAGGTGCAGTGGGGAATAAATGAGTTATTCCATGTAAAGAGTTTAGATCTGTGCCTTCCATAAATAAATGCAATTAACACAGAAGTAAGAGTCAGAATGCCAGGTTCTTCTGATCTCTCATGTGTTTATTCAGGTCAAAGTTACAGAATATCCCTGGCCCATGTTTCTTGATGCTCATCATCACCATAGTATTAATATATATATATGCTGTCTGACTTTCTTTTGAAAGACAATCTTTCAAATTGTCTAATAATAATAATAATTCTTCCCCTTTCTCACTAAGGTGTTAGGAGAAAATCAACTTTTAAGATACTTTAAAGCCCCAAAATAGTTCTCTATTATAATTAACTATAAACTATTTTAACTTTTAAATAACTTTCTTACTATAAAATAATGCATACTTATTATAGAAAATTCCAGAAGTCCATTCAATTATATACCATCCCCCCCCCCAGAGATAGATTTAACATTTTGGAATACATTCTTCAGGTTTTCCTATACATGTATTTTCATGTTAAAATATCATTTGTTGGCATGTTTTAAGTACCACTGGAGGCTGGGGGGTGAAATCACTACTTAGTGGTTCAGAATGAATAATTTAATGAAAACTGTGAAAAAAATGGCTGGTACTTCTCTGTCTTTCTGCATAGAGCTCACAGAAGTAAAGCTAGACATCAAGACCAGTCATAAAGACAACCTCGTTATTCACATTGACCAGCTACAATACAGTTGAAGAACATTTTGTTTTCAGCGCAATTAATAATCCATATAGCTTTTTGTTATACTTTTTAAGAAATAATAATCTAAAACAAGAGGAATACACAGTAGCCATTTTCTGCTCGTATGGTAGGATCTGCTTCCCAACCTCGCCTGGCCCCTTCCCCAACGTTAGGGATAGGACAGCAGCAGATGCTTCATGGAGAGAAAATTTGCCCCAGAGACTTTGCCTCTACCAGGTTAAATGTTCATTCTTCTAGCCTTGGCCATAAGCCAGACTTGATGATATAGATTAATAACAACTGAACATTCACTTCAACTTGAGGATAAGCTCAAGAATATAGCAGAATGCCAACTAAAGTCTAAGAAAGTCCTGGGAATAAAAGCTGGTATACAGATGCTGCCTTGTAAAAGCCAGATACCCCAGTAAGCTCAGAGTAGCCATACCTACAGTAAAAATCAAGGAATCTACAGAAAGCAGCACCTAGGGTGAGTGCTCCCTCACTAAAGAAAGAAGAGGGATGTGCTCTACACCAAATATAAAAGGAATTTTTGGATAAGGAGTCTATGTGTCAGATACTATGGTGCTTAAATATGTCTAAGTTCAAATGCATTTTGAATCTCCAGCAACACATGAGATAGGTAATATTATTCCTATTTTACAGATAACGAAACACGCTCAGAAGATTAAATAATTTTTCTGAAGCCTCACCAACAGAAAGTGTCTAAACTGGAATTCAAACCCACATCTTAAAGCCCTTGTTTAAAAAAAAAATGTAGACTTAATACCATTTATTAAGAACATGTTTATAGACTTGGCAAATGTTGGTAATGGCAGTTATAGTCTTGTTTTTCCATGAATTCCTTAGGTCGTTAGCTTAGGAATTATCCCCAAAGGTATCTGGTTCCTGATAGATTGCCAACTATTTCCCTCAAAACCAATTCTGCAGAAAATTGAAGTGAAAGGGCATTTACATTACAGGGACAAACTCCACAATCCTGAGAAGCCTTGGGAACACTATCTGCTGACTTCAATTGGGGTGAGGGTTAGGGATGGGCAGCAGCCTAGAGCAGAAGGTAGCTGTAGGAAGCAACGACAGGGGAGAACTGGTAGAGGAAAGCTGCTAATCTTTTTGCATTGGTCTTTCTTATGTTTTGCCTAGGGACCATCATTGCCTACCCCTACAGAGTGACAATCAGTGACAGCAATCCAGACCACCTATGGCAGTATCCTTCAAGTCACAGGGCAGTCCACAAGCCATGGTGTAGTGAGCTGTTGATGAAAATATCTACAGACAGAGCCGCATCCCTTGAGTGTCATTCCTCCACCCCTTCAAACTCCCAAAGCTGCTGTGATCAGAAGGAGACTGCTTCCTCCAGCAGCTATTTTCCTGTAAGGGCTTCAAAGATAAACCCTGATTTTCAACTTTTCTTTCTCACTTGTCTGTATGCTTGTATTTTTCTACATTTTTCTTAACCAATGTAATTTATTTTTGAAATAAGGAAAATAAATAGTTCCCCTTTTTGTCATAAAGAAAATAAAATTAAAGCATTCTGAGAAATTTTTTAAAAACTGAAGCTGTAGGGTGCCTGGGTGACTCAGTTGGTTAAGCACCTGACTCTTGGTTTCAGCTCAGGTCATGATCTCAGGGTCCTGGGATCAAGCCCCGAGTGGGCTCCACGCTCAGCAGGGAGTCTGCTTGAGGATTCTCTCTTCCTCTCCCTCTGCCCCTCCCCCTGCTTGCACTCTCTCTCTCTCTCAAATAAATAAATAAATCTTCTAATAAAATCAATACAAGTAAGAACAGTGACCTACCACTTCTTATCTATTAAACAAGCAAAAATCAGAAAGTCAAATAACATACTGCTGGTGAAGTGTACATATGTGCAGCTATCCAGAAGAGCAATTTAGCAATATTTATGCAAAATAAGTAAACAAACATTGTTTGACCCAGAAATTCCACCTGTTAATATATATATCCCAAATAAATGCCTGAGCAATTCCATAAAGGAATGTGTATAAGGATATACATGTTCATTTACCTTGTGGCCTTTTTTTTTTCTTTTTCTGGCTAGGAGTTGAAGGTTATCTGGATGCCCAGTGCCAGGAAAGTAAATAGGGTAAAATGTGGTGACACACATTCAGGATATCAGAAAACAATTAATTACAAGCAATAGATTTACACATAGCAGTATGAAGATATCTCTAAAATATTGTGCTCAGAGGAAAAAAGTAACTGAGATATATATAACCCAATAGAGTTTATATAAATTTAAAAATACACTCAAACCAAAAATATTCATTTGCAAGAACACTTACAGACCACAAGATATGTGTTAAATGTCATGGATTCTATGGGAGGAGGGCAATGGGGATGAGGTATAAGGATAAAAATAAGAGGGTAGGGGAGGAGCAAGATGGTGGAGGAGTAGGAGACCTAAATTTCATCTGGTCCCAGGAATTCAGCTAGATAGGGATCAAACCATTCTGAACACCTATGAACTCAACAGGAGATCGAAGAAAAGAATAGCAGCAACTCTCTGACCAGAAAAGTGACCACTTTCTGGAAGGTGGAATGTGCGGAGAAGTGAATCCGAGGCGATATTCGGGAAGATAGACGGCGGGGGAGGGGGCCTCCGTTAGCCACTGCTGGCAAGTAATAGAGAGCGGAGCACAAAATCGGAAATTTTAGAAATCAGCTCCACTGAGGAACATAGCTCCAGTGGCTAAGTTGGGGGGGGGGGGGGGGGAACCCTCGCTGGGACACTGTGGTCTTGGGAACCTCGGGGTCACAGGAAGACCGGGGGTGCCTGAGTGTGGCAGAGCTCCCAGGTATTGGAGCAGGGAAGCCGGCTGCAGAGATGGAACTGAGGAGTGGGCTCAGCTCGGGGTTCCCATAAACTGTGATATGCAGCACAGTCGGGCCACTGCTCTTCCAGCAGGGACCCAACAAGAGGCAGATCCGGGGAAACTCCCCTTCCTCCCCCGGGAGGAGCAGCTTGGGAGTGCATCGCAGGAATCTGCTGGGTTTGGAGACTCCACACGGAGTCATGTGCCAGAGACAGAAACACTCGGTCACAGGCCAGGTGAGCACGGAGTGTGGCCAGAGGCCGGGTAGACAAGAGTGATTGACTGCTTTTCTCTGAGGGCTCACTGAGGAGTGGGGCCCCAAGTTCTCAGTTCCTCTGAGGCGGAGATTGGGAGGCCACCATTTTCACTCATCCTCCAAAGCTGTAGGGAAAGCTTGCAGGGTACAAAAGCTCTGGAGAGAAAACCCAAGCAGATTATTTAGCCTGGCTGGCCCGGCAAAGGTGGGGCAATTCCCCCTCAGGCAAAGACATTTAGGAACCACGGCAACAGGCCCCTCCCCCAGAAGATCAGCAAGAACAGCCAGCCAAGACCAAGTTTACCGATCAATGAGAACAGCAGAACTCCAGCACTACGGGAACACTGCACATAGAATTCACGGCTTTTTTCCCATGATTCTTTAGTCTTTCAAAGTTAATTTTTTTTACCTTTTTTTTCTTTTTTGAATTTTTCTTTTTCCCCTTTCCAACCAACATCTTATCAATCCCTTTTTTAAAAAATCTTTTTTATTTTTCATTTTTAGAGTTATATTCTATCCCTTCATAGTAGTTAACTTTATTTTTGGTATATATACATAAGTTGTTCTCTCTTTAAAATTTTGGGATACAGTTTCTTCTAACACATCAAAATATACCCTAAATCTCTAGTGTATGGCTTTGTTCTAGTCTCCTGCCTGATCACATTGTCTCCCTTTCTTCTTTTTTAAATCCTCTTCTTTCTTTTTTCAAACAACTTCTTATCTTATCAATTCCTTTTATAAAATCTTTTATAATTTTCATCTTTACAGTCATATTCCATCCCTTCATCATATTAACCCTTATTTTTGTACATATATAAGTTTTTCTTTCTTTAAAATTTGGGAAGCACTTTCTTCTAACAGACCAAAATATGCCCAAAATCTAGTGTGTGGCACTAATCTATGCACCAGCCTGATCATATTTGATCATATTCTGTTTTTTGTTTGTTTGTTTTTTCTTATCTTTTTCTTTTTTCTTTTTTCTTTCTTTCCCTTTCTTTTCCCCTGGTTTCAGATCTCTTCTGATTTGTATACTATATATTTTTCTGGGGTCGTTGTTACCCTGTTAGCATTTTGTTCTCTCATTCATCTATTCTCCTCTGGACAAAATGACAAAATGGAAAAAATCACCTCCGGAAAAAGAACAAGAGGCAGTACCAACTGCCAGGGACCTAATCAATATGGACATTAGTAATATGTTGGAACTAGAGTTCAGAATGACGATTTTAAAGATACTAGCTGGGCTTGAAAAAAGCATGGAAAATATTAGAGAAACCCTTTCTGGAGAAATAAAAGAACTAAACTCTAACCAAGTTGAAATCAAAAAGGTTATTAATGAGGTGCAATCCAAAATGGAGACTCTAACTGCTAGGATAAATGAAGCAGAAGAGAGAGAATCAGTGATATAGAAGAACAAATGATGGAGAATAAAGAAGCTGAGAAAAAGAGAGATAAACAACTACTGGATCACAAGGGCAGAATTCGAGGGATAAGTGATACCTTGAGATGAAACAATATTAGAATAATTGGGATCCCAGAACAACAAGAAAGAGAGAGAGGGGCAGAAGGCATATTGGAGCAAATTATAGCAGAGAAGTTCCCTAATTTGGGGAAGGAAACAGGCATCAAAATACAGGAGGCACAGAGAACCCCCCTCAAAACCAATAAAAATAGGTCAACACCCCAACATCTAATAGTTAAACTTACGAGTCTCAGAGATGAAGAGAAAATCCTGAAAGCAGCTTGGGAGAAGAGATCTATAATCTACAATGGCAACAGACCTATCCACAGAGAGCTGGCAGGCCAGAAAGGACTGGCATGATATATTCAGAACACTAAATGAGAAAAATAAGCAGCCAAGAATACTGTATCTAGCTAGGCTGTCACTGAAAATAGAAGGAGAGATAAAAAGCTTCCAGGACAAACAAAAACTAAAAGAATTTGCCGACATGAAACCAGCCCTACAAGAAATATTGAGAGGGGTCCTCTAAGAAAAGAGACAGCCTAAAAGTAACATAGACCGGAAAGGAACACAGACAATATACAGTAAGAGTCACCTTACAGGCAATACAATGGCACCAAAATCATATCTTTCAATAGTTACCTGAATGTAAATGGGCTAAATGCCCCAATCAAAAGATACAGGGTATCAGATTGGATAAAAAAAAAAAAAAAAGACCCATCGATATGCTGTCTGCAAGAGACTCATTTTAGGCCCAAAGACACCCCCAGATTGAAAGTAAGGGGGTGGAAAACCATTTACCATGCTAATGGACACCAAAAGAAAGCTGGGGTGGCAATCCTTATAGCAGACAAATTAGATTTTAAACCAAAGACTGTAATAAGATATGAGGAAGGACACTATATCCTACTTAAAGGGTCTATCCAACAAGAAGATCTAACAATTGTAAATATCTATGCCCCAACATGGGAACAGCCACTTATATAAGCCAATTAATAACAAAAGCAAAGAAACACATCGACAACAATACAATAATAGTGGGGGACTTTAACACCCCCCCTCACTGAAATGGACAGATCATCCAAGCAAAAGATCAACAAGGAAATAAAGACTTTAAATGACACACTGGACCAAATGGACTTCACAGACATATTCAGAACATTCCATCCCAAACAGCAGAATACACATTCTTCTCTAGTGCCCATGGAACAGTCTCCAGAATAGATCACGTCCTAGGTCATAAATCAGGTCTCAACCAGTACCAAAAGATTGGGATCATTCCCTGCCTATTTTCAGACCACAATGCTTTGAAACTAGAACTCAATCACAAGAGGAAAGTCAGAAAGAACTCAAATACATGGAGGCTAAAGAGCATCCTACTCAAGAATGAATGGGTCAACCAGGAAATTAAAGAATTAAAAAATTCATGGAAACCAATGAAAATGAAAACACAACTTTTCAAAATCTTTGGGATGCAGCAAAGGCAGTCCTAAGAGGAAAGTATATAGCAATACAAGCTTTTCTCAAGAAACAAGAAAGGTCTCAAGTACACAACGTAACCCTACACCTAAAGGAGCTGGAGAAAGAACAGCAAATAAAGCCTAAACCCAGCAGAAGAGAAATAATAAAGATCAGAGCAGAAATCAATGAAACAGAAACAGATTGCGACAGCAATCAGACAACAAAAAGAAATAAAGGGCATCCAAATTGGCAAAGAAGTCAAACTCTCACTCTTTGCAGATGATATGATACTTTATGTGGAAAACCCAAAAGACTCCACCCCAAAACTGCTAGAACTCATACAGGGATTCAGTCAAGTGGCAGGATATAAAATCAATGCACAGAAATCAGTGGCATTCCTATACACCAAAAACAAGACAGAAGAAAGAAAAATTAAGGAGTCCATCCCATTTACAATTGCACCCAAAACCTTAAGAATCCTAGGAATAAATCTAACCAAAGAGGCAAAGGATCTGTACTCAGAAAACTATAAAATACTCATGAAAGAAATTGAGGAAGACACAAAGAAATGGAAAAATGTCCCATGCTCATGGATTGGAAGAACAAATATTGTGAAGATATCAGTGCTACCTAGAGCAATCTACACATTCAATGCAATCCCCATCAAAATACCATCCACTTTTTTCAAAGAAATGGAACAAATAATCTTAAAATTTGTATGGAACCAGAAAAGACCTCAAATAGCCAGAGGAATGTTGAAAAAGAAAAGCAAAGCTGGCAGCATCACAATTCCGGACTTCCAGCTCTATTACAAAGCTGTCATCATCAAGACAGTATGGTACTGGCACAAAAGCAGACACATAGATCAATGGAACAGAATAGAGACCCCAGAAATGGACCTTGAACTCTATGGTCAACTCATCTTCGACAAAGCAGGAAAGAATGTCCAATGGAAAAAAGACAGTCTCTTCAACAAATGGTGTTGGGAAAATTGGACAGCCACATGCAGAAGAATGAAACTGGACCACTTCCTTACACCACACACAAAAATAGACTCCAAATGGTTGAAAGACCGAAATGTGAGACAGGAGTCCATCAAATCCTAGAGGAGAACACAGGCAGCAACCTCTTCGACCTCAGCTGCAGCAACTTCTTCCTAGAAACATCACCAAAGACAAGGGAAGCAAGGGCAAAAATGAACTATTGGGACTTCATCAAGATAAAAAGCTTTTGCACAGCAAAAGAAACAGTCAACAAAACCAAAAGACAAATGACAGAATGGGAGAAGATATTTGCAAATGACATATCAGGTAAAAGGCTAGTATCCAAAATCTTTAAGAACTTCTTTTTTTTTTTAAGATTTTATTTATTTATTTGACAGAGAGAGACAGTGAGAGAGGGAACACAAGCAGGCGGAGTGGGAGAGGGAGAAGCAGGCTTCCTGCCGAGCAGGGAGCCCGACACGGGGCTCAATCCCAGGACCCTGGGATCATGACCTGAGCCGAAGGCAGATGCTTAACGACTGAGCCACCCAGGCGCCCCTATAAAGTACTTCTTACACTCAACACCCAAAGAACAAATGATCCAATCAAGAAACGGGCAGAAGACATGAACAGACATTTTTCCAAAGACATGCAAATGGCCAACAGACACATGAAAAAGTGCTCAACATCGCTCCACATCAGGGAAATACACATCAAAACCTCAATGAGATACCACCTCACACCAGTCAGAATGGCTAAAATTAACAAGTCAGGAAACGACAGATGTTGGCGGGGATGCGGAGAAAGGGGAACCCTCCTACACTGTTGGTGGGAATGCAAGCTGGTGCAGCCACTCTGGAAAACAGTATGGAGGTTCCTCAAAAAGTTAAAAATAGAGCTACCCTACAACCCAGCAATTGCACTACAGGGTATTTACCCCAAAGATGCAAATGTAGGGATCTGAAGGGGTACGTGCACCCCAAAGTTTATAGCAACATCCACAACAGCCAAACTATGGATAGAGCCAAGTTGTCCATCAACAGATGAATGGATAAAGAAGAAGTGGTATATATATACAATGGAATATTATGCAGCCATCAAAAGGAATGAGACCATGCCATTTGCAATGACGTGGATGGAACTGGAGGGTGTTTGTGCTGAGCAAAATAAGTCAATCAGAGAAAGACATTTATCGTATGATCTCACTGATATGAGGAATTCTTAATCTCAGGAAACAAACGGAGGGTTGCTGGAGTGGTGGGGGGTGGGAGGGATGGGGTGGCTGGGTGATAGACATTGGGGAGGGTATGTGCTATGGTGAGTACTGTGAATTGTGTAAGACTGTTGAATCACAGACCTGTACCTCTGAAACAAATAATACATTATATGTTAAAAAAAAAGAAGAAGAAGAAGATAGCAGGAAGGGAAAAAAGAAGGGGGGGAAATTGGAGGGGGAGATGAACCATGACTGACTATGGACTCTGAGAAACAAACTGAGGGTTCTAGAGGGGAGGGGGATGGGGGGGTGGGTTAGCCTCGTGATGGGTATTAAAGAGGGCACCTACTGAATGGAGCACTGGGTGTTATACGCAAACAATGAATCATGGAACACTACATCAAAAACTAATGATGTAATGTATGGTGATTAACATAACATAATAAAATTAAAAAAATAAAAAATAAGAGACAGAGGCCTTGCATGGACCAGTGATGATAGTGTGCCATGAACCATTACTTCAATTCTTTCTACCTTCTCTGTGGATACTTCCACCTCTACCACTTTCCATCATTCCTCGGATATTGGAAAAAGTTATTAGAGAAAATGCATGGATGGTAGGCATGGGCATTGGATGGATAGTAGGCATGGACAATGAGATGCTCATCAGGCAATCTGAATTTGACATCCATTAGTCTCATCATAACCAGTGGAAAGGGGTGAGGTAGAGGAACAGTTTTCCTGCCTGTGTCCCCCATTGAGGACATCTGCCATTTAGAATTCCCCTTAGTTTGCCATGTTCTGCTGCCCCCCAAGACCCATGCTAGCATATCCTTATGTGGTTATGTGGGAACACAGAGATGATGCAAAGCAGTACACAAATGTGAGATATTATTACCAGGTCTCTGCCACATTACCTCTTATTTAGCCATTATTTATTGCTCTCCCAATTCCCTACATATTCTCTTCAAGTAATAAGACATGACTGAGGAGATAATGAGATATACCTGGGAATTGAACAGTCCCCAAAAACACTCTATTAATTTTTACCTTACCTCGTTGCTGTGAGACCAGCAACAGGAGACATCCGGACAGGTAAACATCCCAACATAGTCAATTCAGTACAAAGGCCCAAGAGCTGAATCAGCCATTTCAGAGACAAGAAGTACTGAAAGAAGAGAGGGAACAGGAAGAAAAGGGGAGAAAGGAGAGAAGAGGAAGGAATAGGAATGAATAAAATCCTTGCTTTGGTATTTGAGTAAGTATTGAAATATTTCAAATTAATTATGTTCAGGCCTATTGATAGAATTGTGTCATAATAAATGAAGTACTTGTAAATCATGCAAAAATAAAAAATAGAACAAATTTTCATTGATTCTACTATTTAGTTCTGATAAAAACTAGGCACACCATATTTTCAGCATGAGATTATTATTTTCATGAGTAATATTAGCAACTTTTTTGGCATTCCTTTCCTTGCAAGAGCACAGAAGGCTTGCCTAGACCAGGGCACAAGTGTAAAGACGATCCATATGTTTTGCATTCACATTCAGTATTTTATATTCATTCAATAAAGCTCCCTGTGGTTTGAGATCTGAACCAATTACCAAAGCCAGAGAGTTGTTGCTAATAGTCTACAGTTTCAAATTTTGGGAACCCAAGGGAAGAGTGAATTTCACAGAGGTCTTTAGTTTTGGCACACTCCTCCTGCTTCACATGGCCTGGTTGTATCAATGGCAAAATATTCACAATACCTTACCAGGGATTAAGATGCTACCATTGGTGATTCCAACCTGTAATAATCATATAGCATGTGTGACTTCAATCAACTATCCCAACCTTTAAAGACTTTTTGTGGCCACATTTTGCAAAGGCTTTCATTTTATTGCTAGACAATGCCTCCAACTAACATACAGGTTACACAGGCCCTTCCTCAAATAAATCATTCACTCTAAGCAAACACTCCAGAGAGTTGGAAGTTAACATGTAAATAGTGATTTTCATTTTTTTTTTTAAGATTTTATTTATTTATTTGACAGAGAGAGACACAGCGAGAGAGGGAACACAAGCAGGGGGAGTGGGAGAGGGAGAAGCAGACTTCCCGCCGAGCAGGGAGCCCAATACGGGGCTTGATCCCAGGACCCTGGGATCATGATCTGAGCCGAAGGCAGACGCTTAATGACTGAGCCACCCAGGTGCCCCTGATTTTCATTTTAAACCTTTCTAAAATGTGAAGTTGACTTCACTGTTATAACTGTAAGTTGCCATGCTAGAGCCTTGGAGGCTGACATCATGGACCAGAGAGAGGGCTGAATGACCTTCCTTGTCTTCCTAGAGGCAGTGACAGCCAGACCCAACACTAACCTGTGTGTTAGTAGATATGCTTTTAGAAGGGCACAGATGCTTGAAAATCACTTCCTCCCATATTTGTCATCTCCAGACTGTAGAGCTCTGTGAAAAGGAAAGTGCCTGGACTCTGCAGTCGGACACAAATGGAATGGAGTCCTCACTTTACCATTTACTACCCTCTGAAGTTGAGGCCCTTATTTTACTTTGAGTTGCTACCTAAATTTGAGATACAACTTCCTACCTCAAAGGATTAGTGCAAAGATTAAATACGACATTTGCTGCCACCCTGAAAACTTTTCAATAGCTTCCCCTTTATCTACAGAGTATCTAACTTAACCTCCTTTCCAACATCTAAGGTCTTGCAAGACTGACACTTGCCCTTCTCCTCTTCCACCACTCCTTGCACTCCCCCTACCCTCCAGCAATGCTGCCCACTTCCCCCTGAAAACACCTTACCTCTTTGTGCCTTTGCACATACAAGCTCCTCTACCTAGACCACCTTGCTCTCTCAGTCACGTGGCCAACCTCAGTTCATCCTTTAGGCCTCAGTTTAAATGTCTTCTCTATTCCGGAAGACCTCTCCCAAGTCCAGTCTGACTTCAGTGCTCCTTCTCCAATGCTCTAGCCACACTGTGTCCATACTCCATTAAAGTAAGTATCATACTATATTCTAATTGCTTTATTGCATATCTATCTCTGCATCAGACTGCAAATTCTCTGAAAGCAGAGACTATGTTTTTCCACTGAGGCAGTCACAAGATCTTACACATGGAAGGCCCTTAGTAAATGGGAATTCCTCCTCCCCTCTTCATCTGTGGGGATATCTTTATCAATGGCCAAAGTCTCCTGCTCCCAGTCTCCATCCTTTCTTCCCAATGTTAATGCTGATAACTCCCTCCTCTGACCTTCTAATTTCTGAAAGCAGCTAAATCCTGGTCCAGCAGGGAAGTCAGGAAAGAGAGGCCAGTAAAATTACAAATTCTATATATCCCCCACTGGCTATCTTTTGTTAACCTTGTTTCCTTGTAGCAATGAACATTAAAGCTTGAAAAGAGAAAGAGCCTGTGTGCTTGTTTTCAAATGAGAAAGGAGGGGTAGGCAGGGAGAGTACCCCCTACTCACTCTCCACTTGCTGGGAACAGAGGAAGGCCGTGGCTGCTTCACAGAACCTCAGGACCTAGGAACACTGACAAAGCAAAAGCAGTCCCCGGTTCAGAGAAGGAGGTCTCCTTGTGGTTCTCGCAAACTGTTTCAGAGACAAGGGTGCCCCTTCCGCTTTAGGACCCTACCAGTCAATCAGAATTCCTAACATGTTAGCTACGGCTGCTTCCCTGCTGTTCTTGCCTTTCTTTACTGGTGCTGGGAGCTCAAGGACTCCTTTTTGGGGACCAAAATACTTTTCTTTCTATTTTCATTTGAGTAAACTGGATATTGGAGAATACACTGCATTGCGATATGCTGTAGCACAATGAAGTAAGCTTCTCATGAAACAAATGTGCCCATATGTGCCCACTATCTCTCCCTGCCCCTAAATCCCTCAACACTAATAAGGATAGATCAGGGCCAAGTATACATAAAAGTCTCACCTAAGACACTGGAACATCTGTGGTTTACCCATAATTTGCTTCCATTCTACTTTATTCTGTTTAGATTGCCAATTTCTGTTTATTCACTGCTTTTCATACTGAAATTTTTATGTGTCATTTCCTTACCCATAGTCACCCACGAAGTAGTGCCATCCCCACAAAACAAGCTGAGTAAATCTCCAGGCCTAGAAAAGGAACCTGCAAAGATGCTAATAACTGGGAAGTGCAAACAGTACACATTTGCCCACAAACCAGTGGAAAAGAGTCTGGAGGTCACTCAGCTTATGTGGGATTCTGAAGGGCTTTCTAGTTCAGTCATCTTTCTAATCCCACTCATTAAACTTCCAGTTTTTCTGTTTTTAAGTTAAATTTAGCTAACATCTTCTTGACTACCTAGAGTTACCAAATAAAATACAGAACACCCAGTTATGTTTGTATTTCAGATAAACAATAAATAATTATTTTAAGTTTAAATACGTCCCAAATATCGCATGGGATATACTTATACTGAAAACTCATTCATTATTTATCTGAAATTCAAATGCAACTGGGTGTTCTGTGTTTTGACACAGCTTATTTTTCTGAAAATATAAAGGATTCTTATATTTGTTTCTTAAGGAATTATCTGAGATTAAAGATTTCCTACATCCTTACTTCACTTAGAGTTCATAACCAACCCCAATCTCTGGAGTTGATTAAAGTAGCAAGTATTAATACAATTCATTTCAGTTTCATTTTTTTCCCTACTTATTTCTGGAACAGAGTATTACAAAGAGCCACTAAAGCAATCTAAATAGAGGGGTGCCTGGGTGGCTCAGTTGGTTAAGTGTCCAACTCTTAATCTCAGCTCAGACCTTGATCTCGGGATCGTGAGTTCAAGCCCCACACTAGGCTCCATGTTGGGTGTGGAGCCTACTTTAAAAAGAAAAAAAAAAAGAGCACTCTAAGTAGAATAAGGTAGAATGGAAACAAGTTATGGGTAAACCACAGATGTTTCAGCAATCTAAATAGAATAAAGTAGAATGGAAGCAAATTATGGGTAAACCACAGATGTTTCTCAATCCCAGCCCAGTCTGGATGTTCAGGTTTTATTGATTATGGCTTTATTGTTCCTTCCTCCTGGTTTAGGTTGAAAGCTTGTATAACAAATGAGGCATTTTTAATGAACCTAAGCTAAATATTGATTCAAGGAGTGAATGCATTCCAATTAAATTTTATTCAATACAAACTCAGCTCACTTTCCAATAGTTGTCTTTTAAAACAGCTTACTGAACCAAAATATATTTTAGACAAATTCCTTTTGGAAAAACACTAAAAAAGAACCTATTTAAAGAGAGTAACCAGTACTCTGACTTTTCCTAAGAAAAACAGATTAGAAATCCCAGTCATAATTTTTTCAATGGATCACATTTGTGGCCTGAACAGGTTACTAAAGTTTGCAACTGGGACATCCAACGAGTGCACCGAGAGTTGGAATCTCCTTTCAAACCCAGAAAAAGATAGTAACAGAGTCAGAAGAAGAAGAGGTGAAAGTAGTAGTTGTTTACTGTAGTAGTAGTTTGGTGAAGAATTAGAGGAGGAAAGGGTATAACTTCATCTTTGGTGCCCAATGTGTGACAAGTCTGTAACTCACAGCTACTAGGAGTTGGTGCAGGATTCAAATACAGGCAGTCTGACTTCTGACTTCTGTCTGCAGACTACCAAGTGATAGCCACAAGGCTCACCTAATCCCCACAATAATAATGGCTCACAGAACTCACTTCTTCCATTTTCTACTTAGGTTTACTCATTCTTTATCTCAAGAAATAGTGGCATATTAGGCACTAGGCATAGAGCTGGCACGGAGTGAGAAGACAAGACAGAGCCCAGGCCCTGTTTTACACGTCTAAGAGTATAGGATAGGAGGCAGAAAATGTTAACAAGTAAACAAGCAAGACTAAATTCTGATGGCTGTTCTAAAGGAAAGGAGGTGCTACAAGCAAGCAAATAGGAAGGACCAGTTCAGATGACACTGAAATTCAAAGAAAGCCTCTCCAGAAAGGGTACATTTAAAAAAGACATTAAAAAAGACTTGGAGGAAGCAAAAAAAAAAACAAACAAGAACCAAACCAGCAACAGCCAGGACAGTACCCACAGAAGAAAGGCAGCATCAATGCAGGAGGGAGCTGGGTGCCTGCCAGGATGGAAACAAAGGCCCTTCTGGCTGCAGTTCTGTAGGAGGTGAAGGCCCTCATGGGATGCTGTAAAGGTTTGCGTGGAAAGGGCTTTAAGCAAAAGTGAAATTCCTGATTGCTCGAAACAGAATGGATTCTAAAAAAGCCTAGGGCAAGAAAGATAATCCAACAATAATTCTCTGACATTGATTGGGTGTTCTGCAATTCAATTCAGTTTTGACACTAACTACCTAGAGTTAGTGCAGACCCCAAGTTAAGGGCAAAGTTATTCACAAAACTGCCCCCACTTCAGATGCCACTTCAGATGTCTCCACAAGTCTTGGGGACCATCTGCACTTCTGAGAAACCAGCTATAAATTTGGAGCTTCCCATGACCCCTTAGGTTCAACAAATCACTAGAATGAATGACTTACAGAACTTGCTGAAAGCACTATACCTACAATTAGAGTTTTATCCTAAAAGATTCTGATCAGGAACAGCCAAATGGAAGAGGTACCCAGGGCAAGTTCTTGATAGAGAGGGAACACAGAGCTGCCAAGCCTTCTCCCCATGGAATCTGAGTATACCACCTTCTAAGCACATAAATGTGTTCACCAACTAGGAAGCTCCACTGAGCTTCAGTGAGCAGTTTTATTGAGGTCTTACCATGTCATTGGCGGCATGCTTGGACTCGGTCTCTAGCCCCTCTCTTTTCGCTGGAGGTTGGAGATGGGACTGAAAATTCTAACCCTCTAATCACCTGTCTGATCTTTCTGGTGTGGCCAGTCTGTCCTCTGAAATTATCTAGGGGGGCCATCAGGAGCCACCTCATTAGCATAAACAGGAATAGTCTAAAGGGACTCATTATGAATAATCACTCAGGAACTTCCAAGAGTTTTTGAAACTCTGTGCAAGGAACCAGAGACAAAGTCCTATATATTCCTTATATCACAGTAAGAGACAAGAAAACTAGGTGGGTGACCTGTAATATTTAGCAGTTAAAAACTAAAAGGAGGAGCACGTGGATGGCTCAGTCAGTTAAGCATCCAACTTTTGATTTCGGCTCAGGTCATGGTCTCAAGGTCCTGAGATCACGTCTGGCATAGGGCTCTGCACTCAGCAGAGAGTCTGCTTGAGATTCTCTCCACCTGACCCTCCCCCAACTCATGTACACGTGCTCACTTTCTTTTTCTCTCTCTCTGTCTAAAATAAATCTTAAAAAAAAAGAAAAACCTAAAAGGAATCTGGCCTTGTTTTAGAGGTGGCCAGCAGAGAAGAGGTAATGGTTGAAACAGGAGAAGAAAATTCAAGAGGGAACCAGAAATGGTTCCAAGGAAAAAGCAAGGAGTTGTCTGTGTCTCTTTTGCTTTAAATGAGACATGCCTGTTTTGATACTGACACTGTACAGCCTACAAAAGGAAGAGAACCTTCTCTAATAGAGCGTATTTTATTTTACTCTTAAAAATAACAACACTGACCCTTCCAGATATTTGTGCTAGGAGATTCAAATCTAGGACCTTCTTGCCAAGAGCCCACAGAAATTTCCCTTCAGCCTTTCAAGGAAGTTATTCTATATTGCTATCTAATTCCATGAGCAAATTCTCTGTAAATTTTTAATTAGCTTAAAATTCACAGAAGAAACAATTAGTGAATATCTGTAAATTATTTTATGAACACAAAGATGAAAAACCTAAACAACATGGCACTAACTCTTGTTAAACTGACACAGATGAGCAGGACTGAACATGGAACATGACACAGCAGCCAGGATTTGGGAGGGCCTCTGGTATTACATCATAGCCTGGATGGGAGGAGGGCTGGAGCTCATTAAGAAAACGCCTGTGTACAAAGGCCTAGACCGTAGTTCTGAGCTTCCTGGAACTTGGGCTGGCAGACCTGTATCTACTTTCCGCCTTGACTGCCGGCCATCCCCAGACTGTCCAGGAAGAACTTGCAGTCTGTTTTGCATTGTCTGTACAATAAACAGAATTCAGCTTTGTGCTGATTGAGCAGTAACATTTTATCTGGAGCAGTACTCTGATTTCTGACACTAATGGCCTTAAACAAAATGGAGGATTTTAAATTTGATGGAACAGAGCGCCTACCTGTCGACTATGTGAAGGGGATTCTGCAACCCACACCTACCTGTGACATGTGGGACCAGATCTGGAACTTCCAAGCCAAGTCTGATGATCTGCTTATTGCCACCTATCCTAAAGCAGGTAGGTGGAAGGGGAAGTGGGGAGCTGAAGAAGAGAATTAGGAAGGTGAGTGGGGAAAATATTAATAATGAAATAAAGACTGATCTGGGTTGGAAAATTGTTTACTGGACAGAGTGATATGGCTAAGTCAAATCACTTGTGGAAACTGAAACTACAGAAAAAAATATTAAAATAATGCACAAAATTTTAAGAATTTAATTCTTCCTATAATGTACATATTTTTTTACTTCCCCAGGAGAAAGTGACTCAAATAGCCAAGAACTAACGGGCTAGATTTGATTTGTTTGTTCCCAATGCAGGCCCTTATTGCAGATCCTGTAAAAAACTGCTTTGTGTGTGTAAGCTAAAAAGGGGATCCTAAGGCTGGCTTGGGGAAGAATTACGGGAGCTTTGGTCCTGCATTGCTGATTTCACCTCAGCAGCCTCCAGAAGCCCTTGTTCAGGGTCTGAGAACTACTCTTTTGATTTCTATCTTCCCTTGTGGTATGTTGTGAACCTACTTCCTTGTTTCAATAATCAGTTTAACAAAAGTTGCTGTAGAAGTAAGACTTCTTGAGTTCAGCCACTGTATCATAAAAATTTCAGGATGAGCAGGGAGAAATAGTTCTCTGCAGATATTTATGCATATCTACATATATACTAAAAATACACTATTCAATTCACACCCAGATTGCATATACATTTGGTCTTTGCAAAATCAAGCTCCCTGTCAATAACTCCTCTTACACACACACAGATGTTCACATCGAAACACACACATGTGCACACACACCAAAAACTCTAAATCTAAGCATTTCTGAGATTGTATGTTCAAACCCCTCTTGAGTCTTTATCTCTAATGATCCTGATAAAAGACTGCCAGCAGATGGGAGTCTTAGACTCTCATTTATCCATCAGTTTCATATTGGTCCTAATTTTCTAATCTTACTCATCAAGAGCCTGCTCAGGATTAAACTTTCCTAATGTGAACGTAAAAGTAATCACTGGTGAGGATCACATCTCACAGTCTTAATTTTGTCCACAACTCTACTTTATCATCATTTCAGTACATGTTTACATCATTTAAGTATAATGTTTAAAAATTAATCTTTTCTCCACCTGCCAAATGTGAGCAGTAAGATTTAGTTCATTTAAGGTTTTTAGGGTTAGGGTTAATAAGGCTTGAATGACCCAAATAACACACTCAAAAAAAAAAAAAAATGCTTGCCAGCTAATGTAACATTTAATCATAACTAAAACCTTACCCATTAATAAAAGTTATATTTATTAGAGGGAAGAAGAAATAAGCATAGACAAAAAATGTGGTTTACACCTAAATTTTTAAAAAGAATAATAAATACTCTGGGAATGAGCCAAGAGAAAAATATATTATAAAATCACTGATTTCTAGAGGATGAATTGAGAAGTCATTCCATTCATCCCCAAACCTCTAGCAACACGTGAACCTGCCCTAATGTTGGCTGGCATTAAATGGCTGTAAATTCAGAGTGAACACATAAAATCAGTACAAAGAGCTCTCCCTTTGATTAGATAGCTAAAGAAATATTAGTCCTTTATCCTGTAATGAAAGAGTTGGTGCCAGAAATTATTAGAGACCTAACTCATCTAGGATATAAAATGTAATATTTTCATTGTTTCCTGACTTATGCCCTTCCTGTAGGACTAAAAGCACTGAATTGACAGTATGAGAAAAGGCATCTGTAATGAGAGCTGGTGTTAGAGAATATAGGAAGATCAGCCCATATCCAGGATTCAGAGAACCATCCTAAAATTGTCAAACATCTTCCCGACATGGATTTGTCAAAATATCTGGTACAACAGTTCCTCATCAAAGTCTGAAGATTCATTTGGTAGGAACTATATTAGTCTGAATCAGGCAGCACACAGAAACTGACTGAGGCTGGGAGACAGAAGCCATTCTTCCAGTGGCTTCTTGAGTTCAAGGCACTAGGCAGCAAAATGTGGTATGGCCTATGCAAAATTTCTATCTGTTGGAGCTACCATCAGTGTTACCACCTCAGGAAGAATGACCTCTACCTCTCTTCCACCTTCCAATGCATTTCATCAGCAGAATCTAAATACTATTCAAAATCTTAGTGGTAAAGAAGTCTAGGGAATATACTTTTTAGCCTTTCAGTCCCTGAGATAAGGGGAAAATTGAGAAACAGTTGAAAATGGATACTAATGATCAATATCAAGCCCAGGTAATAATCATTCATTTGTTCATTCAGCCAACACATATTAAATACCTCCTATGTGGCAGCCGCACACTATGTACTTGTGAAACAGTAATCACATAGTGATTACTCTCCAGGAGATTATAATCAGGTGAGAAAGACCTTTCATTCTATCTTAGAACAACGCAGCTACATCAATAGGAAATCCAAATTAATGGTTGTGACAGGCAAAAAAATGAACTGCATATTTATCAATATAATATCCACTCCAAATTGCAACCTTTGTATAAAAAATTCACATTATGATAACACAAGACATAAATAAAAAATGATGTTTTCTGAATTCCACTATAAACCTAGCTTTAAAATTCAGAGAGATGTTCTAATAAGTATAATCATATTTTAAGAAATGTAATATACTAAATGTCTATGCATCATCATCTTACATGTGGAATAAGGAACAACATGGACTCAGGAAATAGTGGACTTAATACAAAATGAAGGTGATATTGACAAAAGTCAACGAGCACCTACTCATGTACGAATTCCTTTCATCGAATGGATAATCCCATCCATAGGATCTGGTAAGTATCAAATAGCCACACTTGACTAAGTGAAGTATATACACTAAGTGAAATATACACTTAGCATTTTTGCTATCACATAGCCCTCTCAAAATTCTAGGCATTCGGGGCACCTGGGTGGCTCAGATGCTTAAACGTCTGCCTTCGGCTCAGGTCATGATCCCAGGGTCCTGGGATTGAGCCCCACATCAGGCTCCTGACTCAGCGGGGAGCTTGCTTCTCCCTCTCCCTTTGCCTCTCCCCATGCTGGTGCTCTCTCTCTATCTCTGTGTCTCAGATGAATAAATAAAATCTTTTTAAAAAATTCTAGACATTAAAGCTGAAAAAAACTAATAGAAAAGACATAAGAATTAATATAAGCAAAAAAAAAATTAATATAAGCACTTTGAAAAACTAGAAAAAAATTAAATTCTAGGCATTCAAGCAATTACTAAGGAATTCTGTGACTTTGCATTTTTTTAACTATGTCTGGCCATTGTTGTACTGCAGACATTTTCTAATGGAGTTACTGCTTATACAAAAGTAAGTTAAGTTTTTATTCTCTGTTAGAAATTAATTTTATTCCACAAGGATGAGTCCAAGTAAAATAATTTCATGGTGGAAGAGTTTGAATTTTTTAGGTTCTTATTTATCTAGTTTCTTGTTTGTTATGGTTAAAAACTGTTCCAGCTTAAAAAAAAAATCATTTATAGGCTAGAAATATTCTCTCTGATCAAATTTACAGTTATAGTGCTCTCACAGATGGCTTGAATTGTTCAATTGTTCCTAAAATAGTAATAATGGAAGCAGCAAGATTTTGAAGCAAATAGAAATAGTGGGAAGTGATCAAAAATCAATTTTACAGGTTTGGACCAAGCTAATGAAATGCCCTCACCACGGACTCTGAAAACACATCTTCCCATCCACTTGCTGCCACCATCCTTCATAGAAAAAAACTGTAAGGTAAAAAGCAAAAGGAATTCACAGTTTACTCCTTAGAACAACCCTAGAGTGGTCTTCAATTTCCTCTTAAAACAGTTTACTTTTTGGAGCACCTGGGTGGCTCAGTTGGTTAAGCATCTGACTCTCGGTTTCAGCTCAGGTCATGATCTCAGGGTCTTAAGATCAAGCCCCACATCGGGCTCCATGCTCAGAGTGTGGTCTGCTTGAGATTCTCTCCCTCTCCCTCTGTCCCTCACCTCTCTCTCTCTCTTTCTCAGAAACAAATAAATAAAAAATCTTAAAAAAAAAAAAAAAAAAAAAAACTTCCCTTGTTAAAGAACAGAGAGTCTATCTCTTCACAATAATCAATATGCAAATTGATTTGAATCCTTTTCAAGTCCCACAAAAACCAAGATCATAAGAATACAGCATCAGAAAATCTCATCTGTATGGAATGTATCCACTTGAACATAATTTGTATGGGTAATAACTATATATAAGTCTAATCCTATTTTTGCTTCTTTCCCTCCTCCTGCCATTCCTAGATAATCTATGTAGCAAGAAATCCAAAGGACAATATGGTATCTTATTACCATTTCCAAAGAATGAATAAAGCTCTTCCTGCTCCAGGAACCTGGGAAGAGTATTTTGAGAATTTTCTGGCTGGGAAAGGTAAGAGAATTCAGCTTTGCTTCCTTCCTTTCTCAAAATCCTCAAACACTCTAAAAGGAAAGAATCATTTCCTTAGAACAGCCAGGGTTCTGCCTGCTTTACTGTGAAGAAATCATCAGTGTGATACTCTCCCTCTCTTTAGAAACTCTCCTTTCAGTGGAATATTTGTTGGACTTCTGTTATTCATTACCCTGTTTTTCATCCCTCCTTGCAGTGTGCTGGGGTTCTTGGCATGACCATGTGAAAGGATGGTGGAAAGCCAAAGACCAACACCGCATTCTCTACCTCTTCTATGAGGACGTGAAGAAGGTGAGGGGCAATGCTATCTAATGTGTTCCCATTGGACCATAAGACATTTAGGTAATAATATATGGACCCCACTGGGGACTCACAGATTGAAACAGGGAATAGAAAATGCTGCATTTCATTAGCTACTCCTCCATGCATCAAAGCATACATGGCATATCATGAGTTTACGTATCACATAGTTTCATCTCTAATTTCCTGGTGCTCCCCAGAGTATATCCCATATGGTACACCTTTTCCAGATAGGCAAAATATGAGTGATACCTTTTTTCCCCTTTCATGTCTATTTTAAAATTCTGTTTAGAAAGGAAAACATTTTCTAGTACATTTTGGGTTTTTTCATTAGTACTTGAGAAATGTCATAATTTCAAGAAATGGTTTAAGAAGTTAGGGTGTAATGGAAAATACTAATGATTTAGATGAATTCAAGTTCTGGCTTTACCACCTACTGGCAATTATTCTTGGTGAGGACACTTAATATCTTAGAAACTTACTTAATTTCCCTAAATGCAAAAACTAGGTAGTAATATATACTCTTCCAAGATTTAATATGAGGACTAAATAAGATGATGTTCATGGGAGTTACTATATAATATATATTATCATTATACTACATAGTATATATAATGATATACCATCATCATGTTATAAATGATAATATGCTAAATACTATCTATGACTTAACTAAATACAGGGATCCACGAAAATTACAGTCTTTGTTCTTCAATTTATCATTGAAAGCCTTGGTACTCAAAAGGTGGTTCATAGGGGCACCTGGGTGGCTCAGTCGTTAAGCGTCTGCCTTCGGCTCAGTTCATGATCCCAGGGTCCTGGGATCAAGCCCCACATCGGGCTCCCTGCTCTGCGGGGAGCCTGCTTCTCCCTCTCCCCCTGCTTGTGTTCCCTCTCTCGCTGTGTCTTTCTCTGTCAAATAAATAAAAAATCGTTAGAAAAAAAAAAGGTGGTTCATAGATGAGCTGCATGGGACTCTCAGAGACCGCATCAGGCCTGCTAAGTCAGAATGTGCACTTTATAAGATGCCTAGGGTATTTATGGGCACATTAGTTTAAATGCACAACTCTTAAGTTCAGTCACTGCTGGGCCTCATCTAGTTGTTTCTACAGATCATCAAAAGAGTGAAACAGCATAATTTTTCTATTTTTTTAGTTGAGATATAATAGACATTTAACATTGTATTAGTTACAGGTGTACAACATGATTTAATATTTGTATATATTGTGACATGAGTACCACAACAAGTCCAGTTAACATCTATCACCACACATAGTTACAGAATTTTTTTTCTTGTGATGAGAATTTTTAAGATCTATTTTCTTAGCACCTGTCAAATATACAACACGGTATTATTAACCATAGTCACCATGCTGTACATTACATCCCCAGGATTTACTTACTTTATAACTGGAAGTTTGTATCTTTTGACCCCCTTCACCCATTTTGCCCACCCCAACTGCCACCCCCCACTCCCCACTTCTAGCAACATCAATCTCTTCTCTGTATCTATGAGTTTAGTTGTTGTTGCTTAGATGCCACTCTATAGTTTTTTCAAACAGAAAAAGTTGGACATATCCCTATTTTAGTGCAAAGAGTTATCTACTCACAGAATTCTAGATTTAGATACTCAGTTAAATATTGTGGCAGGGAGTTGTATGCTATAAGGGGGGAGTTTCCCTTTCATGAGTAGATATGAGAAACTGAGGAAGCCACAGAAGGAAGGGTGCTATTAAACTCAGAATAGGAAAACTCCATGTAGGTGATGCTTGTCTACCATATGTATCATAGCAGTGTCAAAGAAAGATATGTCACCAGGAATGATGCCCTTTTAACAAGGTACATCCTAATGTATTATGAATGCCACAAAGAAACTTTATTGAGCAGGTAGTCTAACCTCAGAGTCCCTAGAGCCCTTTTAAATATTTCTGTGATCATGTTCTGGAATGTCCCCTGAATAGTCACACAAAGCTCAATATTCTCACCACTCTTGCTGATTCCTAGTCTATGTGAGGCCAATTAAATTAAGTACTACTTTTGACATAGAAGCTTTTAAAGCAGAAGACACAGTTGTCAGGCTAAACCTTTCCACTTTCCTTCCCATACCACTCCTTTCAAAGGTAGGGACTTCCCATAGCCACAGCTCCTCAGGGTTGTGTGTCCCTCTAATGAGGAGACATTGGAAATGAGCTCCTCTCAGGGATATATAAACACCTGAACATGCTGGGTAGTAGACTTACTAGCCATGGGTGCCTCTTGAGTACCTCATGGGTGCAAAATAGTCATCTCTCATTTTCTTGCTACCATTGACTGCCACCACTGAGATGGTCTGGGACATTTCTATCAATGTCATAAATAGGAGACACCCTCATTAAATTGTCTGCCCCTATGCTTCTGCAATGTCTTTGTTCTTATCATCAGTCTATGGACTCTCTCTGATACACATTTGGCTGACCAAGACTCCTCCCATAACTGACTTGCATGGGACACTTGGGCATAGCTCTTAGCGAAGCATTCTCCATGCACTGCATGTCATTGTATAGTGAATGTTTCTCTAATAACACTCAGTTTTTGCTTCCATGTTAGAGCAAGAAAAGCTTAGTAGTTCCAGTTAATAAAAAAGAGAACAATATGGGCCATCATGTTAAAATGAATCATTTCTGGATAGTTTGAGTATTTGTGAGAGATTTTTTTTAAGATTTTATTTATTTATTTATTTATTTATTTATTTATTTATTTGAGAGAGAGAGAGAGAGAGTGCATGAGAGCAGGGGGATGGGCAGAGGGAGAAGGAGAAAATCTCAAGCAGACTCCACACTAAGCATGGAGCCCAACAGGGGGCTCAATCTCACAACCCTGAGATCATGACCTGAGCCAAAATCAAGAGTTGGATGCTTAACTGACTGAGCCACCCAGGTGCCCCTAAGATTTTTTTTTTTATTTTAACTCATGACATGTTACTGATTACTATTATTAATTCATTTCAATATTCTTTTTAAACCAATTATCTTATATCAAATCTTCACTTTACTCTCATTATAGAATCCAAAGCATGAAATTCAGAAGGTGGCAGAATTTATTGGGAAAAACCTACATGATGAAGTCCTAGATAAAATTGTCCATCACACCTCATTTGATGTTATGAAGCAGAACCCAATGGCAAACTATTCATCGATTTCTACTAAAATCATGAACCACACTGTTTCTCCATTCATGAGAAAAGGTTTTTATACTTTCTTTTGCCCAATCTTTCACAGCTTTGAGGGAGTTTTCTGTGGCTAAGAAAAATAAGATCTATAACAAATGATTCTGGGAAAAGAAGTAGGAAACCAGGAATGAAATGAAAACAATTAGAGAGTGAGGTGTGGTGTCTACATCCAATTCCTTATCCTTCCTTTCTCTCCAGAGATCTGGCTGACAAGGTGAAAACACAGAATTAAGTCAGATGGGGTAAAGAATCCATTTTATAATGGGTTTATAAGGGCTCTATGCTATCAGATTTATCCATTCAAAGATACTGAGTGGCTACTATGTATCAGGCACTGTTCTAGATAATGTTCAGAGCAGTGAACAAAACACAGAAATTTCTTCCCTCATGAACATTATATTCTAGCCACAAACAAAATAAACAAGAATACCCAGGATAATAGATGATGGTAAGCACTATGGGAAAAAAACAATCTGCAGAAAGGTAACAGGGATTACAATTGGAAAATTTGGGGGATCTTCTTTTTTGGTTTTCTTCCTCAAAACTGTACCTTGAATTCTCCCACATACAAGCCCTTCTCAGTGGGCCTATAGATGGAAACTACAGGCATAAGCACCTACCACACTTCGATGTGCAAAGAGGGCAGGAGAAAAAGAAATCCCCACAGGCCTGCTGTTTTAATTGTGGTAGTTTCATTTCCCCCATTAATGTGACTCAGTAGGCAATGGGCTCTCCTTGTTCCACAAATCAGATAAGAAATTCTTCTTCCCTTCAGAATGAAATTGACAGGTTAGCAAGAGGAATATTTTGTCCAATATTGCCCCCCTGGAAAGTAGAGTAGAAATATTCACACAAAAACAGGAGAGTAGAGAAATGCAAACTGACTCTCTCCCACATGACTGTTTCAGGGACAGTTGGAGACTGGAAGAATCACTTTACTGTTGCTCAGAATGAGAGATTTAATGAAGACTACGAGAAGAAAATGGCTGATACCAATATAACTTTCCACTTCCAATTCTCATAAAAAAGAAAAGAACCATAATTTTTTAGTTTGTTACCTAATTTATTGGTAATAATCAATAAAACTTTATTACCCAGACCACATGATATTGGATTCAGGTTCTCAGACTAGTTGATTATTGTGTTTGCTTTTGTTCACTCTTTAAAAAGTAGGGATAAAGCTAGCAGAGATTGGGGGCAAGGTGGAGAGTGAGAGCAGGATGGCAAAGTGGAAGGAAGGAAGTTCAATAATTACTGTTACAATCATGTATGGCATCATTGTTGATTATCACTATATTTAAGTTTTCTACAGATCATGTGTTTGTTGACATATTTTAAATGCTTCATTCCTTATATAAAAAAACACTAAAGTTTTCAGAGTAAGTGTTGGTTCAGGCTAACTTTCCAATGCATCACTAACCATCAAGTGACTCTGTTTCCCCATGAAACTTTCCAATTCACCTCAGTGTTCTTACTATAATACATCTATCCCTATCTCTTACCACATCCTATATACTTAAGTCTCTCTCTCTCTCTAGCCAATGCTATGATTGAGTCTTGGAGTCATATCTCGACTCACCTCCTTCCAGTGCATCCACAGCAATATCTGTCAGTTTTACCTGTACAGAGTCTCATTTGTATAGTCACCCTTCTAGTTCAGAAAACTTTTACCTCTTATCCATACTAGTATAAGCTTCCTAACTCATTTCTCTGTTTCTTGTACATCTACCAGGGTTACTTTCCTAAAACAAGATTTTGATTATATTTCTCTTTAGCTCTAAATAACTTCAGTGATTCTGAATTTTTACTGCCTGAAAGATAAATCCCATGCTTTTTAGCTATCAATTCAAAGGCAGCTATAATGGTATGATATGGTGGAGCTCATCTTCTAAACCACTTTCCTAGCTTAATTTCACCTTCTAGACCGCTTCCACACTTCAGCAAATAAGCCTACTCACTGAGACCTGATCATACCTTGCAGGTTCCTATCCTACTAGTTTTATTTTCACCATGTCTCCATCTGAAATTTCCTTTCCTTTCTTTCTACCTATCCAAAACATATAATACGCTTCAATGACCAGCACAAGTGGTTCATTCCTCCTGCAAATACTGAAAGCTGAAGAGAGCATTTGCTTTTCTTTTTTTTAAAATCATCATTAGTTTTTGATGTAGTGTTCAACAATTCATTAGTTGCTTATAACACCCAGTGCTCATTACAACACAAGCATTTGCTTTTCTGAAATCCTATACACTTGGTATAAGTATTTTGTGATTAAGATTAAAGTATATTATATATCTTGCATGTATATATTGTCTCTTTTATGCTTATTAAAATGTTTGTTTTTTTCTTCAAGATAGAAATATTGTATATATTTCACTGCACATCAAACAAAATATGACAAGCACAAAAATTAGTAACTGAAAGAATATATCAGTCAAGGAAATTCTAAAAAGCTAACTTTTTATATTTTAAGTAGTCCCTATAACAGCTATCATTTATAGCTGCTGTCCAGTTACTAGTTACTAGCCACATGTGGCTATTTAAATTAATTAAAACTAAATAAAATTCAGTTACTCATTTTCACTAGTTAAATTTCAAGTGCTCAGTAGCCACACATGTCTAGTAGCTATCACTTGGACATTAAAAAACATTTCTATCATCAGAGAAAGTTCCATTGGATAAGACATTTTATTTTTACAATCCTTTGAATATGGCATTATTATCTCAATGAGAAAACTAAAAGTAAAGTTCAGAGATATTAGTTAAGTTACTCAAATAAGAAATATTGGCATTTAGTTTCAAACATAGCTCCAATGGTTTCCAAATTTGCATTTTTAACTGCTAAAAATAGAGCCTCTTCCTTCCTGTTCCTGCCACTGTCTAATCACAGGGTCATTATGATCACCGCTAACTAAAGGCTGCTCAACTCAGACCCCAAACCAAAACCAACCAGACCGGCATCAAACTGTCAGCCATTCCCCACCTTGATCAAGTGAAGCTTAACAATAGTCTACTGAATAGCTAAAGCATTCCCACTGTCTACATGCTCTGAATTAGACAGAGCCCAAAGCCGACAATAGCCTCCCACTTGACATCCACCACATGTGTCCAGTCTGAAATCTGTCCTTTATACCTTTATATCTCTAAGGTTCCCCCTGAAATTGGGTAAAATTTCTGCAGACCCTTATCTGAATGCAGTGCCTTCTGTGGCTGTGTTCAGTTCTCCCCTCCCAAAGCACCACTCCTCCAAGACACCAAAATCCATGCCCTGCCCTGCTGCCTCACATAGACAACTCAGGAGAAGGGGTCTTGTGTTCAGCCCATGGCTCTTGGACTTTTGACCTTGCACTCAAGCTGCTATCTCTTACTTTCCTCCAAACCACCTATATAATCTTGGCAAGCAAAACCAACCTGTATATTTTGGTTACTTAGCCCTAGCCCCAAAAAGACCAACTCAAACTGGCCTTAACTTGGCCTCTCCCCTTCAGTCTTTCAAAACTAGTGATTAGCATAATATATTCTAGATCTAGTCAACATTATTTCCATTTCAGCAGAAAATTACAATAATGCATTTAGGCTTTGTAATCCTTCTGGTACATAGAATCTACCAATACAGAGTGCACATTCTGTGTTGTTTTGTTTTGTTATGTTTTGTTTGAGGGAGAGAGAGTATGAAGGAGGGTCACAGGGAGAGAAAGAAACTTTAGCAAGCTCTACACCCAGCATGGAGCCCAACATGGGGCTTGATCTCACAACCCTGAGATCATGACCTGAGCCAAAATCAGGAGCTGGACGCTTAACCAGTGGAGCCACACAGGCACCCTGCACATTCTGTTTTAGCACATGTGAGCAATAACCTTTAACTCCTGTGAAGGAATATTAGGTTTAAATCAAGAAAATATTAAGGAAAATCAAACTACATGTATAGAGAAGAAAGAAGTAAAATAGCTCAAAAAATCAGTATTATAATTCTATATAAAACATTAAAAAGAACACATATTCTTAGCAATGTTAAGAGACAATTTGGTGTGAATGAATCATGCTACCTGGCTCCTGTCTATTAGTAAACTACCAATAGAAACATAATTTTTAAAATAAATACATTTCAGGCCACCCTGGGTGGCTCAGTCAATTAAGCATCCAACTCTTGATCTCAGCCCAGCATGGAACCCACTTTAAAAAAAAAAAAATAATAATAATAATAATAATAATTAATAAATAAAATAAAAATAAACACATTTCACACCAATTCAAACTTAAATCCAGTGTTAGAGAAATAAAAACTCACCCTAGGATTAAAAACACCACAATAAAATAGGAAATTAGAAAGTAAATGGTTTCTATCTCCTCAGACTCAGAACGCTAATGAAAAAGGCAGTATACTTTGAATGCCAGATTGAAGGACACTGAGAACAAGGTAAATACCACAGATTACCACAGCACCAGAGAAGCTATAGCATGAAAGATACCAAGGTGAGCAAGAGATTACAAGTTCTTAATAAAAAATAGTAATAAAAAACTTTAACTGGGAAAGCATACCAACAAGACCAGAGAAGTCATATTCCCAGAAAAGGCATGAGAGTGCCCCAGAGTTTTTAGCTAGACTGATTGATAGAGGCCTTCCCTTGTACAAAGCAAATCTATAAAGACTGGGAGAAGTGACAGTTTTTTTCAAATGCCTAAATCTCAACATGAGATCACAACACATAAAAAGAAATAGAGAAACATGGCCAATCAAAGAAACACAATAAATCTCCAGAAATAAGTTCTGAATAAACAGATATCTATGAATTACTGGACAAAGAATTCAAAATAACCATCTTAAATATGCTCAATGAGCTAAAAAAAAAAAAGAACACAGAAAGCCAACTAAATAAAATCAGCAAAACAATGCATGAATGAAATAAGAATATCAAGAAAGAGACAGAAACTATTAAAAAAAAAACTTAGAAGAAAGAATCAGTGAACTTGAGGAAAACAAGTCAGAAGAGCAAAAAAGAAAAAAAGTATGAACGAAAGCAAAAAGAGCCTAAGTGACTCATGAGAGATCATCAAGAACAATGTGGAAGTCCTTTAATATAGCCCCAGAAGAATAGAATAGAGAGTATATAATTTTTATATATAAGAATAGAAAAACCATCCTTCAAAAGTGAGAGAGAAATTAAAAATATTCCCAGATAAACAAAAGCTGAGGGAATTTGTTACCATTAGATCTGTTCTGCATGATGAAATGAAAGGATGCTAGACAGTAACTCAGAGACTTATGAAAAAATAGATCATGTGTTAGACCACAAAATGAGTCCCAATAAATTTAAGAAGACTAAAAGCATATCATGCATCTTTTCCAAATACAGCTGTATGAAACTAAAAATCAATCACAAGAAAAAACTGGAAAAAAACACAAACACTTGGAAGCTAAACAACATGCTACTAAACAGCCAATGGGTTTATGAAGAAATCAAAGAGGAAATAAAAAAAAATACATAGAGACAAGCCTCTTGGACAGCAATATGCAAAAGAATGCCATCAGACAGCAAAAAGAAATAAAAGGCATCCAAATCAACAAGGAAGAAGTCAGACTTTCACTATTTGCAGATGATATGATACTCTATGTAGAAAATCTGAAAGACTCCACCAAAAAATTGCTAGAACTGACACACAAATTCAGCAAAGTCACAGGATACAAAATCAACATACAGAAATCTGTTGCATTTCTACACACCAATAATAAAGCAGCAGAAAGAGAAATCAAGGAATTGATCCCATTTACAACTGCACCAAAACCATAAGATACCTAGGAACAAATCTAACCAAAGAGGTAAACGATCTGTACTCTGAAAACTATAGAACACTTACAAAAGAAATTGAAGAGGACAGAAAGAAAAGGAAAAATATTCCATGCTCATTGGAAGAATAAATATTATTAAAATGTCCATACAATCAAAAAAACTACACATTTAAGGCAGTCTCTATCAAAATAGCATTAGCATTTTTCACATAGCTAGAACAAACAATCCTAAAATTTGTATGGAACCACAAAAGACCCCAAATACCCAAAGCAATGTTGAAAAACAAATGTAAAACTGGAGCCAGCATAATTATGGATTTCAAGCGATATTACGAAGTTGTAGTCATCAAGACAGTATGGTACTGGCACAAAAACAGACCCATAGATCAATCGAACAAAATAGAAAACCCAGAAATGAACCCACAACTATATGGTCAATAAATCTTTGACAAAGCAGGAAAGAATATCCACTGGAAAAAAAGACAGCCTCTTCAACAAATGGTGTTGGGAAAATTGGACAGCAATATGCAAAAGAATGAAACTGGACCACTTTCTTGTATCATACACAAAAAAATTTTTCAAAATGAATGCAAAACCTAAATGTGAGAGAGGAAATGATCAAAATCCTTAAAGAACATAGGCAGCAACCTCTTTGACCTCAGCCACAGCAACTTCTTAATACACATGCTCCACAGGCAAGAGCAAAAATGAACTATTGGGACTTCATCAAGATAAAAAGCTTCTCCACAGCAAAGAAAACCTATGGAAGGGAGGTTGGTGGGGGATGGGCTAAATGGGTGATGGGTATTAAGGAGGGCAGTTGTGATGAGCACTGGGTGTTTTATGTAAATGATGAATCATTAAATTCTATTTCTAAAACCAGCATTACACTATATGCTAACTAACTAGAACTTAAATAAAAACTGAAGCATTAGGGGAACCTGGGTCGCTCAGTCAGTTAAGCATCTGCCTTTGGGTCAGGTCATGATCCTGAGGTCCTGGGATCGAGCCCCACATCAGGCTTGTTGCTCAGTGGGGAGCCTGCTTCTCCCTCTCGCTCTGCCCCTCCCCCACACTCGTGTGCACTCTCTCTCTCTTTCTCTCCCTCAAATAAACAAATAAAATCTTTAAAAAAAAACTGAAGCATCAAAAAAATAGATGGAGACAAATGAAAATGAAAACACAATGGTCCTAGCTAATATCAAACTCAATGACAGGATACCTTTAGGCTAAGATCAGAAACAAGGCAAAGATGCCCTCTTTCACTTCTATTCAACATGGTACTGGAAGTTCTGACCAGAGCAATTAAGCAATGAAAAAAAAGGCATCAAATTGGAAAGAAAGAAGTAAAATTATCTCTGTTTAACAATGATTTGATCTTATATATAAAAATTCCTAAAAATTCCACATAAAAACTATTAAAATTGATAAATGAATTGATCAAAGTTGAGAATAAAAAATCAATACATAAATATCAGTGGCATTTCTATACACTAACAATGAGAAACCTGAAAAGTAAATTAGGAAAATAATTCCATTTACAGCAACATCAAAAAAGAATAAAATATTTAGGAAAAACCTTAACTAAGGAAGTGAGACAAAATGAAAACAACAAAACACAGTTAAAAGAAAATTTAAAAGACATACATAAATGAAAACATATTCCATCTTCATGGATTGGAATTCCTAAAACTGTTAAGATGTCAGTATTATCCCAAGCAACCTACAGAGTCAGTGTAATCACTATCAAAATGCTGATGACTTTTTTAAATTTAAATTCAATATCCCAAGCAATCTAGAGAGTCAATGCAATCACTGTCAAAATCCCGATGATTTTTTTAAAATTTAAATTCAATTAGCCATCATTAGTTTCAGATGTAGAACTCAGTGATTCATCAGTTGCGTATAACACCCAGTGCTCATCACATTACATGCCCTCCTTAATGCCCATCACCCAGTTACCACATCCCCCCACCCAACTCCCCTTCAGCAACCCTCAGTTTGTTTCCGAGTCAAGAGTCTCTCATGGTTTGTCTCCCTTTCCGATTTCTTCCCATCTGTTTTCCCTCCCTTCCCCTATGATCCTCTGCACTATTTCTTATATTCCACATATGAATGAAACCATATGATAATTGTCTTTCTCTGACTGACTTATTTCACATAGCATAATAACCTCCAGTTCCATCCACATCGATGTAAATGGTAGGTATTCATCCTTTCCGATGGCTGCATAATATTCCATTATACCACATCTTCTTTATCCATTCATCCATCAGTGGACATCTGGGCTATTTCCATAGTTTGCCTATTGTGGACATTGCTGCTATAAACATTGGGGTGCAGGTGCCTCTTCAGATCACTACATTTTGTATCTTAGGGTAAACACCTGGTGGTGCAATTGCTGGGTGGTAGAGTAGCTCTATTTTTAACTTTTTGAGGAACTTCCATACTGTTTTCCAGAGTGGCTGCACCAGCTTGCATTCCCACCAGCAGTGAAGAGGGTTCCCCTTTCTCTGCATCCTCACCAACATCCATTGTTTCCTGACTTGTTCATTTTAGCCATTCTAACCGGTGTGAGGTGGTATCTCATTGTAGTTCTGATTTGTATTTCCCTGATGCCAAGTGATGTGGAGCATTTTTTCATGTGTCTGTTGGCCATTTGTATGTCTTCTTTGGAGAAATGTCTGTTCATGTCTGCTGCCCATTTCTTTACTGGATTATTTGTTTTTTTGGGTATCGAGTTTGATAAGTTCTTTATAGATCTTGGATACTAACCCTTTATCTGATATGTCATTTGCAAATATTTCTCCCATTCTGTGGGTTGGCTCTTTGTTTTGCTTTTCATAGCAATAGAACAGTCAATGCTAAAACTTGTATGGAAATAGAAAAGATCAAATAGCCAAAGCCATTTTGAGAAAGAAGCAGCAGCTGGGGGCATTACACTTCCTGCTTCCAAATTATATTACAAAACTATACTAATCAAAACAATATGGTATTGCCAAAAAAATAAAGATAAATGGAACAGAACAGAGAGCCCAGAAATAAACCTACACATAAATGGTCAATTAATTTACAAAAAAGAAGCCAAGAATATACAATGGGAAAAGAATAGTTTTTATAATAAATGGCACTGGGAAAACTGGATAGCCCTATGCAAAAGAATGAAACTGGACTGCTATCTTACACCCTATACAAAATTCAGATCAAAATAAATCAAACACGGGGGGGGTGGGCAGAGCAAGATGGCGGAGGAGTAAGAGACCTGGATTTTGTCTGGTCTCAGGAATTCAGCTGGATAGGGATCAAACCATTCTGAACACCTACAAACTCAACAGGAGATCGAAGAAAAGAATAGCAATAACTCTCTGAACAGAAAAGCGACCACTTTCTGGAAGGTAGGACGTTTGGAGAAGTGAATTCCAGGCGATATTCAGGAGGATAGACAGCCGGGGAGGGGGCCTTCGTCGGCCGCTTCTGGCAAGTGATAGAGCCGCAGAGCACAAAATCGGAACTTTTAGAAGTCTGCTCTGCTGAGGGACGTCACTCCAGGGGCTAAGCGGGGGGGGGGGGGGGGGGGGGGGGCCGGGGGGGGGGGGGGGGGGGGGGGCGGGGGGGGGGCAGGACCCTGTGGGACACTGTGGTCTCAGGACCCTCGGGGTCACAGAAAGACCAGGGGTGCCTGAGTGTGGCAGAGCTCCCAGGTGTGGGAGCGGGGAAGCCAGCTGCAGAGACAGAGCCGAGGAGTGGGATCTCAGCTCAGGGTTGTCATAAACTGTGATCCGTGCTACAGTCCAGCCACTGCTCCTCCAGCAGGGACCCAACAAGTGGCAAATCAGGGAGACTCCACTTCCTCCCCCAGGAGGAGCGGTGGGGGAGTGCACCACAGGGATCTGCGGGGTTTGGAGACCACGTGGGGTCAGGTGCCAGAGATAGAAATGCTCGGTCACATGCCGGGTGAGCATGGAGTACTGCCGGAGACCAGGGAGACGGGAGTGATTGACTGCTTTTTTCTGGGGGCGCACTGAGGAGTGGGGCCCCGAGTTCTCGGCTCCTCTGGGGCAGAGATTGGGAGGCTGCCATTTTCACTCTCATCCTCCAAAGCTGTATCGAAAGTTTGTAGGGAACAAAAGCTCCCGAGAGCAAACCCAAGCAGATTACGGAGCCCGGACAGCAAGAGCAGGGCAATTCGGCCTCCCGCAAAGACATTTGGGAACCACGGCAACAGGCCCCTCCCCCAGAAGATCAGCAAGAACAGACAGCCAAGACCAATTTACTGATCAATGAGAACGGCAGAACTCCAGAGCTAGGGAAATACTGCACATAGAATCCATGGATTTTTACCATGATTCTTTAATCTTTCAAAGTTATTTTTTTTAACTGTCTTTTTTTTTTTCTTTTTCCCTTTTTCAAACAACATCTTATCAATCCCTTTTTTAAAAAACATTTTTTTCATTTTTAGGTCATATTCTATCCCTTCATAGTAGCTACCCTTATTTGTGGCATATATATATAAGTTGTTCTCTCTTTAAAATTTTGAGGTAGTTTCTTCTAACAGATCAAAATATACCCTAAATCTCTAGTGTATGGCTTTGTTCTAGTCTCCTGCCTGATCACATTCTCTCCATTTTTTTCTTTTCTTTTTTTTTCCGTTCTTCTTTTTTCTCTTTTCAAACAACTTCTTATCTTATCAATTCCTTTTATAAAAATTTTTTATATTTTTCATCTTTACAGTCATATTCCATCCCTTCATCATATCAACCTTTATGTTTGTACATATGTAAGTTTTTCTTTCTTTAAAATTTTGGGAGGCACTTTCTTCTAACAGACCAAAATACACCCAAAATCTAGTGTGTGCAACTGATCTATGCACCAGCCTGATCATATTCGATCATATTCTGTTTTGTTTGTTTTGTTCTGTTTTTATTTTTTTTATCTTTTTCTTTTTTTTTTTTTTCTTTTTCTTTTTTCTTTCTTTCCCTTTCTTTCCCCCCAGTTTCAGGTCTTTTCTGAATTGTTTAGAGTATATTTACAGGGGACGTTGTTACCCTGTTAGCATTTTGTTCTCTCATTCATCTGTTCTCCTTTGCACAAAGTGACAAGATGGAAAAAATCACCTCAACAAAAAGAACAAGAGGTAATACTGACTGCCAGGGACCTACACAATACGGACGTTAGTATGATGTCAGACCTAGAGTTCAGAATGATGATTTTAAAGATACTAGCTGGGCTTGAAACAAGCATGGAAACTATTAGAGAAAACCTTTCTGGAGAAATAAAAGAACTAAAATCTACCCAAGTTGAAATCAAAAAGCCTATTAATGAGGTGCAATCAAAAATGGGGGGGCTAACTGCTAGGAAAAATGAGGCAGAAGAGAGAGAATCAGTGATATAGAAGACCAAACGATGGAAAATAAAGAAGCTGAGAAAAAGAGAGATAAACAACTACTGGATCACGAGGGCAGAATTCGAGAGATAAGTGATACCATAAGATGAAACAATATTAGAAAAATTGGGATCCCAGAAGAAGAAGAAAGAGAAACAGGGGCAGAAGGTATATTGGAGCAAATTATAGCAGAGAACTTCCCTAATTTGGGGAAAGAAACAGGCATCAAAATCCAGGAGGCACAGAGAACCCCCTCAAAATCAAAAAAAGTAGGTCAACACTCCGACATCTAATAGTAAAACTTAGGAGTCTCAGAGACAAAGAGAAAATCCTGAAAGCAGCTCAGGAAAAGAGATATGTAACCTACAATGGTAGAAACATTAGATTGGTAACAGACCTATCCACAGAGACCTGGCAGGCCAGAAAGGACTGGCAGGATATATTCAGAGCACTAAATGAGAAAAATATGCAGCCAAGAATATTATATCCAGCTAGGCTGTCATTGAAAATAGAAGGAAAAATAAAAAGCTTCCAGGACAAACAAAAACTAAAGGAATTTGCAAACACGAAACCAGCCCTACAAGAAATCTTGAAAGGGGTCCTCTAAGCAAAGAGAGAGCCTAAAAGCAACATAGACCAGAAAGGAACACAGACAATATACAATAACAGTCACCTTACAGGCAATACAATGGCACTAAATTCATATCTTTCAACAGTTACCCTGAATGTAAATGGGCTAAATGCCCCAATCAAAAGACACAGGCTATCAGATTGGACTAAAAAACAAGACCCATTGATATGCTGTCTGAAAGAGACTCATTTTAGACCCAAAGACACCCCCAGATTGAAAGTGAGGGAGTGGAAAACTATTTACCATGCTAATGGACACCAAAAGAAAGCTGGGGTGGCAATCCTTATATCAGACAAATTAGATTTTAAACGAAAGACTGTAATAAGAGATAAGGAAGGACACTATATCCTACTTAAAGGGTCTATCCAACAAGAAGATCTAACAACTGTAAATATCTATGCCCCTAACACGGGAGCAGCCAATTATATAAGGCAATTAAGAACAAAAGCAAAGAAACACATTGACAACAATACAATAATAGTGGGAGACTTTAACACCCTCCTCACTGAAATGGACAGATCATCTAAGCAAAAGATCAACAAGGAAATAAAGACTTTAAATGACACACTGGACCAAATGGACTTCACAGACATATTCAGAACATTCCATCCCAAAGCAACGGAATACACATTCTTCTCGAGTGCCCGTGGAACATCATCCAGAATAGGTCACATCCTAGATCACAAATCAGGTCTCATCCAGTACTAAAAGATTGGAATTATTCCCTCCATATTTTCAGACCACAATGTTGAAACTAGAACTCAATCACAAGAGGAAAGTCAGAAAGAACTCAAATACATGGAGGCTAAAGAGCATCCTACTAAAGAATGAATGGGTCAAGCAGGAAATTAAAGAAGAATTAAAAAAATTCATGGAAACCAATGAAAATGAAAACACAACTGTTCAAAATCTTTGGGATGCAGCAAAGGTAGTCCTAAGAGGAAAGTATATAGCAATACAAGCCTTTCTCAAGAAACAAGAAAGGTCTCAAGAACACAACCTAAACCTACACCTAAAGAAGCTGGAGAAAGAACAGCAAATAAAGCCTAAACCCAACAGAAGAGAAAAAATAAAGATCAGAGCAGAAAACAATGAAATAGAAACCAAAAGAACAGTAGAACAGATCAATGAAACTAGGAGCTGGTTCTTTGAAAGAATTAACAAGATTGATAAACTCTGGCCAGACTTATCAAAAAGAAAAGAGAAAGGACCCAAATCAACAAAATCATGAATGAAAGAGGAGAGATCACAACCAACACCAAAGAAATACAAAAAGTTATAAGAACATATTATGAGCAACTCTATGCCAGCAAATTAAATAATCTGGAAGAAATGGATACATTCCTAGAGATGTATCAACTACCAAAACTGAACCAGGAAGAAATAGAAAACCTGAACAGACCTATAACCACTAGGGAAATTGAAGCAGTCATCAAAAATCTCCCAAAACACAAAAGCCCAGGGCCAGATGGCTTCCCAGGGGAATTCTACCAAACATTTAAAGAAGAATTAATAACTATTCTTCTGAAACTGTTCCAAAAAATAGAAACGGAAGGAAAACTTCCAAACTGGTTTTATGAGGCCACCATTACCTTGATCCCCAAACCAGACAAAGACCCCATCAAAAAGGAGAATTACAGACCAATATCCTTGATGAACATGGATGCAAAAATTCTCACCAAAATACTAGCCAATAGGATCCAACAGTACATTAAAAGGATTATTCACCACGACCAAGTGGGATTTATCCCTGGGCTGCAAGGTTGGTTCAACATCTGCAAATCAATCAACGTGATACAATACATTAACAAAAGAAAGAACAAGAATCATATGATCCTCTCAATAGATGCAGAAAAAGCATTTGACAAAGTATAGCATCCTTTCTGGATCAAAACTCTTCAGAGTATAGGCATAGAGGGTACACACCTCAATATCTTAAAAGCCATCTATGAAAAACCTACAGCGAATATCATTCTCAATGGGGAGAAACTGAAAGCTTTCCCCCTAAGGTCAGGAACACAGCAGGGATGTCCACTATCACCACTGCTATTCAACATAGTATTAGAAGTCCTAGCCACAGCAATCAGACAACAAAAAGAAATAAAAGGCATCCAAATTGGCAAAGAAGAAGTCAAACTCTCACTCTTTGCAGATGATATGATACTTTATGTGGAAAACCCAAAAGACTCCACCCCAAAACTGCTAGAACTCATACAGGGATTCAGTCAAGTGGCAGGATATAAAATCAATGCACAGAAATCAGTGGCATTCCTATACACCAAAAACAAGACAGAAGAAAGAGAAATTAAAGAGTCCATCCCATTTACAATTGCACCCAAAACCATAAGATACCTAGGAATAAATCTAACCAAAGAGGCAAAGGATCTGTACTCTGAAAACTATAAAATACTCATGAAAAAAATTGAGGAAGACACAAAGAAATGGAAAAATGTTCCATGCTCATGGATTGGAAGAACAAATATTGTGAAGACGTCAACGCTACCTAGAGCAATCTACACATTCAATGCAATTCCCATCAAAATTCCATCCACTTTTTTCAAAGAAATGGAACAAATAATCTTAAAATTTGTATGGAACCAGAAAAGACCCCACAAGCCAGAGGAATGTTGAAAAAGAAAAGCAAAGCTGGCGGCATCACCATTCCGGACTTCCAGCTCTATGACAAAGCTGTCATATGGTATGGTACTGGCACAAAAACAGACACATAGATCAATGGAACAGGATAGACAGCCCAGAAATGGACCCTCAACTCTATGGTCAACTAATCTTTGACAAAGCAGGAAAGAATGTCCAATGGAAAAAAGACAGTCTCTTCAACAAATGGTGTTGGGAAAATTGGACAGCCACATGCAGAAGAATGAAACCGGACCATTTCCTTACACCACACACAAAAATAGACTCCAAATGGTTGAAAGACCTCAATGTGAGACAGGAGTCCATCAAAATCCTAAAGGAGAACACAGGCAGCAACTTCTTCGACCTCTGCCACAGCAACTTCTTCCTAGAAACATCGCCAAACGCAAGGGAAGCAAGGGCAAAAATGAACTATTGGGACTTCATCAACTATTGGGACTTCATCAAGAACTGTTGGGACTTTTGCACAGCAAAAGAAACAGTCAACAAAACCAAAAGACAACCGATAGAATGGGAGAACATATTTGCAAATGACATATCAGATAAAGGGCTAGTATCCAAAATCTATAAAGAACTTATCAAACTCAACACCCAAAGAACAAAGAATCCAATCAAGAAATGGGCAGAAAACATGAACAGACATTTTTCCAAAGAAGACATCCAAATGGCCAACAGACACATGAAAAAGTCCTCAACATCGCTCAGCATCAGGGAAATCCAAATCAAAACCTCAATGAGATTCCACCTCACACCAGTCAGAATGGCTAAAATTAACCATCAGGAAACGACAGATGTTGGCGGGGATGCAGAGAAAGGGGAACCCTCCTACAATGTTGGTGTGAATGCAAGCTGGTGCAACCACTCTGGAAAACGATATGGAGGTTCCTCAAAAAGTTGAAAATAGAGCTACCATATGATCCAGCAATTGCACTCCTGGGTATTTACCCCAAAGATGCAAATGTAGGGATCCGAAGGGGTACGTGCACCCCGATGTTTATAGCAGCAATGTCCACAATAGCCAAACTGTGGAAAGAGCCAAAATGTCCACCGACAGATGAATGGATAAAGAAGAGGTGGTATATATATACAATGGAATATTATGCAGCCATCAAAAGGAATGAGATCTTGCCATTTGCAACGACATGGATGGAACTGGAGGGTGTTATGCTGAGCGAAATAAGTCAATCAGAGAAAGACATGTATCATATGACTCACTGATATGAGGAATTCTTAATCTCAGGAAACAAACTGAGGGTTGCTGGAGTAGGGGGTGGGGTGGGAGGGATGGGGTGGCTGGGTGATAGACATTGAGTAGGGTATGTGCTATGTGAGTGCTGTGAATTGTGCAAGACTGTTGAATCACAGATCTGTACCTCTGAAACAAATAATGCAATATATGTTAAGAAGAAAAAGAAGAAGAAGAAGAAGAAGATAGCAGGAGGGGAAGAATGAAGTGGTGGAATCGGAGGGGGAGACAAACCATGAGAGACTATGGACTCTGAAAAACAAACTGAGGGTTCTAGAGGGGAGGGGGTGGGAGGATTGGTTAGCCTGGTGATAAGTATTAAAGAGGGCACGTTCTGCATGGAGCACTGGGTGTTATGCACAAACAATGAATCATGGAACACTACATGAAAAACTAATGATGTGATGTATGGTGTTTAACATAACAATAAAAAATTTTAAAAAAAGAATTAAAAATATTTGGATAAAATAAATGGAGGAAGATACCCAAACATTCAATAAAAAGAAATTTCAGGGTAATAGCTATGTAGAAACGCTTGGTTTAAACTAGAAAATGAAATGATAAAGCTGCATGAAAAATATCACCAAAGAATGCAGGAAGATGAATGGAAAAGATTTCATGTAACAGATAGTGAAAAGCTAGGAGATAATCGTGATTATTGGAAAAGACATATCTCTCTTATCTCAATGACAATAAAAACCTAGAAATTAGAAATTCCAGGGAATACAAAAAACTAAACAAATCTAAATAAGCAAACTAGGGGCCCTGGGTGGCACAGTCGGTTAGGCCTCTGACTTGGTTTTGGCTCAGATTGTGATCTCAGGGTTGTGATTTCAATGTCATGAGATTGAGCCCCACCACGGGCTCTGCTCTCCACACTCAGCACAGAGTCTGCTTGGGAATCTCTCTCCTTCCCCCTCTGCCCATCCCCCTGCATGTGCATGTTCTCTTGCTCTTTCTCTCTCTCTAAAATAAATAAATAAATAAATCTTTTTTAAACAAAAAGAAGCAAACTAAACATAGCATGATTTTGGGCCGTTGTGTTCAGTAAAACACAATCAGATTTACTTTTATGATAGAAACATTTTCCTTGGAATGGCAAGGATTAGTGACAATGGGTCCTTAAGAAGGGTATTGTATCTTAGTACACTCCTCAGATATGAAAAAAAAAATTATGTAGTAGTGATACTGAAAATGTCATTTATTGGTTTTCAGATTTTAGAATTAACCTGTAGATACAGAATATTTGATTATGGTTTCAAAACAGAACATAAATGGTATCAACCTTGACAATGTAAAAAGTCCAAGGGACTCAAGAGTATTGTTAAATATTAAACAGTATTGAAATGGACTTCAGAAATATATAATTTAAAATATTTTGTAATATTTGTTGTAGACTGAAAAAATTATTCATGGGGCTATATACACCAATGTGTGTGTATAATTATATACACAATTCATGGTATATATTATTTAAGGTTTCAAAGCAAATGAACTAAAAGAACTACTATCAAAAATTGAAGGGCAAAGAGGTAGTTGGGTCAGCAGTGTGAAATATACTAGAAGGAAATCAATAAATAATACTGAAACTGAAAATTTTTAATAGTATAATCATATATTTGATTTACATTTACATATATTTATGTTGTTAATATTTTTATTTGAATTTTATAAGTAAGCAGGTTTTTTCATTTTTTAATCAAAGTATAATTAACATACAGTATTATATTCATTTCAGGAGTACTACATAATGATTAACAATTTTATAGATTACTCAATGCTCACTGTGATAGTTGAATTAACCAACAGAAGGACTGACTTAAAAGTGATCACCTCCAGAATACAGGATGGGGTGTGAGATGTAATGGGGATATGGCCCTGTTGCTTTTGACTATAAGCCATTCTGGACTTTTTAATATTTTTAAAATTTGCTTGCAATACAAAATTACAATTACATATTACTTTTAATATATTACAGTTTTTATAATATGTTAATACATTATTAATTTATTTATCTGGAAACTGATTTATTCATTTATTCTAGGCACTATTCTAGGTGCTGAAAATACAATGAGTAACTAAAAACAATATCTACCTTATGGGTCATGCATTCTATGAAGGAGATATCAAATAAGTAAAACGAGGAACATATACATTAGAGTAATAAATGCTAATGAGGATAACTAATCAGGGAAGGAGAATACTGGGAGATTCCAATTTTGGATGATGGGTTACAACTTTAGAGAATGTAAGCAAACCCCTGAAGGAGATAAAAAGAGGAGATGAGAAGGCATATGACACAGGAAAATCATCAAATACTAGGAAGCTATGTGCACATAATTCCATCTTCTTAAGAAATACTTACTGACTTAGCATAAGTCAAGCAGAGAAAATCAATTATCATATGGTTTCACTTATTTGTGGAACATAAGGAATAGCATGGAGGACATAAGGAGAAGGAAGGGAAAAATGAAGGGGGGAAATCGGAGGGGGAGATGAACCATGAGAGACTATGGACTCTGAGAAACAAACTGAGGGTTCTAGAGGGGAGGGGGGTGGGGGGATGGGTTGGCCTGGTGATGAGTATTAAAGAGGGCACATATTGAATGGAACACTGGGTGTTATACGCAAACAATGAACCATGGAACACTACACCAAAAACTAATGATGTAATGTATGGTGATTAACATAACATAATAAAATAAAATTTAAAAAAAGAATTTTATTTATATTTTAAAAAACTAATGATGTATTGTATGGTGACTAACATAACATAATAAAATAAAATTTAAAATAAATAAATAAATAAAAATCCTGTTGGCAGCAAAAAAAAAAAAAAAAGAAAGAAAGAAAGAAATACTTACTGATATTTTATCCTAAACATTTAATAAATGATATTTCTGCTTTTTATAGATTCAGGCTATAAATTATACTAAATATGTTGCTACTTATGATCATAAAGATGGTCTTTACTAGCATTATCAGTATCATCCTGAAATGTTTTTTATCTCATTTTTGTTTTAAAATTTGTTTTCAAATTTAATTTAAAAACTTTAAAGTTTATTTTAGGGGAGCACCTGGGTGGCTCAGTTGGTTGAGTGCCTGACTTCTGATCTCAGAGTCATGAGTTCAAGCCCCACGTGAAAAATAAAAAATAAAAATAAATATAAATAAAGTTTGTTTTAAAATCTTATACAAGCATCTTTCATCTCAACAACCAAGATCTGTACTCACTATAAATTTCTTCACACAAAACACTAAAAAAAATACTGGCCTATATTGACTATATATAGATTGCCATGATATGACTACTTTCTTTTTTTTTTAATTTTTTATTGTTATGTTAATCCCCATACATTACATCATTAGTTTTAGATATAGTGTTCCATGATTCATTGTTTGTGCATAACACCCAGTGCTCCATGCAGAACATGCCCTCCTTAATACCCATCACCAGGCTAACCCATCCTCCCACCACCCTCCCCTCTAGAACCCTCAGTTTGCTTTTCAGAGTCCATCGTCTCTCATGGTTTGTCTCCCCCTCCAATTTCCCCCCCTTCATTCTTCCCCTCCTGCTATCTTCTTCTTTTTTTTTTTTCTTAACATATATTGTATTATTTGTTTCAGAGGTACAGATCTGTGATTCAACAGTCTTGCACAATTCACAGCGCTTACCAGAGCACATACCCTCCCCAGTGTCTATCACTCAGTCACCCCATCCCTCCCACCCCACCCCCCACTCCAGCAACCCTCAGTTTGTTTCCTGAGATTAAGAATTCCTCATATCAGTGAGCTCATATGATACATGTCTTTCTCTGTGTGACTTATTTCGCTCAGCATAATACCCTCCAGTTCCATCCACGTCGTTGCAAATGGCAAGATCTCATTCCTTTTGATGGCTGCATAATATTCCATTGTATATATATATCACATCTTCTTTATCCATTCATCTGGATATGACTACTTTCTTAATACCTAAATCAAAATCAGGAGGCTTACTATTGAATGCTGATTGAGCTCATGAAAAAAGCCAAGAGTAGAGAGACATCTAAGTACATTTTCATTTCTTCATGTATGTCCTTCTTTCAAGTGCACACAGCTGGTGCTCTGCCAAAACCAGAATCTCAATGCATCATTTCCCAGTCTACCTCACTGCTCAAAAAATAATCACTAACTACAAAAAACTTTTGTTCTCATGTAGTAACAATTCTCAGTAATGAATAAAAGTAGAAAGTCCTTAAAGCCTTTCTCCTTAACATATTTACTATGCTAAGAACTACAGCTCTGACATCGCTAAGATTTCTCTCTGTTTTTTCTTCTTCACCCCCAACCATTACCCTCTACTTCCAGATAATGTGTGTAGCCCAAGGGGCAACTTGGTGTCCTATTCCCCAGGATGAACAAACCACTTCCTGCTCCAGAAACCTGGGATGAGTTTTATGAAAGTTTTCCAGCTAAGAAAGGTGAGAGAAGTTAGCTATGCTTTCCACCGTTATCAACAATCTTATTTATGCCAGCAAATGCTCTAGGAAATGTTAGAAATCATCCCTGGACACTGTAACATGATATTATTGTTGTGAACTACCTCCTATCTTCACACATCCTTTCAGTGAACTGTTGGGATTACAGAGACAGTCAAGACACACTGCTTCATTTTTCCTCTGTGTCTTGCAGTGTACAGAAGTTCTTGGCATGACCATGTGAAAGGATGGTAGAAAGCAAAAAATCAACACTGCATTCTCTTCTGTGAGGACATGAAGGAGGTGAGGGGCAGTGTGGCATAGTACAGTTTCCCATATCACCTAGGCATACTTTGCAAATAATAACATGTTCATTCTTTCAACAAAGTTATTGAATGCTTGATATGTGCCAGGTTCTATTTTGTACTGACTGACTCACCACCACCAGGAACTCACCCACTAAAAGAAACAGAAGAAAATAGTGGCAATTAGTAAATACTGTGTATTCTCAACATGCACATGGAACATCATAAGTTCATGAATCAAGGGAGCTCTCATGAAAATTCATGGAAGCCTCCCTGGTCTCTGAACTGAAAGACTTACTAATATACATTTAGGTACACCTCTAATTAACACATTACCTTGATTTCAACATCCCAAGGCTAGTTTTGCTATAATTGGTTGGTATTTTGTTAATATTGATCAGTTTATCTTTATACATAAGAGGAAAAAAATGCATTAAAAGTGACAACTTTAAAGATTCTAACTCAGGACACAAATAATATCAGCAGTAACATAGTCTAAGAAATGTGAAAATATTTAATACCAGTTTATCTCATGCAGGTCAGTGTTTTGAACCTATCATCACTCCAGTTCTATTTTTTTCTATTTATGGAATGCTAATTTGATATACTTCAAAACCTGTTTTTAGTTTTACTAAAGTCCCAATTCTCTTTTAACTTTCTTCTCAGGATCCAAAGTGTGTAGTTGAAAAGGTGCTGGAATTCATGAGAACAAATCAGATGATGTTCTACATAAAAGTGTCCATCACACCTTGATATAATGAAGAAGAATCCAATGACAGACTATCCATTAGTTCCACCAAATTCATGAGCCACTCCATTTCCCCACTTGCGAAAATGTTTTTACATTTTTCTTATATATTCTAGATTACCTGGAATTTTACTTTTTTCTTCTATAATGATTAAACAAGGCATCTGACCTTTAAAAAAATTCAAATGGGAAAGCCATTTTAAACAACTCCTGATTCTTCCCAATTTGGTTATATTTCACAGCAGTGGAAGAAGAATCACTTCACTGTGGCCCAGATGATAAAAAGAAAATGGCTGATAACCACTCTAACATTTTGCTTACAAATCAATTAAGAAAACAAAAATGACTATATTCCCCAGTCTGAAAGTCCCTGGAATTTCACCCCACTCATACTTTGTGTTTGATTTCCCACACTCCACTAAGAATAGAAGTAAGGTTGCCAGTGATGGAGTGTCATTCATGCCATTCCTAAAGAAAGAAACCATGAGAATTTATTATTTCTGGACACTATTGCAGAAAATCATAGGAGAACTTTCATGATAATGGAAATGTTTTACAACGTGTATTGTCAAGTGTAGTAGCCACTAGCCTCATGTAGCTATTGAATATTTGAAATGTAGCTAGTGTAACTGATGAACTGAATTTTTTAAGTTTTAATTAATTTAAATGATCACATCTGACTAGTGGCTACCATATTAGACAGTCCAGAGTTAAAGTACCTATAATCAAATTTGTTACATAAAGATGTAAAGAATACTACAATAGGTTTGGATATTTTTAATATTCCAGCCCATTTATAGATTTCTTAGAAGGCTGGGTTTTCACTGATCTAATCTCCAAATCACCACCTTCAAAGCAAAAAAGAAAAAAGTGTCACCTGAATTTCCTGTCTCTGTTTATAGTTCTACAATTCTCCCAATTATCCACATTGGGAATCAACTTTGGACTCGCCCTTCTTCCAAGCTCCCCAGTCATAGCCAGTCAGCCAGCAAATTCAGCAACTTCTCTTACATCCATTTTTTTCCTATCTTCTTACAGCCCCCATCCTGGTTTAGAACCTAATAATCTCTTACTTCCTAATGTAACTCTACTGTAGCTTATTGTTGCTTCCAAGACAAAGAGGGTCTCCATAGAACTGAGTTCAAGGAGAGCTATAACAATATGATCCCAATTTTCTTTCTAGTCTTGGATCTTCTTAACCCATGTAGTTCAATCAAAATACTCTACTCGTGAATCCTATCTGAAATACTTCCTTTATGCACATTCTCACTTTAACTTAGCCAATACCCCCCTCAAATTCTTTACATTTTTAAATAATTTTTATGATTTCTGGGGCACCTGGGTGGCTCAGTCATTAGGTGTCTACCTTTGGCTCGGGTCATGATCCCAGGGTTCTGGGATCAACTCCCACATCAGGCTCCCTGCTCACCAGGAGGCCTGCTTCTCCCTCTCCCACTCCCCCTGCTTGTGTTCCTTCTCTTGTGTCTCTCTCTCTGTCAAGTAAATAAATAAAATCTTTAAAAAACAATAATAATAATTTTTATGATTTCTATATTTACAAACCCAAAAGTATATATCTTTTTTTAAGTCTTATATGTGGACTTCAATCTAGACTACTTTTGCATCAGGTTTTCAAGATACATGCATTGTAGCAGACATTAAAAACAAACAGAAAGCCATAGACACTTTATCCACATTGTCACATATCTTACAGAAACCCTGCCCTGCTCCCTAGGGGCACTGTTTTGATTATTAATAAACAAAAGGTAATTCTTTCTAAGCTATTTTTGGAAGTCAATAATATTAGCTGTTGCCCTTAGGTGTCATTAGAAAACCCTTTGATACAGCATTCTCTAGTTATAAACAAATCTTCTCCACTGTTCATTTAATTCTTCCAGAAGAAGCAACTGATGAATATACCTGAGAATTATTTTATGAAGGCAGTTGTCAGTAAAATACAAGCAGTACCAACCTTAAATCTTGTTAAACTCAAGCTAGGACAGAATGAACAGAGCATGAACTGGATCATATACAAAATTGTGGCCTCTACCTCACTGTCACCACCCCACTGAGGAAGCAGGGTAAGGGCGTGAGGGCACCTAATATTCAACAACACATGGGTAGGTCTAGTTCCAGCTAATCAACACAAGTCTGATTGGCAGTGTCAGGGCTATTTCCAGTTTTAGTTTTACCTACAGATAGCAAGAATGTGTGTCTTTGTGAATAAAAATCAACTCTGTCAGAAACCATGCACTATGTCCACAATAGCCAAACTATGGGAAGAGCCAAGATGTCCATCAACAGATGAATGGATAAAGAAGATGTAATATATATGTATATATATGCACACACACACACACACACACACACACACACACTAGAATATCATGCAGCCATCAAAAAAACGAAATCTTGCCATTTGCAATGACGTGGATGGAACCAGAGGATATTATGCTAAGCTAAATAAGTCAATCAGAGAAAGACATGTATCATATGATCTCACTGATATGAGGAATTCTTAATCTCAGGAAACAAACTGAGGGTTGCTGGAGTGGTGGGGGGTGGGAGGGATGGGGTGGCTGGGTGATAGACATTGGGTAGGGTATGTGCTATGGTGAGCGCTGTGAATTGTTTAAGACTGTTGAATCACAGACCTGTACCTATGAAACAAATAATACATTATATGTTAAAAAAAGAGAGAGAGAGAGAAGATAGTAGGAAGGGAAAAATGAAGGGGGGGGTCAGAGGGGGAGACGAACCATGGGAGACTATGGGCTTTGAGAAACAAACTGAGGGTTCTAGAGGGGAGGGGGTGGGGGTATGTTAGCCTGGTGATGGGTATTAAAGAGGGCATGTATTGAATGGAGCACTGGGTGTTATATACAAACAATGAATCATGGAACACTACATCAAAAACTAATGATGTATGATGATTAACATAACATAATAAAATAAAATTTAAAAAAAGAAAAAAAAAGACTTTTAAGGACAAAAAAAAAGAAACCATGCACTGACTTAGGAGTCTAAAACCTTGAAAAAGAGGGAAGATCTGCAAAGAGATTAAATGGAAGGGATGACTATTGACTATATAAAGAATCCTTCAAGCCCCATGATACCAGAGATCAGATTGGAACTCCCAAGCAAAGACTGATGATCTGCCTATCCTAATACAGGTATTGAGGTAAAGGAATGAGGGAACTGGGAGCAAGGAGGGATGGAGACAGTTGCACCAGTAATATAAAATGAAAATGTATCAACTAGGTTTGGGAAATGAATGTTTTTTGGAGAGAAGGATATGAGTAAGTAAATATAACTGAAAACTGAGAGGACCAGAAGATCTCTCAGAGGACCAGTAAAATTTTAGGGGGTTAGTTAATTCTTACCTTGCACATATGTTTAACTCCCTCAGAAGAGAGCCAGTAAGAAAAAAAGATAAAATGTTGACTTGTTTGTGTGTCCATTTCATATTCTAATAAGCAATATGTTAAAGTTATGGGAGAAGAGGCTTAACAAACAAATTTTATCTGATGTTCAGGATAGTACAGTTGACCCTTAACAACATGGGTTTAACCTGATGGGGCCACTTACACACAGATTTTTTACAAATGTAAAAATGTATTTTTTCTTCCTTAGGATCTTCTTAATAACATTTTCTTTTCTCTAGCTTACTTTATTGTAAGAATACAGCATATAATATGTATAACACACAAAATATGTGTTAATCAACTGTTTATCTTATCCATAAAGTTTCCAGTCAACAGTAGGCTATTAACTTTTGGGGCACCTGGGTGGCTCAGTCGTTAAGCATCTGCCTTCGACTCAGGTCATGATCCCGGGGTCCTGGGATCGAGCTCCGCATCGGGCTCCCTGCTTATCAGGAAGCCTGCTTCTCCCTCTCCCACTCCCCCTGTTTGTGTTCCCTCTCTCCCTGTCTCTCTCTGTCAAATAAATAAATAAAATCTTTTTTAAAAAATATTTAACTTTTCAGGGAATCCAGTTATACATGGATTTTTAGTAGCCAGGGGGTTGACACACCTAACCCCTGTATTGTTCAAGGGTCAACTATATTTGTTTCTCTGCCTCACCATTTTTTTCATGTTGGCAAGAGCAGGAATCACCTATGTGATTCTTAACACTTCAGTCATACTTTTTCTTTTTCTTTTTTTTCTTCCAGACTATTTATTTGTTTTCTTTTTCACTTATATTTTAATCTCCTGGGTTTTACCAAACATACCAAACTGGGTCTCACTCTATACAGGGAACAAGAACTGGTCCAGGACCTTGGTTTATCCTCTTATTCATTCCCTTGGCCTGAAGTACCCTGGGCTGTGGTGGAGTTTTCTCCAGATGCCTCCCACAGGCAGCCTCCTGCTACTTCTAAGTAGATGTGGGTCTCCTTGCAAATTGATTCCCAACTCAGAGTTCCCCACCCTTTCTTTTTTTTTATGTTCAGTCAGCCACTATATAGTACATCATTAGTTTCTGATGTAGCGTTCAATGATTCATTAGCTGCATATTACACCCAGTGCTCATCACAACACGTGCCTTCCTCAATATCCATCACCCAGCTACCCCATCCTCCCACCCCCCTCCCCTCTGAAACCCTCAGTTTTTTTCCCAGAGTCCATAGTCTCTCATAGTTTGTCTCCCTCTCTGATTTCTCCCCCTTCAGTTTTCCCTCCCTTCCCCTATGGTCCTCCATGCTATTGCTTATGTTCCACATACGAGTGAAACCATATGATAATTGTCTTTCTCTGATTGACTTATTTCATTTAGCATAATCCCCTTATGAAAACCCACAGCAAATATCATTATCAGTGGGGAAAAGCCGAGAGCTTTCCCCTTAAGGTCAGGAACACGACAGGGATGCCAACTCTCACCACTGCTGTTCAACATAGTATTAGAAGTCCTAGCCTCAGCAATCAGACAACAAAAAGAAATAAAAGGCATCCAAATTGGCAAAGAAGAAGTCAAACTCTTGCTCTTCGCAGATGACATGACACTTCATGTGGAAAACCCAAAAGACTCCACCCCCAAATTACTAGAACTTACACAGCAACTCAGCAATGTGGCAGGATACAAAATCAATGCACAGAAATCAGTTGCTTTCCTATACACTAACAATGTAACTGTAGAAAGAGAAATTAAGGAATGGATTCCATTTACAATAGCACCAAAACCCATAAAATACCTAGGAATAAACCTAACCAAAGAGGTAAATGATCTATACTCTAGAAACTACAGAACACTTATGAAAGAAATTGAGGAAGACACAAAAAGACGGAAAAACATTCCAGCTCATGAATTGGAAGAATAAACATTGTTAAAATGTCCATCCTGCCCAGAGCAATCTACACTTTCAATGCCATCCCTACTAAAATGCCATTGGCATTTTTCAAGGAGCTAGAACAAACAATCCTAAAATTTGTATGGAACCAGAAAAGACCCTGAATCACCAAGGGAATGTTGAAAAAGAAAAATAAAGCTGAGGCATCATGGTGCCAGACTTCAAGCTATATTACAAAGCTGTGATCACCAAGCCAGCATGGTATTGGCACAAAAACAGACACATAGACCAATGGAATAGAATAGAATTCAATTCCAGAAATGGAACCTCAACTCTATGGTCAAATAATGTTTGACAAATCAGGAAAAAATATCCAATGGAAAAAGGACAGTCTCTTCAATAAATGGTGCTGGGAAAATTGGACAGCTGCATACAGAAGAATGAAATTGGACCATTCTCTTACACCATACACAAAGATAAACTCAAAATGGATGAAAGACCTCAATGTGAGATAGGAATCCATCAAAATCCTAGAGGAGAACACAGGCAGCAACCTTTTCGACATCAGCCACAGCAACTTCTTTCAAGACACGTCTCCAAAGGCGAGGGAAACAAAAGCAAACATGAACTTTTGGGAGGTCATCAAGATAAAAAGCTTCTGCCAGCAAAAGAAATAGTCAACAAAACAAAGGCAACCCATGGAATGGGAGAAGATATTTGCAAATGACATTACAGATAAAGGGCTCGTATCCAAGATCTATAAAGAACTTCTCAAACTCAACACTCAAAAAACAAATAACCTAGTCAAAAAATGGGCAGAAGACATGAACAGACACTTCTCCAAAGAAGACATACAGATGGCTAACAGACACATGAAAAAATGCTCAACATCACCAGCCATCAGGGAAATACAAATGAAAACCACAATGAGATACCACCTTATACCAGTTAGAATGGCAAAAATTAACAAGACAGGAAACAACAAATGTTGGCGAGGATGTGGAGAAAGGAGAACCCTCTTACACTGTTGGTGGGAATGCAAGCTGGTACAGCCACTCTGGAAAACAGTATGGAGGTTCCTCAAGATGTTAAAAATAGAGCTACCTTATGACCCAGCAATTGCACTACTGGGTATTTAGCCCAAAAATACAGATGTAGTGAAAAGAAGGGGCACATGCACCCCAATATTCATAGCAGCAATGTCCACAATAGCCAAACTGTGGAAGGAGCCAAGATGCCCTTCAACAGGTGAATAGATAAAGATGTAGTCCATATATAAATGGAATATTATTCAGCCATCAGAAAGGATGAATACCCACCATTTGCATACACATGGATAGAACCGGAGGGGATTATGCTAAATGAAATAAGTCAAGCAGTCATACTTTTTCCTATCCTGCCCTCAGTGAGAAAGAGGATACATATTACATGGAAATGGCATCTTGTTCTCAGCAAGTATATTTACCTTCTCCCTTCTTCTTGAGTTTACTTAATTTTTCAAATTTGTTAATGAAAGCTTCAATAGAGTCAAAGACTGTATCTGCCTGGCCTATGGGGCAAAGAAGCAGAAAGACTAGTTTGGAAAATCTATATGTGGATGTGTGGGTGTCTATGTAACTCTATATGTATTCATGTTAACTATAGCCTTCAAACCAACCCCACCCCACCCCCAAAACATTAAAGTTTGTTCCTTGCAGATCCAGTTCCTTCTCCTTAGACATAGTCATATAATCACCCCTTCCTCAGATGCATAAAATCTAGAGACTTATTAGGTTCTAGCGCTCTTATTTTTAGTGAATCACTTCAAAATATCCATAAAGTTGAAGGATCAAACGTGAATATAACTATAGGAGAGCTTCTCAATCTTGGCACTATTGACATTTGGGGCTGGATAAATCTTTGTCATGGGGAATGACTCATACTTTGTACAATATTTAGCAGCATCTCTGGCCTCTACCCACTGGATCTTAGTAGCACACCATTCCAGTTCTTACAACCCAAAATACATCCAGACATTGTCAAATGTCCCCTGAGAAGCAAAATTCTCCCAGTTGAGAACCACTGATTGCTTAAATGATTATTAGAATTACTCTTTTATTTTATCCAAGTTAATTATCTTTCTGCTTAATAATCTTAATATAGATAGATTTTTCTGAAGTGTGTTGTGTGTGTGTGTGTGTGTGTGCATGCACATGTGTACCCAATCCTGGCTTACTGCCTTCATTCTAGTTGTCCAAAGAATTAGGAAAATATACTTCTGAAGTTTACACCTACACTCTTTCTACATCCAACTGCCCTTCCCTTTTGAATCTCAAAACCACTTTGGTAAAATAAAAAAGTTGTATATTAACTGTTTCTTTCCTTAAAAATATTCTCCATGGGGAGGGTGGTGTGCATGCTTAGCTCAGTCTGTAGAGGATGTGACTGCTGATCTTGAAGTCCTAAATTCAAGCCCCATATTAGGCCTAAGGCTTACTTGGAAAAAAAAATTCTCCATGGAATTAGGGAAAATATCATTTATGTGGGAACCGGAAAAGGGAAAAGCAAAATTAATATTTCAAGATATTGCCTCATTTCAATTGTTTATTTTTTTCCTTCTGCCAAATAAAAACATCAGAATTTCTTATGGTACTGGCAGGTATAGAAACAACTGGACTTTTAAAAGAAATGTGTAAAGCTGGCTTGAGATGACAGATTAAACAAATATTTTATCTCCCATTTCTCCTAAATAATTTCAAAGATAGTAAAAATATCCAAGGACAACAAGTCTAAAACATTAGATAGAAGGGTTGGTTGGTCACCAGAGCACCAAAGAATCTGAGAAAACACATAGGATCCTAGATAATGGAGCAAATCCCACAGCATAAAATAAAATAAGTAAGATGAATGAATCAAACTGACAGAAGAAACAAGATAATTAAAGAATTAGTATCCTCATAAAGATTTGAGAAGATAGAACATCAACAAAATAAGAAAAGCCTGCTTTGAAATGGAACAGTCAGAAAACAAGAAAGTTAAATTAATAAAACTAGGATAGGCAACATTTGAAAAATGAGATAAAAGGACTTGAAGACAAAATCCAGGAAACCTTCCAAGAAGAAGTCCTAGAGATAAAAAGTATGAAAGAAAGATACAGAGGATAAATTAAGGATGCCCAAAGTCCATGCAATAATAGTTCCAAAAATGGATCCAAAACATACAAGCAGGAAAACAAACAAAAATGGAAGAAAAATTGGAAGACCTGGAAAAGACATCAATATTCAGACTGGAAGGATTTATAATTATAAAGTGGGAAAAATAAGAAAAAAATCAATACTACATATGTTCTACTACATATAATCACTTCTCAGGGGACATTTGACAAAAGGCTGTGGAACCTGGGGGGAGGGGCAGAGAGAGAGAGGATGGGGAAACCAGGACAAGGAATGGTCAAGGGCATTGTGGAAGCACGTGGTCTGGAACTGGAGGCTTCATCCACCAATGTGGCCATGAGTACCCCAAAATGATACCCAGCAGGCAAGACAGCCCTTCCTGCCTTCCCTTATTCTATGACTTCAGGCCTCCAAGCAAGAGGAGTCAAAAGAACATGACTGAGAAAAGAAGTCAGAGATATTTGTAAACCTAATTAAAAAGAAAAAGAAAGAAACAGAAAGCGTCTTTGGAAACCCAGGAAGTCTCTGGAGTCTTGGGACATTAGGTTCTGCAGAGACTTCCCTTCAACAGGAACTGAATTTTCAGAGAAAACACCAAGACTTTACTTGAGGGTAGTGGGTTCACTTATCCAAAGAACATACAGACCTGCAATGTTCACACTGGCCAGCAGTGTCCCTACTCCAGAGGGAGGTTCATGGCAGTTTAAATAGAAATTTCCCTTTTCTACCTACCAGAAACCCCCCACAAACTGAAGGTGCCAGGAGGGCAAGAAGTGAGGGCCCAGTCCCAGGAGTAACCCAGGGAAGGAGTTCAAAGGTCCACACCTAATCCTACAATGTGCAGTAAGCCACCTCAAGTTTGGACATCTACTCCTTGGAAAAATAGTCCTCAACACTCCAGAAAGTCCAGATCCTACTCATGTCTTCAGCCACAGAAACACACCCAGGTATGGGCTCTTGAGAGGGACTATTCTAAGAGTGTATGTGTAGGTTAGATAAGATCAGAGGTCCCCCTCCAAACAGTGCTTCAGCCTCCAAAATGAAATCTCTGGGTCCCTTTCCAGAAAATAAATTCAGCTTGTATGTTCTTTTATTCAAATAGAAATATGGAAAAGATGAGCTCAGTGCAATTTTTTCCCTCAATTTTCCTTGAAACCAAGATTTGACTCCAGAAGGCAACTCTGGCATCACATCCTTGATGAATCTTCCCCTCATTCTGTATATACAGAACCCAATATAGGCCTGGCTCAGTATAGGCAATCATTAAATGTCTCTTCAATGAATGAGTTGCCTGTGGGCTCCTAGAGCTGGGTGAGATGCCAAGCTTCATATTCCTTTGTAGCTGTAGCATATCTCAGAGTAATTCTCTGTTTTGGTGTTTGACTTGGCTGTGTCTCCTTTCTAATGGGTTGAAAGACATCCCCTGTGTGTCCTCCTCTGCTGGAACATGCTTTACTATATGGCTTTCTGCCTGCAGGCCCAAGGCAAGGAGTCTGGTTCATGTGCTAATTACAGCAGCAGAGAAGCCAAAGAGACCTGAGAGAAGGAAAACTCATAAGGTCAGCTGTACAATCACTCAACCATCATCTCTCTGATTGAGGACAATTTCCCAAACGTGTTTCATAGAGCTATAGTCCAAATAGAGCATGGCAGTACCAGTAAGATGAGGATGCAGGGGTCAGAGTTTGGAGCAGCTAATGCAGCTACAATCTGAGAGTTAGAGCTTTGGAGAGAAGAGAACTGTGCAGATATGGAGGTGTTCCTTGTAAATCTATAGCTGACAGCTAGGTTATACATGTATAGGGAGAGACTATCGAGGCTTGCTAGATAGTAGCTGCTATAGGATTAAGAGGAAAAGTGTTAAGGGGAATTGATGTTATGGCCCTGCCAAAGGGAAAAAAATCTCACTAGCACATGTTAATACCACATTAACTCTCCTGGCACTCAGCTGAGAAAACCAGGAATTCATGAGCTAAAATAACTGAAATTCACTAGGGTTCAACAGCAAATTTGGGCAAGCAGAAATAAAATCAGCAAGCTTGAAGAGAGGACCACTGATATTATCAATTCTAGAGAACAGGGGGGAAAAAAAGAAACAAACAAATAGCATCTAAGACTCCTGTGAGACACCATCAAGCAGAGCAACATATGCATTGTGGGAATCCCAGAAAGAGAAGAGAGGGAGAGAAAAAAAGCAGAAAGAATATTTGAAGACATAATAGCTAAAAACTTCTCCAATTTGATGAAAAACATGAATCTACAAATCCAAAAATCCAAAAGCTCCAAAAAACTCCCAAGTAGGATAAACTCAAAAAGACCCACACTGAGTCACACTAGAATCAAACTGTCGAAAAACAAAGACAGAATCTTGAAAGTAGCAAGAGACAAGCAACTCATCACATACAAGAGATCCTCAATAAAATTAACAGCCAATTTCTCATCAGAGATCAATGAAGCCAGAGACAAAGGGAAGACATATTTAAACTGCTGAAATTTAAAATTTTCAATCAGTAATTCTAAATCCAACAAAATTATCCTTCAAAAATAAGAGAGAAGCCAAGACATTCCTAGATAAATGAAAGCTGAGAGAGTTCAGTACTATTAGACCTGCCCTACAAGAATGTTAAGGGGAGTCCTTCAGATTGAAATGACAGGACACTAGACAGTAACAAGGAACCATAAGAAGAAATAAAGATGTCTGATTAGATAAATACATGGACAAATATAAAAGCTATTATTATATTTTTCATTTGTAAGTCCACTTGTTATTTCCTACAGGATTTAAAAGACAAATACATTAAAAAATAATTATAAATTTATGGTACTGGGCACAAAATGTATAAAGATGGTATTTGTGACAACAGCAACATAAAGGAGGGAGGAAAGCTATATAAGAGGAGAGCTTTAAAATAGATTGTTACAAATTCAGGATGTTAAATATAATCCCCATGGTAATCACAAAGAAAATATCTATAGAATATATACAAAAGTAAATGAGAGTACAGTCAAAGCAGTTCACTACAAAAAATCAGTTAAACACAAAAGAAGGCAGTAATGGAAGAATGAGGAACAAAAAAAGTATAAGACATACAGAAAACAAATAGCAAAATCACGGAAGTCTTTCCTTATCAGCAATTATTTTAAATGTAAATGGATCAAATTTTCCAAGTGAAAAGGCAGAGATTGGTAGAATGACTTCTTTAAAGTTTTATCCAGATACATGCTGTATACACAAGAGATTCACTTTGGATCCAAAGATATAAATACGTTGAAAGTGAAAAGACTGAAAAAGATACTCCTTGCAAATTGTAACCAAAAGAGAGCTGGGATGGCTATGGTGATATCATCCAAAATACATCAAGTTAAAAATTGCTGAAAGAAACTCTGTAGAAAGGTATTATATATTGAGAAAAGGGCCAATTCATCAAGAAAATATAACAGTTGTAAACATATAAAACAAACAACAGAGCCTCAAAACATATAAGGCAAACAACAGGATGGAAAGGAGAACTAGACAGTTCTAAAATAATAGAGACTTCAATTCACCACTTTCAGTAATGGATAGAGGGACAACTGGCTGGCTCAGATGCAAGAGTGTGCAACCCTTGATCTTGGAGTCATGAGTTCAAGCCCCACATTGGGCATAGAGATTACTTAAAAATAGATATTTGATAGATGATAGATAGATAGATAGATAGATAGATAGATAGATGATAGATAGATTATAGACAATAGATAGATGATAGATAGATAATAGACAGATGATGATAGATGATAGATAGATAGATAAAAATAATGGGTAGACAGTCAGACAGAAGTCCAATAAGGACTTTAAAAACACTATAAACCAACCAGGTGTAAAAGACATATATAGAATGCTCTATCCAACAGCAGCACACACAATCTTCTCAAATCTAAATGGAGCATTCTCCAGGACAGACCAAATATTAGGCCACAAAACAAGTCTCAATCAATTTTTTAAACTGAATATATACAAAGTATATTTTCAAACCACAATGGAATTAAGCTAGAAATAAATAATTCAGAAGAGAAATTGAAAAATTCACAAGTATGTGGAAATTTTGAAATATACAACACCAATGGGTCAAACAAGAAAGTACAAGAGAAAGTTGAAGACAAAGATGAATGAAAATGGAGGAGGAGCAAGATGGCGGAGGAGTAGGAGACCTAAATTTCGTCTGGTCCCAGGATTCAGCTAGATAGGGACCAAATCATTCTGAACACCTATGAATTCAACAGGAGATCGAAGAAAAGAATAGCAGCAACTCTCTGAACAGAAAAGCGACCACTTTCTGGAAGGTAGAACATGCGGAGAAGTGAATCCAAGGTGATATTCAGGAAGATAGATGGCGGGGGAGGGGGCCTCCGTCGGCCGCTTCTGGCAAGTGATAGAGCAGCAGAGCACAAAATCGGAAATATTACAAGTCAGCTCTGCTGAGGGACATCCCTCCAGTGGCTAAGCGGGGGGTGGAACCCCCGCTGGGACAGTGTGGTCTCAGGACCCTTGGGTTCACAGAAAGACCGGGGGTGCCTGAGAGTGGCAGAGCTCCCAGGTATCGGAGCGGGGAAGCCGGCTGCAGAGATGGAGCGAGGAGTGGGCTCTCCACTCGGGGTTGTCATAAACTATGATCCACGGCACAGTCAGCCCACTGCCCATCCAGCAGGGACCCAACAAGCAGCAGATCCGGGGAGACTCCCCTTCCTCCCCCCGGGAGGAGCGGCATGGGAGCGCACCGCAGGGATGTGCTGGGTTTGGAGATTCCACGTGGTGTCGTGTGCCAGAGATAGAAACTCTCAGTCATATGCCGGGTGAGCACAGAGTTCGGCCGGAGACCATGGGAGACGGGAGTGATTGACTGCTTTTCTCTGGGGGCTCACTGAGGAGTGCGGACCCGCATTCTCGGATCCTCCAGGGCAGAGATTGAGAGGCCGCCATTTTCACTCTCGTCCTCCAAAGCTGTAGGGAAAGCTTGCAGGGAACAAAAGCTCCAGAGAGCAAAACAGAGCAGATTACTTAGCCCAGACCCAGCAAGGGTGGGGCAATTCCGCCTCCAGCAAACACATCTGAGAACCACTGCGATAGGCCCCTCCCCCAGAAGATCAGCAAGAACAGCTAGCCAAGACCAAGTTTACCAATCAATGAGAACGGCGGAACTCCAGCACTAGGGGAATACTGCACGTAGAATTCATGGCTTTTTTTCCCAGGATTCTTTAGTCTTTCAAAGTTATTTTTTTTTAACTTTCTTTTTTTTTTTTTTTGAATTTTTCTTTTTCCCTTTTTCAACCAACATCTTATATATATATATAATAGAGTACTGTTAACTATAGTCACCAGGCTGAATATTGAATCCCTGAAATTTATTCATAATTGGAAGTTTGTACTCTTTGATCAACATCACCCATTTCCAACACCCCTTAGCTCCTGACAACCCCCATTCTACTCTCCATTTCTTTAAGTTCAGCTTTATTTTAGGTTCCACATATAACTGAAATCATATCGTTTGTTTCTCTGATTTATTTCACTTAGCAGAATTCCCTCAAGGTTCATCCATGTTGTTGCAAGTGTCAGGATTTCCTTATTTTTAATGGGTGTATAATATTGATATAAAATATATAACATTCATCTGACATATATATCACATTTTCTTTATCCAATTCATCCATTGATAGACAATTAGATTGTGTCCATGCCTTGACCACTATAAATTATGCTGCAATGAGAATGGGAACCAGATAACTGTTTGAGATAATAATTTCATTTCCTTTGGATAAGTACCCAAAAGTGGGATTGCTGGATCACATGGTAGTTCTTTCCCCCCACCCCCCCACCCCCAGTGGTAGCAGAACTCTCTTTGTTTTGTTATTTAAATGAGAAGACTCCATGGCAGTTCTATTTTTAATTTTTTGAGAGACCTTGGTACTGTTTTCCATAATGGCTGTAATCATCCTCACCAGCATTTGTTATCTCTTGTCTTTCTGATAATAGGTATTTTAACAGGCATGAAGTGATCATTGTGTTTTTGATTTGCATTTCCCTAATGATTAGTGAAGTTTAGCTCCTTTTCATGTACTTGTTTGCCATTTGTATGTCTTCTTTAAAAAAAAGTCTATCCAAGTCCTCTTCCCATTGTTTAATTGTGGATTACTTGGGTTTTATTTTTTGTTTGGTTTTGTTTAGTGTTAAGATTGAATTGTATAAGTTCCTTATATATTTTGGATATTAACCCCTTATCAGATACATCTTTTGCAAATATTTTCTCCCATTCCATAGGTTGCCTTTGCATTTTGTTAATTGTTTCTTTTGTTGTACAGAAGATTTTTAATTTGATGTAGTCCCATATATTGATTTGTGCTTTTGTTGCTTATGCTTTAGGTGTCATATCTTAAATACCATTGCCAAGACCAACATTAAGAAGCTTTTTCTCTATGTTTTCTTATAGGAATTTTATGGTTTCAGATCTGATGTGTAAGCCCTTAATCCATTTCAAGGTAATTTTTGTGAGTGATATAAGGTAGGGGTCCAATCTCATTCTTTTACATGTGGATATCCAGTTTTCCCTAAACCATTTACTGAAAAGAATATACATTCCCTATTGAGTTTTCTTGGCTTCCTTATCAAATGTTAGTTAACCATATATACATGAGTTTATTTCCCGACTCTATTCTGTTCCATTGGTCTATGTGTCTCTTTTTATTCCAGTACAATGCTGTTTTAATTACTACAACTTTGTAACAGTTTGAAATCAGGAAGTGTTCTTTCTTAAGATTGCTTTGGGTATTTGTGGTCTTTTGTGGTTCCACACAAATTTTAGGATTGCTTTTCCTACTTCTATGAAAAAGTCCATCAAAATTTTGATAGAGATTGTACTGAATCTGTATATCATTTTCAATAAATGAACATTTTAACAGTTTTAACTCTTCCAATCCGTGAACGTGGGATATGTTTCAATTTATTTTGTCTTCAATTCCTTTCATCAATATTTTTGTTATACAGATATTTCACTTCCTTGGTTAAGTTTATTTGTATTTCATTGTTTTTGATGCTATTATAAATGGGATTGGTTTATTTCTTTTTCAGATAGTTCATTGTTAGTGTATAGAAATACAACTGATTTTTGTGTGTAGGTTTTGCATCCTGAAAGTTTACTGAATTTCTTATAGTTCTAACAGGTTTTTGGTAGGGTCTTTAGGGTTTTCTATATAAAAGATTATGTGATCTGCAGAGATGGTTTTGCTTCTTCCTTTCTTATTTGGATGGTTTTTATTTCTTTTTCTTTCCTGACTACTCTGGCTAGAGCTTCCAGTACTATGTGGAATAATAGTGATGAGAGTGAACACCCTTGTCTTATTCCTGATCTTAGAAGAAAAGCCATTAGCCTTTCACCACTGAGTATGTTAGATGTAGGCTTGTAATATATGGCCCTTATTATGTTGAGGTATGTTCCCTCTGTACCCAATATATTGAGTTTTTATCATGAAAGATGTTGAATTTTACCAAATGCTTTTTTTCTTACATCTATTTGAGATGATCATAAAATTTTTATCTTTCATTCTATTAATGTGATATCTTACAGTTATTGATTGGCATATGTTGAATTTCAGGGATGAATCCCACCTGATCATGGTGTATTATCTTTTTATGTGCTGTTGAATTCAGTCTGCTGTTGAGAATTTTTGCATCTATATTCATCAGGGATATCAGACTGTAGTTTTCTTTTCTCTAGCAGCTGTAGCTCTCTTTCCCTCCATTTCAGGCCTAGCTTCCAGCTATTCCTAGCCTAGAGAACCTATTGGTTTTGCTGCCCACATCTTTATAAATAGTCCCTTCTGAATTCTCCTGTTGGGATCCTAGTGACTAATACAGGTGGCCATGACTTTGGCATGTTTGAGGAAGAGTAAGACAGCCAAGATGAATGGAGAGTAGTGACTGGTGGGGAGATAAGAAATGCAGTTAGGATGGGGCCAGATCATGATGGCTTTGAAGGTTGTGTTAAGTTTGGACTATGGTATTTTTCTGAAATAGAAAGATTACTGGATGGTTTTAACCAAAGGAGACATTATCTGAATTATGTTTCAAAATATCCTTCTAGCCTTTTTATTTAAAATGGCTATGGGGGGGGGGGGGTGAGGCAGTGCCTGGGTGGCTCAGTTGGTTAAGCATCTGCCTTTGGCTCAGGTCATGAGCCCAGGGTCCTGGGATCGAGGCCCACATCGGGCTCCTTGCTCAGCAGGGAGTCTGCTTCTCCCTCTCCCTCTGCCTGCTGCTTCCCCTGCTTGTGCTCTCTCTCTGTCTCTCTGACAAATAAATAAATAAAATCTTAAAAAAATAATAAAATTAAATTAATTTAAAATTAAAATTAAATGGCTATTGGGGGGGTGCCTGGGTGGTTCAGTCGGTTGGGTGTCTGTCTTTGGCTCAGATCATGATCTCAGGATCCTGGGATGGAGCCCTACCTTGGGCTCCACGCTCAGTGGGGAATCTTCTTGTCCCTCTCCCTCTGCCCCTCACCCCTACTCATGCTCTCTTTCTCACTCTACTCTCTCTCTCTCTCAAATAAATAAATAAAATCTTTTTAAAAAAATAATAAAATGGCTATTGGGAGTGTGTGGGGGGAAAGTGGAAGCAAAGGGACCAGTTAGGAGGTATTATAGTGGTTCGGGTGAGAAATAATAGTGCTCTGGATGAAGGTAATTATAGAGAAGGTGATGAGAAGTGGTTGGATTTAGGATAAAATTTGAAGATAGTACCAACTTCAAGGAACAACTTGGAATTTTTGATGAATTTATGTGAGGCATGAAGGAAAGAGAAGAATCAAGGAAGACTCTTAGGTTTTTGGTCAGAGTAGTGGTGAATAATGAGACCAAGATGCCAGAAGATTCAAGGAGAAACAAACTAAAAATCAGATAGGAGATTTATAGTTTTGCTTCAGATATATTTGGACAAATTTGAGTTGTCTATTAGATATCCAAGTAGATGTGCTAATTTGGCAACTGGCTTAAGACCACCTAGCAAACTTTGGAATCATTGAAATTTGAGTTTGAATCCTGACCCCACTATTTTCTAGCTGTTGATTGCTCTTTTCCCCGTGGTTACCATGTTTGCCCTGGTGACATCCAGCCAGAAGATGGGGGAAGAGAGAATAAAGGATTTTTTTGAAGATGTTTTAATAGGCCAAATCAAAGAGTGAGTCATATTCCTTTGGATTGAAAAATCTAACTATAAGTGAGGTTGAGAAATGTTGTCTCACTGTGGACCCAGGAAGAAGAAATGAGTGTGGCGATTACCTAGCAGTCTCATTCAAATTCACCCTCTTGTTACCAAATACCCATTTTACCCTTCTCCTCACTCACAGAACACAGTCTTCCCCTCTCCCCACAGGTAAGAGCCCCAAAATCTCTTCCAACTCTAAGCTGAGAATATCTGGATGAAATACAGTCATCTCCAACAGGTTTGAATATGGTCCAACTTGAACCAAATGATAACTTTTTTGGCATCCTATCCATACAATTTACAGTGATGTAGAATGCAGAGGTCACTTCCATTTGGAAAGGGAAAAGAATGAGAATTGCACAGCAGTCATCGATACAGTAGTTGGTGAAATCCTATAGGGCAGGTATCAGGAGATCTCTCTGCTCTCACATTACACACAGTTCCTCCATTAGATTCAATTTTGCCCCCTTAGAAATACTTTTCTATACTGTTTTCCATGATCCCTAAGAAGTTCTTTCTTGTCAGTGACCACATCTGTGTGTGTGTGTGTGTGTGTGTGTATGTATGCATGTATGTGTGTGTATATATATATGTGTGTGTGTGTATGTATATATATATATATATAATTCTATAAAAGGATTGACTGTGGGAAAAAAATTTAAGGATCCTGAAAGTGATGAAAATGGCAAATTCTTTAAGAACATTTTTACTCTGCCCTTCAGCCCATTTACAAATCAGCATTGTAGTCTATGAGAGTGACTCAACTGAATTCTCAGAATAGTTGTGATGTGAAAACTGCCTTTTCTGTTGTTGTTGTTGTTGGTCCTAAATCCAATAACCACTCAGAACAAAGGGTCCTTCAGGCAGACTGGCCAAAGCCCAAATGGATGAGTCCCAGAATCAATAACTGATAAAGGAGATGTTTCAAAGGGATCACACTGAACCGGAAGTGGGAAAGAGTTATCACAAATACACCTACTACTTCTATATTATAGTTGTGCTCATCAAACACCAATTTTATATTGACAATAATTTGTAAGCTACATTAACTAAGATTTTAAGGCTTATAAAATTCAAAGTATATAGAATTTGGAAAAGCATTCTCACTTTTCTTATTTATGGTACCTTAAATAGTGTACATTAACAATTACTTAGCTCATTTGGTTGGCATATGGTTGTATTCCTACCAAATTATGAAAGCACATCTAATATAAATTAAATAATGTCCAATTATTTTGCAAAATAAGACTTGTTTATAACTCTTAGCAAAAATGTGAAATTTTAAAATTATTCATAAAACGTACCTATGTTTAGAATCATAGACTGGTTACAACTGTAAGAGACTATATAAGCTACTCAGTTCACATTTTCATCTTATACTTAGTCCCACAATATGTCATCTTTTAGGAAGAAGAGTACCATCAAACTCTTCACCTAGAAATACATTTATTTGAGGAATTACAAAAAGACACATCAAATGTTATAAATTAGATCCAAATATATGCATCATAAAAAGCAATTTGTTTTTTTATGCTTGTAAGGCACAACTATTAGTCAATTAAAGTGTTCAGATGTTTGAATGTCTTTGAAGCATCAGATAAAGACTTAGAAACTTTTAGGTGAACAAACATAATTCAATGAGATTTATGCTATCATGTGGATCTATATGCAAAAGAAGAACTGAACCATAGTAGTAATTTGTTGATTTTGAGCATGTCGGTGAATCAGGGAGGTTCAGCACACAACTTATTTGGCATTATTATACTAATCACAAAGATAATGAAAAGGAAGAGAAAATATAGCTGTGCTCAATTTCATGTGACCCGTCGCTGCCTGAGATACAGGTACTTCAGTGGTTTACAGACACTTAAAATGCCATTGATAAGAGTCCATTTAAAAACTAGAAAGAGATTTCCACAAGATGGCAGTGTAGGAAGATCCTGAATTCCCCTGTTCCTCAGACATACCAAATCTACAGCTACATATGTATCAATTCTGTCTGAAAAAAAATCTCCAAACGAGATGAACTGCTTCTCCACAACAAAGGATAAAAAGAGCACATTAAGATTGGTAGAAGAGGGAGAGACATGGTCTGGCCATAAACCCCACCTCCAGTGAAGTAACACACAATAGGGAGGCATCTCACTAGTCTGGCTGGAACTTGTTCCAGAAGAGCAAGGAATTGTTATACCCCAACCCCTGGCATCTGCACCAAAGATACAAGCCCCAAAAATGTCTGGATTAGATAACCAAGGGGGCTGATGTCCAAGGGACCAAAGTGCTAGAGGAAATGGAGATTCCTCTTTCAAAAGGCTCGCATGCAGACTCACTGGCCATGAAAGCCAATGATAAAAACAGCATTTGAAAAGCACCTATATGGAATTCAGAGGAAGATGGAGAGTAGGAGGATGCTGAGCTCACCTTGTCCCACAGACACTCCAAGATAACAGCTACATCTGTGCAACTCATTCTGAAAATGACCCAAAGACTGACAGAATAGACCTTCAACAGTTAAGTAGAAAGGAGGCCACATCGAAAAAGGTAGGTGGAGCAGAGATGCAGTTGGGAACCAAACCCCAAATGACACTAACCACAAATGAACATGGAGAAGGGAGATGATCCGACCCCATACCAGGTACCCCAGGTACTGTGGACCCACACCAGGAAGATGAATCCCCATAACATTTAGCTTTGAAAATTGGTAGGGCTTAACTTCACAAGTTTTTGAAAACAGTGGGGCTTAAACTCCAGGTACTTTAAAAATCACAGTTTTAGCACAGGAGAGTTGGAGGGTGATAGGAAACTGAGTTCTTGCCCTTAAAGAGCCAGCATAATAAATAATCCTGCAGAAACACAACATAAAAGCAGCAGTTTGAAAACTGCCTGGGCTATATGTGAAGGAAATTCATTTACTAATATCAGAATGTGCACTGGAGGAACAGGGATCTTCAGGAGACTTCTCCAAGTACAAAATTGTTGGCAGGTTCCATTTCTCTTCCCCTCCCACAACCTAGATAGCCAGACATTTGCAGTAACCAGCATGAACACTCTCCACCTATCTTGCTAGCACTCTGTGCCCCGCCCCCAGGTTCCCCAGCAGTCCTGCCCCATCCAACCTGCCAGCCTCCACAAGAGTCCCTCCAAAGCAGCTCCTGCCCTTGCCACACCTGGCAAGCAGCCCCAGCACTGACTAGTGCCACTTCAAAGTGACTCTTGTCCCAGGGAGAGAGAGAAATAACCCCACACACCAATACACCTGTAGTTCCAGCAGGTAAGCCTCTTACCTGGTTGCCCAGGGAGTGAGCACTGCAGATTAGTGCCCAGGAGGCTGTGGCAGAGGAACTGAGTGCAGACATCCAATCTGACTGCCAGCTCTGTTCACCAACAAAAGCCCCTCAAGGGTGAAATAGGTGATGGGGATTAAGGAGAGCGCTTGTGATGAGCATCAGGTGTTGTGTGGAAGTGTTGAATCACTATATTGTGCACCTGAAGCTAATATTACACTGCATGTTCACTAACTGGAATTTAAATAAAAACTCAAAAAAAAGGATATAGGTGGAGGGGGGAAAGATTGTGGAGGAGTAGGGGACCCTATTTCAACTGGTCCCCGGAATTGAGCTGGATATCTACCAGACCACTCTGAGCACCCACGAAACCAGCCTGAGATGTAAGAAGATCTGGATCTCTACAAACAGAATATCGCAGGCGGTTGGTTTTGAGGTACGAAGCGGGCAGCCGTGATTCCGCGGGCAGATATCGGAGGATAAATGGCAGCGGGAGGGTGCCTGGACGTGGGGATCCTACACCGCCGGTGAGCGACAGCCTCACGAGCTATGGACGGTCACAGACTCTCAGACCAGTAGCGGCAGGGAAAGGACTTTAGAGCAGCCCCCGGGATGGAAACCCAGAGCGGCAGGGTCGCCCCTGCAAACTGCAGCCCCCGGGAGGGAAACCCAGAGCGGCGGGGCTACGCGTGCAAACTGGGAGCGGCTGGCGGTTTTAGAAGCACAAAGGGCAGAGATGTGCCCCGACCTGGAGGCAGGACTGGGAGCGCTGCGGAGGGGCGCACAACACAGGCTGCTGCAGTTTACAGCAGCACGGACAGAAACGGAGACGGTGTGGCCTGGAGAGCTCCCTGAAGAACAGACTGCGATCTCTCTGCTCTGAGGCAGAGGGTTGGAAATGGTCTCTTCTGCTCTGACTCACTGAAGAGACACAGAAAGCCGCCAGGGAAAACCGCCAGAAAACAAAAGCCCCAAAAACGGATTCCCGCTGAGACCATCCCTCACCACAGGGGGGCAGGGCAACCTCCCCCCCCCCCCCCCCCCCCCCGCCCCGAACAGGGTTGCCTGAGTAACAGCGCGGCAGGCCCCTTCCACAGAAGACAGGCTGGGAAAACAAGAGGCCAGCAACCCTAAGGTCCCGAGAAAACAGGTGCATCTTGCTTGGGTTCTGGTCAATAATTTGGACTCTATACATTCCCTCAAACACCCATCAACAGAATGACTAGGAGGAACAGCCCCCAAAACAGAAAAGACTCAGATTATGACTTATGCTGCAGATTTACAAATGGATGCAGATATAACCAAGATGTCAGAGATGGAATTCAGGCTAGCAATTGTGAAGACAATGGCTAGAATGGAGAAATCAATTAATGGCAACATAGAGTCTCTAAGGGAAGAAATAAAAGGTGAATTGGCAGAACTTAAAAATGCTATCAATGAGATCCAATCCAATCTAGATAATCTAACAGCTAGGGTAACTGAGGCAGAAGAGCGAATAAGCGACCGGGAAGACAATATAATAGATAAAAAGGGAAAAGAGGAGGCCAGGGAAAAACAACTCAGAATCCATGAAAATAGAATCAGAGAAATAAGTGACACCATGAGCGTTCCAATGTCAGAATAATTGGAATCCCGGAGGGAATGGAGAGAGAGAGAGGACTAGAAGGTGTATTTGAGCAAATTGTAGCTGAGAACTTCCCTAATCTGGGGAATGAAACAAACATTCTAGTCCTAGAGGCAGAGAGGACCCCTCCTAAAATCAAGGAAAACAGGCCAACACCCCGGCATGTAATAGTAAAACTTGCAAATCTTAGAACCAAGGAAACCATCTTAAGGGCAGTTAGGGGGAAGAGATTCCTTACATACAGAGGGAGGAACATCAGAATAATGTCAGACCTATCCACAAAGACCTGGCAAGCCAGAAAGGCCTGGCAAGACATATTCAGAGTACTAAATGAGAAGAACATGCAGCCAAGAATACTTTATCCAGCAAGGCTTTCATTTAGAATGGATGGAGAGATGCAGAGCTTCCACGACTGGCAGAAGTTGAAAGAATATGTGACCACTAAGCTGGCCCTGCAAGAAATATTAAGGGGGGTTCTATAAAAGGAGAAAGACCCCAAGAGTGATCTACAACAGAAATTTACAGGGACAATCTATAAAAACAACATCTTCACAGGCAACATGATGACAATTAATTCATATCTTTCAATAATCACTCTGAACGTGAACAGCCTAAATGCTCCCATAAAACGGCACAGGGTTGCAGATTGGATAAAAAGACAGGACCCATCCATATGCTGTCTACAAGAGACTCATTTTGAATCTAAAGATACATCCAGACTGAAAAGTGAAGGGATGGAGATCCATCTTCCATGCCAGCGGACCTCAAAAGAAAGCTGGGGTAGAAATTCTTATACCAGACAAATTAGATTTTAAACTAAAGTCTGTAATAAGAAACACAGAAGGACACTATATCATTCTGAAAGGGTCTATCCAACAAGAAGATCTAACAATTGTAAATATCTATGCCCCCAACATGGGAGCAGCCATCTATATAAGCCAACTGTTAACCAAAATAAAGAGTCACATTGATAACAATACGTTAATTGTAGGAGACCTCAATACTCCACTCTCAGCAATGGACAGATCATCTAAGCAGAAAATCAACAAGGAAACAAGAGCTTTGAATGATACATTGGACCAGATGGACCTCATAGATATTTACAGAACATTCCACCCTAAAACAACAGAATACTCATTCTTCTCAAGCGCACATGGAACTTTCTCCAGAATAGACCATATACTGGGTCACAAATCAGGTCTCAACTGATACCAAAAGATTGAGATTATTCCCTGCATATTCTCAGACCACAATGCTCTAAAACTGGAACTCAATCACAAGAAAAAATTTGGCAGAAATTCAAACACTTGGAAGCTAAAGACCACTCTGCTCAAGAATGTTTGGGTCAACCAGGAAATCAAAGAAGAACTTAAACAATTCATGGAAATCAATGAGAATGAAAACACATCGGTCCAAAACCTATGGGATACTGCAAAGGCGGTCCTAAGGGGAAAATACATAGCCATCCAAGCCTCACTCAAAAAAATAGAAAAATCTCGAATTCACCAACTAACTCTACACCTTAAAGAACTAGAGAAAAAGCAACAAACGATGCCTAAACCATGCATTAGAAGAGAAATAATTAAAATTAGGGGCGCCTGAGTGGCTCAGTCATTAAGCGTCTGCCTTCGGCTCAGGTCATGATCCCGGGGTCCTGGGATCGAGCCCCGCATCGGGCTCCTACTCAGCGGGAAGCCTGCTTCTCCCTCTCCCACTCCCCCTGCTTGTGTTCCGGCTCTCACTGTCTCTCTCTGTCAAATAAATAAATAAATAAAATCTTTAGAAAAAAAAAAAGAAATAATTAAAATTAGAGCAGAAATCAATGAATTAGAAACCAGAAACACAGTAGATCAGATCAATGAAACTAGAAGTTTGTTCTTTGAAAGAATTAATAAGATCGATAAACCACTGGCCAGACTTATCCAAAAGAAAAGAGAAAGGACCCAAATTAATAAAATTATGAATGAAAGGGGAGAGATCACGACTAACACCAAGGAAATAGAAACAATTATTAGAAATTATTATCAACAACTATATGCCAATAAACTGAGCAATCTGGATGAAATGGAGGCCTTCCTGGAAACCTATAAGCTGCCAAGACTGAAACAGGAAGAAACTGACAACCTGAATAGGCCAATAACCAGTAACGAGATTGAAGCAGTGATCAAAAACCTCCCAAAAAACAAGAGTCCAGGGCCTGATGGATTCCCTGGGGAATTCTACCAAACATTCAAAGAAGAAATAATATCTATTCTACTGAAGCTGTTTCAAAAAATAGAAACAGAAGGAAAGCTTCCAAACTCATTCTATGAGGCCAGCATTACCTTAATCCCTAAACCAGGCAAAGACCCCATCAAAAAGGAGAATTTCAGACCGATATCCCAGATGAATATGGATTCCAAAATCCTCAACAAAATCCTAGCTAATAGGATCCAGCAATACATTAAAAGGATCATCCACCATGACCAAGTGGGATTTATCCCCAGGATGCAAGTGTGGTTCAACATTCGCAAATCAATCAATGTGATAGAACACATTAATAAGAGGAGAGAGAAGAACCATATGGTCCTCTCAATTGATGCAGAAAAAGCATTTGACAAAATACAACATACTTTCCTGATTAAAACTCCTCAGAGTATAGGGATAGAGGGAACATTCCTCAAGCTCATAAAATCCATCTATGAAAAACCCACAGCGAATATCATCCTCAATGGGGAAAAGCTGAGAGCCTTTCCCTTAAGATCAGGAGCACGTCAAGGATGCCCACTCTTGCCACTATTGTTCAACATAGTACTAGAAGTCCTAGCAACAGCAATCAGACAACAAAAAGAAATAAAAGGTATTCAAATTGGCAAAGAAGAAGTCAAACTCTCTCTCTTCGCAGACGACATGATACTTTATGGGGAAAACCCAAAAGACTCCACCCCCAAATTACTAGAACTCATACAGCAATTCAGTAATGTGGCAGGATACAAAATCAATGCACAGAAATCAGTTGCTTTCTTATACTCTAACAACGCAACTGTAGAAAGAGAAATTAGAGAAATGATTCCATTTACAATAGCACCAAAAACCATAAGATACCTCGGAATAAACCTAACCGAAGAGGTAAAGGATCTATACTCTAGGAACTACAGAACACTCATGAAAGAAATTGAAGAAGACACAGAAAGATGGAAAAACATTCCATGCTCATGGATCGGAAGAATAAACATTGTTAAAATGTCTATGCTACCCAGAGCAATCTATACCTTCAATGCCATCCTGATCAATATTCCAATGACATTTTTCAAAGTGCTGGAACAAACAATCCTAAAATTTGTATGGAATCAGAAAAGACCCTGAATCACCAAGGAAATGTTGAAAAAGAAAAACAAAGCTGGGGGCTCACGTTGCCCGATTTCAAGCTATATTACAAAGCTGTGATCACCAAGACAGCATGCTACTGGCACAAAAACAGACATATAGACCAATGGAACAGAATAGAGAACCCAGATATGGACCCTCAACTCTATGGTCAAATAATCTTTGACAAAGCAGGAAAAAACATGCAATGGAAAAAAGACAGTCTCTTCAATAAATGGTGCTGGCAAAATTGGACAGCCACATGCAGAAGAATGAAACTCGACCATTCTCTAACACCATTCACAAAAATAAACTCAAAGTGGATGAAAGACCTCAATGTGAGACAGGAATCCATCAAAATCCTAGAGGAGAACATAGGCAGTAACCTCTTTGACCGCCCACAGCAACTTCTTTCAAGATACATCTCCAAAAGCTAGTGAAACAAAAGCAAAAATGAACTTTTGGGACTTCATCAAGATAAAAAGCTTCTGCACAGCAAAGGAAACAGTCAACAAAACAGAGGCAACCCACAGAATGGGAGAAGATATTTGCAAATGACACTACAGATAAAGGGCTGGTATCCAAGATCTATAAAGAACTTCTCAAACTCAACACCCAAAAAACAAATAAGTCAAAAAGTGGGCGGAAGATATGAAAAGACACTTCTCTGAAGAAGACATACAAATGGCTAACAGACACATGAAAAAATGTTCATCATCATTAGCCATTAGGGAAATCCAAATCAAAACCACAATGAGATACCACCTTACACCAGTTAGAATGGCAAAAATGGACAGGGAAAAAAATAACAAATGTGGAGAGGTTGTGGAGAAAGGGGAACCCTCTTACACTCTTGGTGGGAATGCAAGTTGGTACAGCCACTTTGGAAAACAGTGTGGAGGTTCCTCAAAAATTTAAAAATAGAGCTACCCTATGACCCAGCAATTGCACTACTGGGTATTCACCCCAAAGACACAGATGTAGTGAAAAGAAGGGCCATATGCACCCCAATGTTCATAGCAGCAATGTCCGCAATAGCCAAACTGTGGAAAGAGCCGAGATGCCCTTCAACAGATGAATGGATAAAGAAGATGTGGTCCATATATACAATGGAATATTACTCAGCCATCAGAAAGGAAGAATACCCAACTTTTACATCAACATGGATGGGACTGGAGGAGATTATGCTAAGTGAAATAAGTCAAGCAGAGAAAGTCAATTATCATATGGTTTCACTTATTTGTGGAACATTAAGGAATAGCATGGAGGACATTAGGAGAAAGAAGGGAAAAATGGGGGCGTGGGGAATTGGAGGGAGAGATGAACCATGAGAGACTATGGACTCTGAGAAACAAACAGGGTTTTAGAGGGGAGGGGGGAGGGGGGATTGTTTAGCCCGGTGACGGGTATTCAGGAGGGCGCATACAGCATGGAGCACTGGGTGTTATATGAAAACAATGGATCGTGGATCACCACATCAAAAACCAATGATGACTAACATAACATAGTAAAATTAAAAAATAAAATAAAATGAATTTAACAACAACAACAACAAAAAGCCCCTCAAGGTGCCTTGTAGGGAGCTCTGCCAGTAGTGAAATTGCAGCTGTGGCAGACAGCTAGCCTGACTGCTGACACCACATACCTCTAAGCCAAAGGCCACCTCAGATAGGCCCCTCAACAGTCCAGGGGCCAACCTATCCAGTGTGCCCTGCAGGTCACTGCAGCCAACTGGACTGAAGGCAGATGTGGCTTAGCCACAAGATTAGGGTTCAAGTAGTCTAGGGAGGAAATGCCCCTAGAGTCCCTGGTTCTGTTGACTAGGGGACATTGTGCTACAGGACACCACAGAACCTCTTCTACACAAGGCCACTACTTTCAATACCAGGAGACATAGCTGAACTTATTACATAGAAACAAACACAGAGATAGACAAAATGAGGAGACAGGAATATGTCCCAGATGAAAGGACAGGACAAAATCACAGCAAAAGAGTTGAATGAAACAGAGATAAGCAATATGCCTGATAAAGAATTCAAAATAATTGTCATAAAGATACTCACTGGACTTGGCAAAAGAGTGGAGGATCTCAGTGAGACCTTCAACAAAGAGATAGAAAATATTAAAAAGGACCAGTCAGAGATGAAGAACTCAGTAACAGAAATAAAAAATACACTAGAGGGAGTCAGCAGCAAACTATAAAATGCAGAGGAATGGATCAGCAATCTGGAAGAGAGGGTAATGGAAAGCAACCAAGCTGAACAACAAAAAGAAAAAATAATAATAAATGAGAACAGACTAAGGGAACATCATCATGGTATTGTCATAATAGGGATACCAGGAGAAGAGAGAGAGAATTACCCCAGTTGTGTTTATGTGATAACCTAAATCAGATCAGCAATCTATGGCCCATAGGCCAAAATTCACTCCACCACTTCTTTTGGTAAGTAAAGTTTTATTGGAACACAGCCATACTCATTTCTCTATGTATTGTCTCTGTCTGTTCCAAACTACAACAGTAGTTTAGTAGTTGTGACAGAGACCCTTATGGCCCCAAAAGCCTAAAATACTTGTTTTCTGGACCTTTAGCATTTGCTTTCTGAAATAGAAAAGAATTAATAGTCACTATTCCTAATCTTTTGGGTGGGAAAAGAAAAAAGAAAGGTCTGTCTGCAAGTATTTCCAAGATATCATGCCCAAGAGGGAACTTGGAGGCAAGTAACTCCTTCAGTTATGGATCCTGAAACTTCAAAGAAGCCTTGAAGGAGTTTCATGCCCAGACCCTCTCCTTCCCCTCCATGAACTAATGCCCAATTCCCCACCCCTATTTGTGTTCCTGGGATCAGATTCTGAATTTGCCTTACATCTGAATAAACCAATGTTCTTAATCTTCCCCACCATAAAATCTTTAATGATTGCTACACAGAGCAACTGACACTGTTAATCACACTGAACGTGGGACACAATGATTAGCTCTTATACTAAGAGTATGGATTCAGGTCCATATCCTATGCCCAATAATACTTGAGCAATAAGCCCCACAGTCCTATTGAAAGGTCTATGCTCTGAACTGCTAATAAAATACCAGCCGCTTGTGGGTGAGATGGTATGTGTAATCCACTTTAGTCCATATTTTTAGGCCATCTCTTGGCTATCAAATAAGATCTTCATCTAAAATGTAAGATTAATTAGTATCTCAGACATTTTAGAGCCCCCTGCTGGTTATTTTTGTAGTCACGTAGAGGCCTGGAAAGACAGACACATTCTGACTATATAAATCAATTTGCTACCTTTACCAGGTTCACAGAGGTCCTTGACATCCATCCTACCAGGTGGCAGGTTATATATCCCAAGAGAATTTTGCAGTGGCCAGGACTGAAAAGAGTCTATATACACGAAAACAAACAGCTGGATTGTTGGATTTGATACAAGGCACCCCATGTTCTCTGGCCCACACATCTATCCATCACTTCTTCCATATCTACTTCTTTCATGGACCCTCAGTGTTGAAAGCAGAAAAGCCAGGTGATTCTTGACAACTTTTGTCACTAATAGGATCAATTTATCTACCTCACTGTTAAACTTTTATTCAATCACAAGAGATACTTAGTATGTTTCAACATGAGGTTCATAAATTAAATAATGCATTCATTCTTTCAACAAACAAGCATTAACATTCCTACACTATTCCCTAGGTACAGGAAACAGAATGATAAACAAGACTAAGTCTCTAGGTAATCCTCCATTCTGGTGGTAGACATTAAATGAATAAGCCAATAAATATAATTTCAAAAGTGGTAAGTGTCGTGGAGAAAATAAAGCAGGATACAGGGCTATACAATGACAGTGGCAAGTATCATTTTAGTGAAAGTGGTTAAAGAAGGTATCTCCAAAGAGAATGACTTGAGAAATCAAGGGCAAATAAGGGTGGAAAGCATAAAAAATAAGGCTGAAGATGTAAGTAGGGCAATGGGAAGGAGTTTGAATTTTATTTTAACATGCTGAAAAGCCATCAGAAAATGAGCAGGAAATGACATCAACTGACTTGTGCTTTAAAAGTATTATTCTGGGGGCATTGGGGAGGGTATGTTCTCCAGTGAGCTCTGAGAATTGTGTAAGACTGATGAATCACAGACCTGTACCTCTGAAACAAATAATACATTATATGTTAAAAAAAAAAAAAAAGAAGAAGAAGAAGAAGAAGAAGAAGAAGAAGATAGTAGGAAGGGAAAAATGAAGGGGGGGAAATCAGAGGGGGAGATGAACCATGAGAGACTATGGACTCTGAGAAACAAACTGAGGGTTTGGGGGGGGGGATGGGTTAGCCCAATGATGGGTATTAAGGAAGGCACGTACTGAATGGAGCACTGGGTGTTATATGCAAACAATGAATCATGGAACACTACATCAAAAACTAATGATGTAATGTATGGTGACTAACATAACACAATAAAATAAAATTAAAAAAAATAAAAGTATTATTCTGGGGGGAGAGGCAAGATGGCGGAAGAATAGGGGACCTTGTTTCATCTTGTCCCTTGAATTTAGCTAGATAATTATCAAATCATTCTAAACACCTATGAATTCAACCTGAGGTGTAAGAAAAGAATTGCTGGAATTCTACAAATAGAAAAGCAACCACTCTTTTTGCAAGGAAGGGGGTGCAGAGAAGTGAATCTGAGTGTGTATATCAGAAGATAAACGGCAGGGGGAGGGAGCCTCTGAAAGCCAACAACCCGAAAGTAATATAGCCCTGGAGTGCAAAATCGGAACTTTTAGAAATCTGCTCAAGTGAGAGCCATCCCTACCTGAAAGGTGCCCAGGTGGTGAAGCGGAGGAGAATCCTAGGTGGAACAGTGTGGTCTCAGGATCCCTAGGGTCTCAGAAAGAATGGGGTGCTTGAGCCAGTGGAGTTCTCAAGCATTGGAGTGGGGAAACTGGCTGTGGTCAGGAAGCCCAGGATGGGGTGCTCAGCCCCGATTGCCATAAACCACAAGCCACAGCAGGATTGGGCGACCACTCTCTATGCGGGCAGAAATGCAGCCACCCTCCACCTTCCCTGGGAGAAACAGCACCGACATGCACCGCGGGAGTTTGCAGAGTTTGGGGCATGCAGAAGTGAAAACTGCTTTTCCCTGAGGGTTTACGGAAGAGAGGAGGTTGAGAACTTTCAGCTCCGAGGCTAGAAATTGGGGCACAGCCTTTTTTATTTCCATCCTCTAAAGCAGCATGGAAAGCCTTCAGGGAACAAAAGCCAGATAGAACAACCAGAAGCAACTTACACTGAGACTAGCACCCAGGCAAGGGGGTGGTACAACTCCGCCCAGGTAAAGACACCTGAGAATCAGTGCAGCAGGCCCCTCCCCCAGAAGGACAGCTGGAACAGCAGGCAAATACCACATTTATGGAGCACCCAGAACTGCAAAATTCCAGCACTAAAGGAAAATAGTACATAGAATTTGAGGTTTTTTCTCATGATTCTTGTATCTTTCATTTTAAAATTTTCCTTTTCTTCTTTTTTCCACATAAAGTATCATGTCTTCTGTGAAGAGTGGGAGTTTGACTTCTTCTTTGCCAATTTGAATGCCTTTTATTTTTGTTGTCTGATTGCTGAGGACTTCTAGTACAACATAGGACTTCTAGTACTATGTTGAACAACACTGGTGAGAGCGGACATCCCTGCGGTGCTCCTGACCTTAGGGGAAAAGCTCTGTTTTTCCCGATTGAGAATGATATTCACTGTGGGCTTTTCATAGATGGCTTTTATGATATTTAGGTATGTTCCCTCTATCCCTATACTGTGGAGAGTCTTAATCAAGAAAGGCTGTTGTATTTTGTCAAACACTTTTTCTGCTTCAATTGAGAGGATGATATGATTCTTGTCCTTTCTTTTATTAATGTGATATGATCAATCACGTTGACTGATTTGCAAATGTTGAACCACCCTTGCAGTCCAGGAATAAATCCCACTTAGTCATGATGAATAACCCTTTTAAGGTACTATTGGATCCTACTGGCTAGTATCTTGAGTATTTTAGCATCCATGTTCATCAGGGATATTTGTCTGTAATTCTCCTTTCTTCTGAATTGCCTAATTTGTTGGCATATAGTTGCTCATAATATGTTCTTAAAATTGTTTGTATTTCCTTGGTGTTGGTCATGATCTCTCCTCTTTCACTCATGATTTTATTTATTTGGGTCCTTTCTCTTTTCTTTTTGATAAGTCTGGCCAGGGGTTTATCAATCTTTTAATTCTTTCAAAGAATGAGCTTCTGGTTTCGTTGATCTGATCTACTGTGTTTTTGGTTTCTAATTCATTGATCTCTGCTCTGATCTTAATTATTTCTCTTCTAATGCATGGTTTAGGCATCGTTTGTTGCTTTTTCTCTAGTTCTTTAAGGTGTAAAGTTAGTTGTTAAATTCGGGATTTTTCTACTTGAGTGAGGCTTGGATGGCTATGTATTTCCCCCTTAGGACCGCCTTTGCAGTATCCCATAGTTTTGAACAGTTGTGTTTTCATTTTCATTTGTTTCCATGAATTTTTAAAATTCTTTAATTTCCTGGTTGACCCATTCATTCTTTAGTAGGATGCTCTTTAACCTCCAAGTGTTTGAGTTCCTTCCAAATTTCCTCTTGTGATTGAGTTCAAGTTTCAAAGCATTGTGGTCTGAAAATATGCGGGGAATGATCCCAATCTTTTGGTATTGGTTAAGACCTGATTTGTGACCCAGTATGTGATCTATTCTGGAGAATGTTCCATGTGCACTAGAGAAAAGAATGTGTATTCTGTTGCTTTAGGATGGAATGCTCTGTATATATCTGTGAAGTCCATCTGGTCCAGTGTGTCATTCAAAGCCCTTGTTTCCTTGTTGATCTTCTGCTTACATGATCTGTCCATTACTGTGAGTGGGGTGTTGAAGTCCCCTACTATCATTATATTATTATCTATGTGTTTCTTTGGTTATTAATTGGTTGATATAATTGGCTGCTCCCAAATTAGGGGCATAAATAGTTATACTTGTTAGTACTTGTTGGATATACCTTTTAATTATGATATAGTGTCCTTCCTCATCTCTCATTACAGTCTTTCATTTAAAATCTAATTTGTCTGATATGAGGATTGCTACCCCAGCTTTCTTTTGAGGTCCATTAGACTGATAAATGGTTCTCGACCCCCTCAAGTCTGGAGGTGTCTTTAGGTCTAAAGTGAGTCTCTTGTAGACAGCATATGGATGGGTTTGTTTTTTTATCCAATCTGATACCCTGTGTCTTTTGATTGGAGCATGTAGCCCATTTACATTCAGAGTAACTATTGAAAGATACGAATTTAGTGCCATTGTATTACCTGTGAAGGACCTGTTTCTGTAGATTGTCTGTTTCTGTTAATCTTAGATTCTCTCCTTGCTTACAGGATCCCCTTTAATATTTCTTGCAGAGCTGGCTTGATGGTCACATATTCTTTCAGTTTCTGTTTGTCTTGGAAGATTTTTATCTCTCCTTCCATTCTGAATGACAGCCTTGCTGGATAAAGTATTCTTGGCTATATGTTTTTCTCATTTAGTGCCCTGAATGTATCATGCCATCCCTTTCTGGCCTGCCAGGTCTCTGTGAATAGGTCTGATGTAAGTCTAATGTTCCTACCTCTGTAGGTTAGGAACCCCTTGTCTTGAGCTGCTTTCAGGATTTTCTCTTTATCTCTGAAATTTGCAAGCTTCACTATTATATATCAGGGTACTGATCTATTTTTATTGATTTTGGGGGGCGTCCTCTCTACTTCTTAGACATCAATGCCTGTTTCCTTCCCCAGACCAGGGAAGTTCTCAGCTATGATTTGCTCAAATACATCTACCTTCTGCCCTCCCCTTCACCCTCAGGCACCCCAATAATTATTTACTAGTTTAGTTTTGTTCTTCACGCTATTAACAAAAATCTGATAATTTTTAGTTACCTACTCAAGTTTATAAATGTGAAGCATCTCTAGTTAGTGTACTAACATCACTGCATCCTTATCTTGAGATCAGAGCCCTTGCCATGGTAAATGGACAGAAAAGTAAAGCCAAGAGACTGCCTCTCATGCTTCTTGGGGAACTTGCTTTCATAAGGCAAATCTCTGTGTCCATTTTGGTGACTAGAAACTAAACTGTCTCTGGCTCCAAGGCTCAGGCATTCCAAGGAAGATGCACCCTCCCCACCCCGACCCCTTGCCATTTATGAAAAACAAGGCTGTATTCAGCTATAGTTTAGAGGGGGACACTCTCTGGGCCTCACTCAGCTCCAGCAATCTTGGAATTAATAATCCTACCATCTGCCCACAGCCTATTCTTAATGACTCCTTCCTCCTCCCAAGGTTCTTTAGAGAAAACTCAACTTTTCAATATTCCTCCCCCACTATATTGTTTTTGGTATCATTGCTTTTGCCAAAAATCCAATCCCTTCCTTTATATCTTCCAGAAATCCCTCTTTGTTCCTCTTTTACCAATAGAATGTGCATGGTTTCCAGTGCTGCTGCAGACCCTACTGTTAAACCATGCAAAATTTGGAAAGGAGTAGAGAGGTGTGAACTGAGTCAGTCAGCCATCTTGAATCAGATAGCTGTTCATCATTTAAACACACTAAAGTCTCTCTTTGTTTAAAAAACACTTAGATTTGACTTTTAAAATAGTTGACTGCATGCACCTTCTCTAAATCTCTCTTCCACTCCCTTCTCATGACAAGTGCAGTCAGGCTTCTGTCCCCAGCAGTCCATCAAAAGTGTTATTGTCAACGTCACCTGGGGACCTCTTGCCATTAAATCCAATGGATACTTTTAAGTCTGTATCTCCTGATTTCTCTGCAGCATTTAACAGTGTAACCATCATCACTTTCTTGAAATGCTCTCATCCCTCAGCTTCTCTAATAACAACCATTCCAGATTTCTCCTCCTACCTTTCCTATAGTGCTTTCTCATCTGCTCTCTTCCTCTTCCTCAGTGATTCTAAACTCTCTCCTCTTTTTTTTTTTTTCCCCACTCACTCGCTGGGTTATCTCACCCACTTAATTCTCTCTAATACTGATGTCACCTTGGATATGTATATTCAGGCTGAATCTTATTCTTGAGCACATCAGACTACCATTGGATATCCCATTGGCACCTCAAGTTCAACTCACACAAAACTAAGCTTACCACCTTCCTCCACTAAATCTACTTTTTTCTGGTTTCTTATTTCATCAAATAGCTCACCATGCTCCCAACTGCCAAGGCCAGACACTCACATATCATCCTAAACTTCTTCCTTTATTCCCCATATCACTAACATATTTGCCACCTTGATATTTCTTAAATTCTCCTGCTTCCTTCCATCCCCAACAATGGACATTGCTGACATCGCTGGTTCCATACCCAGCCACTATGCCAATTCAGGTATCTACCCCTTTACCATGTAGCCCATGTGCCTCAGGGGAAATTGATCTCAACTCCTGCTCCAGTAGCTAGCCTGACTGGCTAAATATAATCCCATTCCCCTGGGCAGTGATTAGTTTAGGAATTGGCATGGAATATACTTTGGCCAAGAAAAGCCATGCAGAGGTTTGCAGAGAATTTTGATTTGAGGAAATTTCTCACTTGTCTCAGAATGCTTCAAGAATTTATCGTCTCACTTCCTTTGGAAATTTCATGTGTAGGATATGAGGTTTGAACCTGCTGCAGCAATTTTGCTGCCACACCCTAAGAATAAAGTAATTAAAGAAAAGCAAGACCAATAAATTCATTTCTTGGGTCATCTCCATGACTACGCCAATGATACAGATATAGAGAACTCTGTTCTAGAAAATAATTAAATATTCCTCTATAAAAGTACAAAACCAGCAACATTTGTAAGTAATACAATGCCATCTAAACAAGTCAGTTCAATTTAAGAACAAACTCCCACCAAGGGAAATTCAACTAGTCAGGAGAGACAAACTGAGGAGAGACAAAAGTTATGACTGAATTGCTCTAAACTTACTGGACAATCAAATCAACTGTTTTTCGGTATGTATATTGTCCAGGCGAATAAATGGTGTTTATTTTATAATATAATTTATAATCAAAAGCAGAACAAAAACGACTTGCATTTCTTTTCTTATGATCAAACAGACCTCTACTATGTATAAGTAGGTCAAGGACCATCAATATGTACCTATGATTTACATAAATAAACAATAGCATCTTTATGTAAAGAATGTGGTGGCTTGTGTAGAACAACAAAAACCTGAATAACAGGTTCTTGTGGGAGCCAGGTGTCCAAGGATTGACAAAAGAATAATTTAGTATAGATTTTAGTTTAGATTAGGACAAAATCCTGGACCAAAAGATGAAAACACGGTTTGGGTACTTGGACAAGCACCTCGGAAGGAGAGGAGACTGAATTTGGGAACTGATGATCAAAAAGTCTCTGTTTCAATTCTGTGTATCAATTCTATGTAGTTAGCAGGCGTAGAGTTTTAACCAGTAGACTGGAATCATCATTGGTTCTAGAACTGTATTCATTACTGAATTTAGTAGACTATATTCAGCCTGTGCTAATACAGTCACACAAATTGAAGAAATGAAGTACAGAATGATAAGGCAAGGGACCTATCACCTTTTATAACACATTACATGCTACATTTGATTCATCCTTCATAGTGTTGGACTAAAATGTATACATACAAGTTTTCAAACAAAAGACTCCCCAAATGTTCTGAAGGCAATGAAGGAAGTGAACTAGCTTGCAACCACCTAGAAGACAGCTATTCACACTGAAGGACACTATCCTTTCTTAAAATTCCAACCATCCCATCCCTCTTCCCCCAAAAAAGTTTGCACTGTTTATACCATTTTGTTTTTAACCATTAGTCCAGTTCTTCAGAAATGCTTTTTTCTTTTCGTCCAAATTTTAAAATCATACACAATGTCTAAATACCACACACAATTTTAGATAGGAAGATGTCACAATAATTACCAAAGTCTCTTCTTAGGATTAGATAAAGTACACTTAATGGACAAATATTTGAGAATCAACTATGTGCATTACACGGTGTGAGGCCATCCCAGGTACGAAGAAACATTAAACAAGACAGACATGGTAGGGACCTTCATGGCTGCAAGTGGGACGGTTCTTGATCTTATTAGGAATCATTATAATTACAAATGAAACCAATATATTTTAAAAGTATATAGGACCTAACATGGATGCAGTTTGTTTTATACTAAAGTTATACACGTAGAATCAGGATAATAAGTTTTCCTACCTTTTAATAAAGACAAGCTGTGATAAAGCAGACCGATAACATTTTAAAAGTTTGAATCCCTTGCTCCTAACAGAAGTTCCAAACTAATAAAAGTTGAAATGCTTGCTTTTTTCCTTTATTTTGAGCCTGTGCACATGAATGTACTTAATCTTAGCTCAAAGATCCCTAAAATACTGGATATGGAACTTGTGCTTTCCTAGGCCACACCAACCTGGGGAAGAGCAATCAAGGAAAAGAGGTGATGATTCAGATAATAACTAAACTAACTTTGTCTCTGAACGACTTTACTACTCCATAGCTTTGAGCAACTTATTTAATCTTCTCTGATCCCGTGTCCTCATCTGTGAAATAGGAACAATAACCTTAAAGAGTATAGGCCTTGAAACACTGAAGTATTTAGGACAGAAATGATCATATCTATAATTTGCTCTAAAATATTACCCAAAAAAAGGCATGTGTAGGTAAATGGAGAAAAACAGATGAAACAAGACCAGTCATGAGCTGATAATTGTTTAAGCTGGGTGATGGGGGTACATGAACATTCATGCCTTATATATGTTTAAAAGTTTACATAATAAAAGTTAAAATAAATATATATAACCCTTAATACAGGTTCTGGAGTTAAACTGGGTTTTAATCCTAGGTCTTCTGTTTATAAATTTTGTGACTTTAGGCAAGCTATATGACTTCTCTAAATTTGTTTCCACTTCTACCCCACGCCAACATCCCAAATCTTGAGATTTGTCTTCTGAGATCAGTGTTCTTTTCAACATTTATTATTCCCACACTCTTAAGAAACCCCCTCTTTGCTTTCTTTGCATATCAATTGTATGAATCCCTCTTTCTTTCCCTATCCTCATCTCCATTTGGTTTCATTACCTAACTTGGGCTCTATGGTTTGGCCTTCCAAAGGTATACCTTAATCACCATGCTGAAATCCCCTTCCTTTACTGTTTTCCAGGCCCACTTTATGAAACTATAAAATTGTACAGTTCTCCCTTGTCTTGACTCCACTATCCATTTTCCCCTCCTATTTTGAGTAAGACTTGCTAGATAGAAATTATAAAAATTATTGTCAGACTCATGACTTTCTTCTAATTTCAGTTGAAAACTCACTGCCTCTTTGTAGTCCTTTCATTCCTCACTTATAAACTCCTATCAAACTTCTTTCAGCAACTGTTGCAAACATGTTCCACTATTTTCAAGGCTCAAATTTACTGGAAGCAGAAGACCTTGCCTCTTACTTGATTGAAATCAAACTATAAATGCTCTCAACCTATTTTCCAGTAGGAGTCAGGATATCCCCCCATACTTGAGACTTACATATCCAACTGCCCTCGTGACCTCTCCCTTTGGATTTCAATGGCACCTACAAATATCCTACACAATTACTGATGTTTCTGGATGGTTTCTATTTTCCCTACTTTTTCTTGAGAGAAGAGACTATATTTCATTTATCTTTGGATCATCCAATAGTATATAGCACACAATTACTCAACTAATTAACAAAATTCCTGATCTTCCCCCAATCCTGCTCTTCCCACAGTCTTTGCCAGTTCAGTAAATGAAAATATCATCCTTCTGTATGGAACCATCCTGTATGGTTCCATGGGTGTTTGCTTTCCTGCACTACCCACCTCTGCATGCCTATGTGCTGAGCAGGTTCTCACCACAAAGGGGTTGTGGAGAACCCCTAGGGCACAAAGTGAGAAGTACAACAGCACAGGCCTGGCAACGTGCCATCAGGCTGTACCTGTGCAGAGGTGATTGAAGCCTGCATGATACCAGTGTCTGTTAGACTGAAGTTAGACTGAGGCAGAAAGGATCTGAATGCCATATGTCAAGAACTGAGGGTTTGTGATTTTACCCTACTCACAAGCTTACTAAGTAAGCCTGCCACAGTTTTATGGATGCTGACAGAAGACACTAGACTCCTAGGTCAGAGTCCAAGGACTTTTTAAATTCACGACAATAGCAATAGCCAGAGTATCAGTGTTTCTCTAAACCCCCAACTCTCATAGGGCAGTATAAAGACAAATTCCTAGCCATGGACTATAATACCAGTGAGGACCTGAGCTTAAAAAGCCTCAATTCTTTATAACGGTCAGTAAACATGCCTGACATCTTCTTCAGAAAGAGACACTACCTCTATCTTTTAAAAGCTGTTCACTCCCTCCTACACTGTTGGTGGGAATGCAAGCTGGTGCAGCCACTCTGGAAAACAGTATGGAGGTTCCTCAAAAAGTTGAAAATAGAGCTACCATATGATCCAGCAATGGCACTACTGGGTATTTACCCCAAAGATACAAAAATAGGGATCCGAAAGGGTACGTGCACCCCGATGTTTATAGCAGCAATGTCCACAATAGCCAAACTGTGGAAAGAGCCAAGATGTCCATCAACAGACGAATGGATAAAGAAGATGTGGTATATATATATATACAATGGAATATTATGCAGCCATCAAAAGGAATGAGATCTTGCCATTTGCAACGACGTGGATGGAACTGGAGGGTATTATGCTGAGCGAAATAAGTCAAACAGAGAAAGACATGTATCATATGACCTCACTGATATGAGGAATTCTTAATCTCAGGAAACAAACTGAGGGTTGCTGGAGTGGGGGGTGGGGTGGGAGGGATGGGGTGACTGAGTGATAGACACTGGGGAGGGTATGTGCTCTGGTAAGCGCTGTGAATTGTGCAAGACTGTTGAATCTCAGATCTGTACCTCTGAAACAAATAATGCAATATATGTTAAGAAAGAAAAAAAAAAAGAATGTAGCAGGAGGGGAAGAATGAAGGGGGGGGAAATTGGAGGGGTAGACGAACCACGAGAGACGGTGGACTCTGAAAAACAAACTGAGGGTTCTAGAGGGGAGGGGTGTGGGAGGATGGGTTAGCCAGGTGATGGGTATTGAGGAGGGCACGTTCTGCATGGAGCACTGGGTGTTATGCACAAACAATGAATCATGGAACACTATATCTAAAACTCATGATGTAATGTATGGGGATTAACATAACAATAAAAAATTTAAAAAAAAAGAAAAATAAAAATAAATAAAAGCTGTTCACTATAGGGGTGCCTGGCTGGGACCCTTTTAAAAGGGAGATTGACAACCCATAAAACTACCTGAACCTAGTTTTCTGAAAGATAAAGGGCCTGAAAGGGACTGAAAAATAAAGGTCCAGAAAAGTAAGTCATATAGAAGCAAAGATACAAATGAATGTGGCTTCACTTAATAAAACATAAAATTTCCATGCCTTTAGCCCTGGAATGAGATTCTCCAAAAACCAAAAAGAAACTGACCAAGAGCCCCAATTCTCTACCCTGGGTCCCCCTTTTCCCATGAGGATCTCTCACTCTGCTTCCCACTGCCACAACTAAAATGCTCCAGGGACTTGCCCCTTCCCTTCATAGTCTGGTTCAACTGCTTGCCAAAAATTCCTCCTTTGCTTCTCCTGATTATAGCTGAGACAAGCCTTGTTTTAAAAAGACTACAAAGGGTTAAGGAAAAATCTCAAAGTTAAAAAAGGAGAAAACCCTAAGGAAAACACATGAAGCATAGAAGGCAGGTCAGTTTGCACAGATTACAGTGTGTTCCTAACACAGTCAGTTAACTCTGAAGGTCACAAATTATGGCCCAATCCCTGCTACTGGAAGTAGCAACATTCTAGGCCCAAATATTATTACAGTATTGTCAGAGGCCCTCAGCTTCTCAGTCTCCACAGGGTAGGCAATCTCATTTCTATAGTGATGGCTGATTCCTTTCCCCAGTTAAGCCATGACTGGTTACCTGGCTGGCTCAGTCAGTAGAGTGTGCTATTGTTTTTAAAGATTTTATTTTGGGGGCACCTGGGTGGCTCAGTCGGTTAAGCGTCTGCCTTCAGCTCAGGTCATGATCTCAGGGTCCTGGGATTGAGCCCTGCCTAGGGCTCCCTGCTCAGCGGGGAACATGCTTCTCCCTCTCCCTCAAAAAAAAAAAAAAATCTTTAATAAAAGATTTCATTTTTAAGTAATCTCTACACCCAACATAGGTCATGAACCTACCACCCGAGATCAAGAGTCACATACTCTAGAGAGGAGAGAGAAATAGATGGAGCACAAGGGATTATTAAGGCAGTGAGGGACGCCTGGGTGGCTCAGTCAGTTAAGCGTCTGCCTTCGGCTCAGGTCATGATCCCAGGATCCTGGGATTGAGTCCCACATCGGGGTCCCTGCTCCGCGGGGAGCCTGCTTCTCTCGCTGCCTCTGCCTCTCTCTCTCTCTCTGTCTCTCATGAATAAATAAAAATCTTAAAAAAAAAAAAGGCAGTGAAACTGTTCTGTATGACACTGTAATGGTAGATGAATTTCATTATACACTTGTCAAAATTCATTGAATGTACAACACAAAGAGTGAACCTTAATATAAACTATGGTCTTTAGTTAATAATAATGTATCAATATCAGTTCATCAATAGTAACAAACGTACCCCAGTAATGCCAGATGTTAATAGGATAGATGATGGTAGAGATTCCAGTCTCGGTTTAAAGGCCTGGGAACCAGGAGTGCAGGGCCAGGAGATCAGTGCCGCGCTCAAGCAGTCAGGCAGGAAGGGTTGAAATCTTCTTTCCTAAGCCTTGTTATTCTATTCAGGCCCTCAACAGATTGGAAGATGTCTACCCACATCAGGGAGGGCAAAGTGCTTTACTCAGTCCACCAATTCAAATGGTGATTTCATTTGGAAACATCCTCACAGACACAGTCAGAAACAACTTTTAGCCAAATATCTGGGCATCCCATAATCTAATCAAGTTGACACATAAAATTAACTATTGCACTGAGTATGCCTTTTTTTAAGAGTCCTGACTTTCAAAACTATGTTAACGTTTCACATGGATGGGAAATTAAAAATGTAATAGAAACAAATTACTCTAACCGTATCTCAAATGAATAACAAAACCACACTGATGAAGTGACCCAAGTAACTTTTGAACATAATATTTTGTCTATGTACCCTCAAACAAAAGAAGCAAATTTTAAAGTCTATATAGTAGGTTTATTTCTCACAGTAGTATGGGTTAGAAATTCTGAAACCATGTTATCTTAATTCTATTCTTTCCACAGATGAGGAGACACTTATTGGCTCAGGTCATGTAAGATACGGTTAGAGTAATTTGATCATGACTGGTGTCCTTATAAAAGGGGGAAATTTGGCTGCAAAGACATACATAGAGGGAAGACAATGTGAAAAGACAAAGGGAGAAGCTGCCCATCTACAAATCAAGGAAAAAGGCCCGGATACATCCTTCCCTCATGGCCCTCTGAAGAAACTAACCTTGTGGGGCGCCTGGGTGGCTCAGTTGGTTAAGCGACTGCCTTCGGCTCAGGTCATGATCCTGGAGTCCCGGGATCGAGTCCCACATCAGGCTCCCTGCTCAGCGGGGAGTCTGCTTCTCCCTCTGACCCTCCTCCCTCTCATGCTCTCTGTCTGTCATTGTCTCTCTCGCAAATAAATAAAATCTTAAAAATAAAAAAAAATAAAAAAAAAAAAAAAGAAACTAACCTTGTAAACACCTTAATTTTGGATTTCTGGCTTCCAGAACTGTGAGACAATAAAGCAGCCCAAGTGTCCATCCACAGATGGACAAAGATGTGGTATATATGGGGTGCCTGGATGGCTCAGATGGTTAAGCATCTGCCTTCAGCTCAGATCATGATCCCAGGGTCCTGGGATTGAGCCCCGTACTGGGCTCCCTGCTCAGCAGGAGCCTGCTTCTTCCCCTCCTTCTCCTGTTCCCCCTGCTTGTGCTCTCTCACTCTCTCAAATAAATAAAATCTTTCAAAAAAAAAAAAAAAGATGTGACACACACACACACCCACAGTAATATTACTCAGCCATAAAAAAGGAATGAAATCTTACCATTTGCAACAACTTGGATGGGTCTAGAGAGTATAATGTGAAGTGAAATAAGCCAGTCAGAGAAAGACAACAAATATCATGTGATGTCACTTATATGTGGAATTTAAGAAACAAAACGAATGATCGAAGAAAAAAAGAGACAAAAACAGACTCTTAACTATAGAGAACAGATGGTTACTAGAAGGGAGGTGGGGGGATGGGTGAAATAGAGGATGGGAAGTAAGAGTACACTTATTATGATGAGCACTGAGTAATGGTTGAATCACTATATTGCACACTTGAAACTAATACAACACTGCACATTAATTATACTGGAATTTTAAAAATAAATAATTTTTTCTAATTAAAAAAAAAGAATCCTCAGTTATGGTCCCGATTCTGCCACTAGCCATTTTATGGCCTTTGAACAATACCTTAAACTCAGGCCTTGGTTTCTTATGCCCATTTATAAATAAGTACACAAGATTCATACTTACTTTAACAAATACAGCTGAGGCTCTAATAAGCCAAGAACTAATTTCTTGAACTAAAACTTGCTAATGTATTAACAAAAAAAAGATCAGATGTCACTCAGAACCCTAATAACAAGTGTATTGTAATGAGGCCCTTCTGGAAATAATGCCCCACCTTTGTCATCTAAACCACATAAGAAGGAAATGGTGGCACTATGGCAACTGGTGAAGAAGATCTATTTACTTAGGTAGGGCCTTTCAATACCCTCAAATTATATTATGTGACTAGTGCTGATTGAGACAAAGCAGTCTCCATCTAGCATTCAATGTGCCCAGTAACATACCACGTATTATTGACAAACACGAAGACAATGCCCCTATTTTCTATTTCTATTATACGTTCAAGGTGATTTTTATTTTCTTTTTGAGATTTTCCTGTATTTTCCAGATGTTCACTAATGAACCTGAGTAACCTGTACAACTGGAAAGAAACACATCATTAAACTGGTCATAGTCTCATTATGCTAATATATGTCTTAAATACATGAACTCATCAGCCCAAAGAATGTGAAATATAAAAGATAATCTTTCTAAAATCTAAATATGTCTTTACTATGGAGTTAAGAATATCTGGAAACCCGGGGGCAGAGCAAGATGGCGGAGGAGTAGGAGACCTGGATTTCATCTGGTCTCAGGAATTTAGCTGGATAGGGATCAAACCATTCTGAACGCCTACAAACTCAACAGGAGATCGAAGAAAAGAATAGCAACAACTCTCTGAACACAAAAGCGACCACTTTCTGGAAGGTAGAACATGCGGAGAAGTGAATCCGAGGTGATATTCGGGAGGATATATGGCGGGGGCTCCTTCTGCCACTTCTGGCAAGTGATAGAGCAGCAGAGCACAAAATCAGAACTTTTAGAAGTCTGCTCCACTGAGGACGTCACTCCAGTGGCTAAGCGGGGGATGGAACCCTCGTGGGACAGTGTGGTCTCAGGACCCTCGGGGTCACAGAAAGAACGGGGGTGCCTGAGTGCGGCAGAGCTCCCAGGTATCAGAGCGGGGAAGCTGGCTGCAGAGACAGACCGAGGTGCGGGCTCTCAGCTCAGGGTTGCCATAAACCGTGATCCACGGCACAGTCGGGCCACTGCTCCTCCAGCAGACACCCAACAAGTGGCAGATCCGGGGAGACTCCCCTTCCTCCCCCAGGAGGAGCAGCACAGGAGTGCACCTCAGGGATCTGCTGGGTTTGAAGACTCCACACCGAGTCGGATGCCAAAGATAGAAACAGTCGGTCACAGGCCAGGTGAGCACGGAGTGCGGCCGGAGACCAGGAAGATGGGAGTGATTGACTGCTTTTCTCTGGGGGCTCACTGAGGAGCGGGACCCCGAGTTCTCGGCTCCTCCAGGGCAGAGATTGGGAGGCCGCCATTTTCACTCTCAGCCTCCAAAGCTGTACGTAAAGCTTGCAGGGAACAAAAGATCCCGAGAGCAATTCCGAGCAGATTACTTAGCCCGGACCAGCAAGAGACGGGCAATTCCGCCTCCAGCAAAGACATCTGGGAACCACCGCAACAGGCCCCTCCCCCAGAAGATCAGCGAGAACAGCCAGCCAAGACCAAGTTTACCAATCAATGAGAATGGCAGACATCCAGTGCTAGGGGAATAATGCACATAGAATCCATGGCTTTGGGGCGCCTGGGTGGCTCAGTTGGTTAAGCGACTGCCTTCGGCTCAGGTCATGATCCTGGAGTCCCGGGATCGAGTCCCGCATCGGGCTCCCTGCCCGGCAGGGAGTCTGCTTCTCCCTCTGACTCTCCCCCCTCTCATGCTCTCTCTCTATCTCATTCTCTCTCAAATGAAAAAATAAAATCTTTAAAAAAAAAAAAAAAGAATCCATGGCTTTTTTACCATGATTCTTTAGTCTTTCAAAGTTAATTTTTTTTTAACAGTCTTCTTTTTCTTTTTTGAATTTTTCTTTTCCCCTTTTTCAACCAACATCTTATCAATCCCTTTTTTAAAAAACATTTTTATTTTTCATTTTTAGAGTCATATTCTATCCCTTCATAGTAGTTACCCTTATTTTTGGCATATATATATAAGTTGTTCTCTCTTTAAAATTTTGAGATAGTTTTTTCTAACAGATCAAAATATACCCTAAATCTCTACTGTATGGTTTTGTTCCACTCTCCTGCCTGATCACAATCTCTCCCTTTTTTTTTTCTTTTTTTCTTAAATCCTCTTCTTTCTCTTTTCAAACAACTTCTTAACAATTCCTTTTATAAAATTTTTTATAATTTTCATCTTTACAGTCATATTCCATCCCTTCATCATATCAACCCTTATTTTTGTACATATATATGTTTTTCTTTCGTTAAATTTTGGGAGGCACTTTCTTCTAACAGACCAAAATACACCCAAAATCTAGTGTGTGGCACAGATCTATGCACCAGCCTGATCATATTTGATCATATTCTGTTTTTTTTGTTTTGTTTTGTTTTTCTTTGTTTTTATCTTTTTCTTTTTATTTTTTTTTCTTTTTCTTTTTTCTTTCCTTCCCTTTCTTTTCCCCGGTTTCAGGTCTCTTCTGATTTGTTTAGAGTATATATTCTGGGGACATTGTTACCCTGTTAGCATTTTGTTCTCTCATTAATCTATTCTCCTATGGACAAAATGACAAGATGGGAAAAAAATCACCTCAACAAAAAGAACAAGAGGTAGTACCTACTACCAGGGACCTACTCAATACGGACATTAGTACGATGTAGGATCTAGGGTTCAGAATGATCACTTTAAGATACTAGCTAGGCTTGAAAAAAGCATGGAAGTTATTAGAGAAACCCTTTCTGGAGAAATAAAAGAACTAAAATCTAACCAAGTCGAAATAAAAAAGGCTATTAATGAGGTGCAATCAAAAATGGGGGCGCTAACTGCTAGGATAAATGAGGCAGAAGAGAGAGAATCAGTGATATAGAAGACCAAATGATGGAAAATAAAGAAGCTGAGAAAAAAGAGATAAACAACTACTGGATCACGAGGGCAGAATTCGAGAGATAAGTGATACAATAAGATGAAACAACATTAGAATAATTGGGATCCCAGAAGAACAAGAAAGAGAGGGAGGGGCAGAAGGTATATTGGAGCAAATTATAGCAGAGAACTTCCCTAATTTGGGGAAGGAAACAGGCATCAAAATCCAGGAGGCACAGAGAAACCCACTCAAAAATCAATAAAAATGGTCAACACCCCGACATCTAATAGTAAAACTTACGAATCTCAGAGACAAAGAGAAAATCCTGAAAGCAGGTCAGGAGAAGAGATATGTGACCTACAATGGAAGAAACATTAGATTGGCAACAGACCTATCCACAGAGACCTGGCAGGCCAGAAAGGACTGGCAGGATATATCAGAGCACTAAACGAGAAAAATATGCAGCCAAGAATACTATATCCAGCTAGGCTGTCATTGAAAATAGAAGGAGAGATAAAAAGCTTCCAGGACCAACAAAAACTAAAGGAATTTGCAAAAGGAAACCAGCCCTACAAGAAATATTGAAAGGGGTCCTCTAAGCAAAGAGACAGCCTAAAAGCAACATAGACCAGAAAGGAACACAGACAATATACAGTAACAGTCACCTTACAGGCAATACAATGGCACTAAATTCATATCTTTCAATAGTTACCCTGAATGTAAACGGGCTAAATGCCCCAATCAAAAGACACAGGCTATCAGATTGGATTAAAAAGCAAGACCCATCGATATGCTGTCTGCAAGAGACTCATTTTAGACCCAAAGACACCTCCAGATTGAAAGTGAGGGGGTGGAAAACCATTTACTATGCTAATGGACACCAAAAGAAAGCTGGGGTGGCAATCCTTATAGCAGACAAATCAGATTTTAAACCAAAGACTGTAATAAGAGATGAGGAAGGACACTATATCCTACTTAAAGGGCCTATCGAACAAGAAGATCTAACAATTGTAAATATCTATGCCCCTAACATGGGAGCAGCCAGTTATATAAGGCAATTAATAACAGAAGCAAAGAAACACATCGACAACAATACAATAATAGTGGGAGACTTTAACACCCCCCCTCACTGAAATGGACAGATCATCTAAGCAAAAGATCAACAAGGAAATAAAGACTTTAAATGACACACTGGACCAAATGGACTTCACAGATATATTCAGAACATTCCATCCCAAAGCAACAGAATACACATTCTTCGCTAGTGCCCATGGAACATTCTCCAGAATCAATCAATCCTAGGTCACAAATCAGGTCTCAACCGGTACCAAAAGATTGGGATCATTCCCTGCCTATTTTCAGACCACAATGCTTTGAAACTAGAACTCAATCACAAGAGGAAAGTCAGAAAGAACTCAAATACATGGAGACTAAAGAACATCCTACTAAAGAATGAATGGGTCAACCAGAAATTAAAGAAGAATTAAAAAAATTCATGGATACCAATGAAAATGAAAACACAACTATTCAAAATCTTTGGGATGCAGCAAAGGCAGTCCTAAGAGGAAAGTATATAGCAATACAAGCCTTTCTCAAGAAACAAGAAAGGTCTCAAGTACACAACATAACCCTACACCTAAAGGAGCTGGAGAAAGAACAGCAAATAAAGCCTAAACCCAGCAGGAGAAGAGAAATAATAAAGATCAGAGCAGAAATCAATGAAATAGAAACCAAAAGAACAGTAGAACAGATCAATGAAACTAGGAACTGGTTCTTTGAAAGAATGACAAGATTAATAAACCCCTGGCCAGACTTATCAAAAAGAAAAGAGAAAGGACCCAAATCAACAAAATCATGAATGAAAGAGGAGACATCACAACCAACACCAAAGAAATACAAACAATTATAAGAACATATTATGAGCAACTCTATGCCAGCAAATTAGATAACCTGGAAGAAATGGATGCATTCCTAGAGATGTATCAACTACCAAAACTGAACCAGGAAGAAATAGAAAACCTGAACAGACCTATAACCACTAAGGAAATTGAAGCAGTCATCAAAAATCTCCCAACAAACAAAATCCCAGGGCCAGAGGGCTTCCCAGGGGAATTCTACCAAACATTTCAAGAAGAATTAATAACTATTCTTCTGAAACTGTTCCAAAAAAGAGAAATGGAAGGAAAACCTCCAAACTCATTTTATGAGGCCACCATTACCTTGATCCCCAAACCAGACAAAGACCCCATCAAAAAGGAGAATTACAGACCAATATCCTTGATTAACATGGATGCAAAAAATCTCACCAAAATACTAGCCAATAGGATCCAACAGCACATTAAAAGGATTATTCACCATGACCAAGTCGGATTTATCCCTGGGCTGCAAGGTTGGTTCAACATCTGCAAATCAATCAACGTGATACAATACATTAACAAAAGAAAGAATAAGAATGATATGATCCTCTCAATAGATACAGAAAAAGCATTTGACAAAGTACAGCATCCTTTCTTGATCAAAACTCTTCACAGTATAGGCATAGAGGGTACATACCTCAATATCATAAAAGCCATCTATGAAAAACCTACAGGGAATGTCATCCTCAATGGGGAAAAACTGAGAGCTTTCCCCCTAAGGTCAGGAACGTGGCAGGGATGTCCACTATCACCATTGCTATTCAGCATAGTATTAGAAGTCCTAGCCACAGCAATCAGAAAACAAAAAGAAATCAAAGGCATCCAAATGGGCAAAGAAGAAGTCAAACTCTCACTCTTTGCAGATGATATGATACGTTATGTGGAAAACCCAAAAGACTCCACCCCAAAACTGCTAGAACTCAGACAGGAATTCAGTCAAGTGGCAGGATATAAAATCAATGCACAGAAATCAGTGGCATTCCTATACACCAACAACAAGACAGAAGAAAGAGAAATTAAGGAGTCGATCCCATTTACAATTGCACCCAAAACCATAAGATACCTAGGAATAAATCTAACCAAAGAGGCAAAGGATCTGTACTCAGAAAACTATAAAATACTCATGAAAGAAATTGAGGAAGACACAAAGAAATGGAAAAACGTTCCATGCTCATGGATTGGAAGAACAAATATTGTGAAGATGTCAATGCTACCTAGAGCAATCTACACATTCAATGCAATCCCTATCAAAATACCATCCACTTTTTTCAAAGAAATGGAACAAATAATCTTAAAATTTGTATGGAACCAGAAAAGACCCCAAATAGCCAGAGGAATGTTGAAAAAGAAAAGCAAAGCTGGCGGCATCACAATTCCAGACTTCCAGCTCTATTACAAAGCTGTCATCATCAAGACAGTATGGTACTGGCACAAAAACAGACACATATCAATGGAACAGAATAGAGAGCCCAGAAATGGACCCTCAACTCTATGGTCAACTAATCTTCGACAAAGCAGGAAAGAATGTCCAATGGAAAAAAGACAGTCTCTTCAACAAACGGTGTTGGGAAAATTGGACAGCCAATTGCAGAAGAATGAAACTGGACCATTTCCTTGCACCACACACTAAAATAGACTCCAAATGGTTGAAAGACCTAAATGTGAGACAGGAGTCCATCAAAATCCTAAAGGAGAACACAGGCAGCAACTTCTTCGACCTCAGCTGCAGCAACTTCTTCCTAGAAACATCGCCAAAGGCAAGGGAAGCAAGGGCAAAAATGAACTATTGGGACTTCATCAAGATAAAAAGCTTTTGCACAGCAAAAGAAACAGTCAACAAAACCAAAAGACAACTGACAGAATGGGAGAAGATATTTGCAAGTGACATATCAGATAAAGGGCTAGTATCCAAAATCTATAAAGAACTTATCAAACTCAACACCCAAAGAACAAAGAATCCAATGAAGAAATGGGCAGAAGACATGAACAGACATTTTTCCAAAGAAGACATCCAAATGGCCAACAGACACATGAAAAAGTGCTCAATATCGCTCGGCATCAGGGAAATCCAAATCAAAACCTCAATGAGATATCACCTCAAACCAGTCAGAATGGCTAAAATTAACAAGTCAGGAAACGACAGATGTTTGCGGGATGCAGAGAAAGGGGAACCCTCCTACACTGTTGGTGGGAATGCAAGCTGGTGCAGCCACTCTGGAAAACAGTATGGAGGTTCCTCAAAAAGTTGAAAATAGAGCTACCCTACAACCCAGCAATTGCACTACTGGGTATTTACCCCTAAAGATACAAATGTAGGGATCCAAAGGGGTACCTGCACCCCAATGTTTATAGCAGCAATGTCCACAATAGCCAAACTGTGGAAAGAGCCAAGATGTCCATCGACAGATGAATGGATAAGGAAGATGTGGTATATATATATATATATATATATATATATATATATACACATTGTATATATATATATATATATATACAATGGAATATTATGCAGCCATCAAAAGGAATGAGATCTTGCCATTTGCAACGACGTGAATAGAACTGGAGGGTGTTATGCTGAGCAAAATAAGTCCATCAGAAAAAGACATGTATCCTATGACCTCACTGATATGAGGAATTCTTTTTTTTTTTTTTAAAGATTTATTTATTTATTTAAGAGAGTGAGAATGAGAGAGAGTACATGAGAGGGGGGAGGGTCAGAGGGAGAAGCAGGCTCCTCGCTGAGCAGGGAGCCCGATGCGGGACTCGATCCCGGGACTCCAGGATCATGACCTGAGCCGAAGGCAGTTGCTTAACCAACTGAGCCACCCAGGCGCCCGATATGAGGAATTCTTAATCTCAGGAAACAAACTGAGGTTTGCTGGAGTGGTGGGGGGTGGGAAGGATGGGGGGGCTGGGTGATAGACATTGGGGAGGGTATGTGCTATGGTGAGCGCAGTGAATTGTGCAAGACTGTTGAATCACAGATCTGTACCTCTGAAACAAATAATACAATATATGTTAAAAAAAAAAAAAAAAAAAAGAAGAAGAAGATAGCAGGAGGGGAAGAATGAATGGGTGGAAGTCGGAGGGGGAGTCGAACCATGAGAGACGATGGACCTTGAAAAACAAACTGAGGGTTCTTGAGGCGAGGGGGCTGGAGGAGATGGGTTAGCCTTGTGATGGGTATTAAAGAGGGCACGTTCTGCATGGAGCACTGGGTGTTATACACAAACAATGTATCATGGAACACTACATCAAAAACTAATGATGTAATGTATGGTGATTAACATAACAATAAAAAAAATTTTTAAAATCCAGGGGGAAAAGTAATCTACAAAAAAACCTTCTAAAACTAAGAAGTGTGTTAGAAAGTTCATAAGATATAAGGTGTTGAGAGGCAATTCTGGGGTGCCTCACTGGCTCAGTCAGAGGAGCGTGAGACTCTTGATCTTGGGGTCATGAGTTCAAGCCCCACGTTGGGTATACAGATTACTTAAAAAAAAAAAGAAAAGAAAGAGAGGCAATTCTGCTTGGATTTCTCACTTTTCTGTGCATCTTTCAGGCAGAGGCCCTTACAGTTTTTGATCTGGACTGTCTTTTCAAAGATCTTGTGCAGCTGGTGTTGCACAGGATTGCTGGTGTCAGCAATGAGGATCTAGAGCTTTTAAAAGATCAGAAACATTAGACATTCATTTGGTTCAGCTCCAAGCAGCCACCACTCCACTCAGAACAAAATGTAATATAAAGCCTTGTTTATTGGCATGTAGCTGCTCTTTCCCTTCTCATTCCCGCTCCCTCTCTTCCCATCCATTCCCTCTACCCAGATGCTTTAAAAAAAAAAAAGACCAAGGTTTGGGCGAAGGTCCTCCTCTCTGCAAGAGGAATATATAAGTCTATATGTATCTACCTGAATATGCTAGGGAACCTCAAGAGTGAGAGACTCAAATTTTTATGGCCATCCTACCTGGACTCTTGTAAGGAGAGAGCACCCACATCAATTGATAGAGTCTGGACATGGTTCATCATGCAGGAAGGAAGCTAAAGCGACCTTACAGGAGGGGTGCTCTCAGTTGATTTAGCTACTACTGTTTCTACATCTGAATGTTATGTAGGAACTGATGGGTTGTATGCTGGTACTTCCCCATCCTACAAGCGCCAGAGGGCATCATCCCAATAAGAAAGAGCCTCACATAAAAATGTGCTAGTGGGACAAACTCTTCTACCATTTGCTACCAGTGGGTGGGTTAAGATTTAATGCAAATGCCTCACCCTCTCGTGCCCCAAAGCATTCACTATAGGGATGATGTGCATTTGGGTGGTTAGCCAGTTAGAAGCCTCAACTTCAATGGCCTTGATGGGGAGTAACACATCCCTTCTAATAGAGAAGGCTGGTAAATCCCAATAAGAGTCGGGGGCTTGATAACAAAGTTTTTTGGAACTGTGAATCAAATAAACAGATTCACAGGGCTCAATCCTCCTGAAAGTCAAGGAAAAACTGCTGTCTCTGCTTCCCTCTCCCAAAATGGAAGCCTTATTCTGCTCTTTGGAAGCTGGGGATAGTACATGCTTCATTTGGGCATTCGACGTGGTCCTTTATACTGGCTAACCCACAAACCGATATCATTTGAGTGTAGTGCGAAACAACAGACTTCACTGGAAGCTGCACAGCAGGGTGGCATGCTTGGTACCTTGGGGGCTCCATATCTCTAATAACCACTTGGAACCAAAAGTCTCTGTGACTGATGATTTTGTTAACGAGAGCTTCTGGGGAAGGGAGGCAGCCTCCATGTGGAAGTGCCTCTGGGGTTTTTGACTCAGTGTCTCCCTGTCAGGGTTACCAGGTACACCCCTTCTGAAAAGCAGCTATTAGCTTGCTACAGAGCTGTGGTCAAAACTGAATGACTGACCCATGTAAGCCTTATAAATCTCTGGCCCAATATCCCATTTTTGGATGACTCAACTCAAACTCTATGACTGAAAATGTGAACAGGGCTCACAAAACCTTGCTACATTATCAAATGTAAATGATATGTTCAAGAACAGCCAGCCTGGCCCCACAGACATCCAGACTTCACAGAAAAAAAGAGGCAGCTATCTCTCTGAGGAAAGTTTTGCCATCCACTCAGTCATGTGAACTATTTTACTGGCTCATTGGACCCTCAATTCACAGATTCCCCTAAATTCTGAGCCTGGTTTGGCTAAGCAAAAACTCAGTAGTTTTCACTGGACTGCAGCCACTGTCCAATCTCAGTGCCAGCACTGCAACACCAAAAATGGACATGGCACCTGCACCCAGAGGAGAGAACTCAAGGTCCTTCTCAGAGCTCTGGCTAATACTGCCTGATGAACCTTGCTTTGTGCTTACTGACTCTTGGGCTTTTTCCAGTGGCCTAGATATCTGGTTTGCCACTTTGAAAACTACAGATTGGCAGATTAAAGACACCCCTTTTTGAGGTCATGAACTGTGGAAACAAATTACAGCTGCTGACCTAACTTTCTGGGGCCCTCATGTAGATGCCCACAGAAAGGGCCCATTCTCCGATGAGACTGCTCAGAATCAAGCTGCTAATTGGGCCTACACTGCTCTGGTTGCTACTATCCTCCTGCCTGCAGCCATCATCATACCAGACATGACAACACATCCACCATCACAAAAAAGGCACAGAGGGAAGGGCTCTGTTTCTGTGGAGGCTGCCTCTGCATTCCAGACCTGTGACTCCTGCCCAAAGTTGGCCTGGCTGTCTCCTGGCGGACTGACATTTAACATCCTCACCCCACCCCCTCCCACACCTCAGCCTATTTCTTGATGATGCCTCATCACTGATGACACTTAATCAGGTTATGGTGCTGTTGTTTCAGCCCAAGCACCCAACCACAGTCACTCTGTTGTGATCCCTGAGACCACTATGTGTCACACGTGTTTGGTTTTCTGGACAATTTGCAACTTGACCATAATACACCATTTATCAAAAAAATTTATTCACAATGGGCTGACAAGGTATTCAATGGATCTTCTGTACTCCCTGCCATCTACAGGCATTTGGTATTCTTAAGCACTGAAACAGCCTCCATAAAAATCAACATGAAAAGGTTTTTGACCACTTCCCTGATATCCTGGTCTGCATACCTTACTAAGGCAGTTGGTCACTAAATGTGGCTGTCCCTAGAAAAAGATCATTTCTTCTCTGCCACGTCCTGTGTAATGATCAGGATGAAATCTTGGCAGTTTCTTAAAAAATTAAGCATATGCTTACCATAGAGCCCAGCAAATCTAACTTCTAAATATGTACCCTAGAGAAATAAAAACTTGTGTTCACACAAAAACCTGTACATGAAAGTTTATAGTAAGCCTATACATACCTAAAACTAGAAACCCAAATGTCCTGCAATCGGTGAATGGGTAAAAATTATGGTGTATTCATGTAATGAATAGTATTTAGCAACAAAAGGGAACAAATTATTGCTAAATGAAACAACGTGGATGAATCTCGAAGGTATTTTGCTAGGAAAAAAAGGCACCCTCAAAGGTTTCATTCTGCATGTTTCCATTAATATGACATTCATGAAACAACAAAACTACAGTGATAAAGAACCAATATGGAGGTTGCCAGTGATTTGGGAGGAGTGTGTGGCTAAAGTGGAGTAGAATGAAGGAATTTTGGGGGATAGTAAAACTGTTGTGTACTTGACTAGCCCAGAGATTCATGAGTCCGTACATATATTAAAATTCGAAGAACTGTATGCCAAAAGAAAAGTCAATTTTACTGAATGTTAATTGAAAAAAATAAAATAAAAAGTGAGGAGGACTATAGTCTTCAAAAATGTCAATTTTTAAATTCTTTTTTTAAATTGAGATATAACTCTCATCATATAACATATATTAGTTTTCAGGTGTACAATATAGTGATTCGCTATTTGTATATATTGTGAAATGATCACCATGGTAAGTCTCATTAACATCTGTTACCATAGACAAAATCAATTCTTTTCTTGTGATGAGAACTTTTAAGACCACTCTTCTAGAAACTTTCAAATATGCAATACAGTATTATTAAATATAGTCACCATGCTGTACATTACATTCCCATGATAAATAATATAACTGGAAGTTTGTACCTTTTGACCACTTTTACCCATTTTACCCGCTCCCCACCTCCTGTCTCTGGCAACCACCAATCTGTTCTCTGCTATGAGCTTGGTTGTGGGGGGGGGGGGGTTGATAAAATGTCAAAAATATAAAAGAATTAACCAAAATGTCAATTTTATAAAAGACCAAGAAATGTCTGTGGAAATGTTCCTGATTAAAGATGACTAAAGAGACATGACAATTAAATGCAATATGACCCTAGATCAGATCTCATACTGGAAGCAGAAAAATATAGCTAGAATCCTTTATATTAATAGAACAAATATCACTGTAGTTGCAGGTCTAAGCTTACTCAAAACCTGGAAAAAAATGATTGGTGAACTCAAGTTCCATTCCACTGACCCTCTCCTACATGAATTAATAGAGTCAATTTAGTATTCATAGAGTGCCTGTTATATACAGGGCAACAGAAAGTCATCTTTTCTCCAAGCGCTTCTCAAAGTCTTGAGTTTTTCTAATTCTACCTGCCAAACTATTTACTCACTCTTCTTTAATAGTTAGTTTGCTGCCATAGAAACATTAAAATGTTTGATGGCTTTTAGGAGTTAGTTGCTAGTTTTTTTTTAAAAGGTTGTTTAAGATTATCTTTCTAGTCCCCAAGAAAGTCACTCATTTTACAACACTGCACAATGTCCAGATTTATGGATATATTCTCAAGTCAGCTCATTATAGAGAGATAATTTGTGTTTTTCTCAAGTTGGCAAACTTTTCCTCCCAAGACATGTATAATGCCGTTACAAGTAACAGTAAATCCCAGTGCTAACTGGCTCACTTAATAGAGATAATGTATAGACTCATTCATCATAGATTGATCAGCACTCCAGCTTTATTCTTCTGACTCTCTTGATTCTGCCTTTTTCCTGATAATCAGTTTTGTCCTCAGGCTGCCTTCCTTCATAGTGGCAAATGTCTACCAACAGCAATCAGGGCTGTATGTTTCTTCAATCATATTCAAAGAAAGAGAAAACATTATCACTTAAATCAAAATGTGAAACAGAAGTACCAAATGTCACTGACTGTATACCTTACATCACACACTTTCCCTGAATCAATCCCAGCCAAAAACTAGGTGCTACACACTATCAAAGAACAGATGTTGGGGAGGACACTATACTGTCTACAATAATTGTTCTTTCTCTGTTAGTTATATATCTCTTTACTTAGTAATAATTAGCTACCATTTATTTGATATATACTGTAGGTTGCCTCTTCACATCCTTACAGCCAGATCAAACTCCAGGGAGCTAAGTTGTATATTCCAATTACCTCAGTTAATGACCTTTGTTGTAAACATGAGGGGGAAGTAAGGATGACAGCAAACCATTTCACCAACCAATCAGGTCACAACAGCAGCTTTGACCACTGAAACAGCAAATCTAATGATTGTGCCCTCAGAAGTAAGGATCCTTGCTCTCTTCTCCGGTTTGGTGTCTTCCCCCGTCTCTGTCCCGACTGCCTGAGAGAGGCCGTCTCTTTTGCTTCCTACCACATCATAATGAGTTCAGAGTCCTCTCGAGCAGAGCACCCTGGGGGACCTCCTCACAGCCTCTAGAGCAAGAAATGCTTGTTTCAGGGGAAGCGCCATCCTTGGCTCCATCAGCTTCCTAGGGAGCTCACACGGCACCCTGCTGGACAACATCTGCCTAAGAAACCCCTCGAAATCAGCTGTCTGTCTGACAGGCACTCTGAGGATTCCCCTAAAGAGCAAGGTAGCGGGCCTTTCGGGGGTGCCTACCCCCCAATACAGTACTCCCATCATCTTTACAGGATTTTAAGATATGGAAAACAAGGCCCTGGGGGTTAATTTCCCCAATTCTCATAGCTAATAAATGGCAGTGGCAGGATTCAAACCTATCAGGGTTTGTGTCACTCAACACCAGGGTTTGACCCACCTCAAACCAGGGCTTGAACGTGCGAAAACCTCCCACTCCCCCGGTTAGGCAGCAGCCGCAAGGCGGGAGTGGAGGGTGAGCTGGCAGCCGGCGGGGCGGGGCGCGTGCGGGGACCCGCCTCCTGGAGCAGAAGCGGAAGCGGAAGCGTCACCGGGCTGTAGCTATGGAGACGCGGGGGGGGTGGGGCCACCACCCCCGCCCCCGAAGAAGCGCGACCTTTAACCTGGAGCCGAGGGTACGTCAGAGGCGGCCGCAGACGGAAGTGCGGAGGCGGCGGCGGCTGGGCAGAGGGGTTGCCGGGCTGTGGGGTTTCGTGGCCACTGCGGGCCGGCTGCCATGGAGGTAACGCTGCCGGGGCGGCCGGACTGGGACCCGGGCCCACCACCTCCCTGCCGGGCCTTCCCGCGCCGCGGTTTGGGATACGGGGATGGGCGCCGTGTGAGGGCTTTGCAGCCTCCCTTCCGCTCCCCGCAGCCCCGCAGCCCCGCGCTGTCCTGGTCTCCCCCTTGCCCCAGACTCAGCCCCCGCGGTTATCTGGCCCCTTTACAGCCAGACAGTATACGATTTGTCACAGCGACAGATCCCCTCCTTCCCCAATTCTTTCTCACGTAGGAGTTTCCTACGCTTGATTCCACGGAAGGGCTTTTACCTATAAAGGTTCCAGCGTTCCGTCTGGGATTAGGAAAAGAGTTCGGACACCTGGGTTTGATTTTGTTTTGCAGGATCCTGTTCAAGATGGGATGGCTTCCCCAGCCACCCCTGGGACCGGGAAATCTAAGGTGAAGAGAATACAGTACTTGACTAGCGGGTTCACCTAAGAGTGGAAGGGTGATGAATGGAGAACTTTGGCATGGGTCGGTGGGGTGGCCTATTTAAAAGAAATACTTCTCCAAGGGATCTCAATTTTAGTTCCCACAGTAACCAATCTGTTATTTATTCTTTTTGAAGTTTCCTGCTATGAGAAGAGTTGACTTTTTGTTTACTTCCTGCTTCTGGTTAATGCTGCTGAGAGATTCTGCAATTTTTCAAACATTAAACAAAGCAATCTAATTTACGAGGATTTATATAGTGTAGTGGAAAGAGCAGTGACATAAGTAGACCTCTCCTATGATGTAAAAAAAGAGTTGAATTAGGTAATATTTATGGTCCCATACAACATTTAATATTCAATGATTCTAAAAAGATGGTGGTTTATTGCTTGCATACTAAGTTTTTGGCACTTACCTGAACACTCAGTTACTTCATTTAAGCCTCATGGTAAGCTTAAATGGTAAGACAGGTACTTTTATTATCCAGATTTTACAGATGAGAAAACTGAGTCCCAAGGGTTAAGTGATTTCCCTGATTTCTTAAAAAGACTTAATGCACCCTGATTCGTCTTGTTACTGTAATTATGCTTACATGTTTTCATGTAGCCAAAGACTTATTTCAGCCTTGAATAGAGTAATTTTACAGCTCCAAGGAACTTTAAGTAGAATTAGTCCCAGTCCCCTAATTTTACAATTAAATCAAAACGCAGAAAGTGTCTTAACCTAAACAAGAATATATGTACATAAGAGGTTATGTGCTGTTGTTTTACATTTCATAGTAATTGCTCACCTAGTAATTATTAAGTTGAAGTTGCATTTGCTACTTTTTAAAAATGTGGTTTGGTTGACATAAAGATTTATTCAGTAGGATGTTTTTAAGAGGACATTATGGTTTTGTGTGTGTGTGTGGTATAATAGAAACATGAGTTATAACAAACTGGTAACATCATTACATCTTTCAGCTGGAAACATTGCCCAAGGAAGATCTTATCAAGTTTGCCAAGAAACAGATGATGCTAATACAGAAAGCTAAATCCCGATGTACAGGTATTGTGTTGAAAATATTCATCTTCACCACAATCTCATTGAAACATGGTTAAAAATAGTAGGTTTTTAATAGTATATTAGCTTATTTTGTTTACCAGTATATCCAATAAAATCATAATTATAGTGAAATCTATTACTATTTAACATTCTAACCATTTGCCTGTGTTTTTTGTTTTTGTTTTTTTTTTTTTACCATTTCACATCACTAAACTGCAGTTATCTTTGAATTATTAAAATAAAGTCAGGGAAAAGGATCTTAAATTGTTAAAATTAAGCACTTTTTTTTTTTTTACTCATTTGGATTGTATGTTGGTCTGAAAAAGCATTTTTTTTTTCTAGAGCAATCAGTTGAAATGTTAGAGACATAAGGTTGTGAGCCCAAAGGGTTTGTAAAAAGATGCCTCAAGTAAAGGAATAAAAGATTTCCATTCCTGGAATGTTGAAGTATATTTATTTGCTGAAGTTGATTGATTGCCTATTCACCTTTATATTCCAAAAGGATGTAGATATTAGTATCCTTTTTAATATATGTGGTGAGGCCATGAATTTCCTGTGACTAACAAATGCTAACTGCCCAGCCTAAAAGCCGAGATTTATGTTGTACTAGAAAAGGTCAAATTGTGTTTAGGGAGATTGGATCAGCTTGTGATAAAGAGAGTAATGTATTTGGAAAGGTGTTCTAGGCTCCAGACCTAGACATGAGTTAATGAAATAGGTTAGCATTTATGCTTAACATGAGGTTAGTTGTTGCTTTAAGATTATACAGTAAGAAGTTATTTACAGCTAAAATAATATGTCTGGGATTTGCTACAAAAGTATCAGGATGGGTAAGAAAAAAGGAAAAGGGAGAAGTGCCGGGATGAAACAAGAGTCCGTGTAATAATTGCTGAATTAAGGTGATGGGTGTATTAATCATACTGTTCTTTCTACTTTTCTTATTTGTCTGGAGTTTTCCATAAGAAAAAGGAAAATAAAAGGTAATACTGGGTAAAGTTAATACTTTCTCAAAATATCTGCTGCTTAAATGTATTCTAATTTGTAGTGGGTTTTTTTTTTTTTAAGAATGTACTTATCACTCTAGACAATAATTATTTTCTTCATTTCTGAACTGGAATTTTTTTAATAATTATTTAGAATTGGAGAAAGAAATTGAGGAATTGAAATCAAAACCTGTTGCTGGAGGAACTGATGATATTATTAAGGTAATGCAACAGTTGCAGATATTGCTTTAATTTTTATATATTTACTTAGAGAAAATGTCTAATGACAAATCAAATTTCCTTTAAAGCTGTCAGTCTGCCAGAGCCCTGTCTGGCTTTCTGTCCTTGTTTGTCCACTTCCTCCCTGCCCTTGGTTAAGTTTTTTACCTCTCTGGTTGCCTGTAAAAAGAGTTAAATGACCTCTCCATCCCTTTCTGTTCTAAAATGAGTGTTCCTCTCTCTCGTCTTCATCCCACACACTCTGTAATTAGGGGATTGCCTTAATCACAGCCCTGCTCTTCCCTCTCCCCCTCAGAAAACCCATGCTCAGGACTTTGATGATGATTTTTAGGCTAATAGATACATATAATCTGTTAATAGACATATATTCCTGGATGTGACTACTGACATTTTGAGCTGTTTGGGGAAAGAAATATTCACCCGTTTTTCTTGTCTTCATATTCATATTCAGACCAAATCCCCTTGCCTGGACAACCAGTGGCAGCCCTGTTTTTCAGGACTTTTAACTTTAGAGACTCTTCAGTTTTTCTGTTTCCTTTATCCTCTACGTGTGTCAGCCACCAGTGACTTCTAGTTCCTTCAGGATAACACTGTAGTTTATCAGTATGCTTTCTCCATTTCCATGGCTGTATGGTAAATGCCTCGTGTCATACTTGACTTTTTTTGATACCTCCCTAACCAGGCTCTCTTCTCTTTTCAGTTTTACATGCTTTTACTAGATCATAGGGTACTGTTTTTATTTTGTTATTCCCTGTCAAAGAAGCTGAATTGGTTATTCTTATTTACATGCCCTTAATGCTGACTAAATGCCTACCCCACCCCCAGTTTGGCCTAATCTTCTTTAGAGTTTCTTTTACTTCTCAAAGCTCTGCAGTAATCTTTTTCTTTTTCTGTATTTATAATTTGAGTCTTGATATCTGTTCTTTGATTATAAGTTTATAAATTATCTTATTTTCTTACTAGGGGGCTCCCAACTTGTGAGCAGTGTACAATTGAAGGACTCCCAGAGAGTTACTGTAAGAGAGCTTTAAATCCCCATGGATATCTCACACGATTGCTTTGTTCTTTATTTAGCTAAGACAGTATATAAAGCATGCATAGTGTGCACAAATACCATTTGGATTCACAGTGTACTGATTTACTTAAGTATTAGTGAATTCATAGTAGTTTTCTTTGCTTATTTGGTCATTTTGTATTTTATTAATCAGTGATAGCTGAAGTAAAACTACTTGATATTTACCTAAGAGTATTGACTCTAGAGCCAGACACCCTGATTCAGATCTTTGGGTCCCTGCTCTGCCATGTATTACCTACGTGGCCATACCTAAGTTTCTTTCCTTTCAGTTCCTTCACCTGTAGACTAGAGAAAATAATAATAATACCTACTGTTCATAGAGGTGTTGTATTTTGAGTTAATACATGCTTAGAACTTAAAATTGCATCGGTCACATAAGTTCTCAGTAATTTATTGTAGGGACGCCTGGGTGGCTCATTCGGTTAAGTGTCTGCCTTCGGCTTGGGTCATGATCCCAGGGTGCTGGGATCGAGTCCCGCATCGGGCTCCCTGCTCGGGGGAGCCTGCTTCTCCCTCTCCCTGCTTCCCCCATTTGCACTCCCCCCCTTTGCTTGTACTATCTCTCGCTATCTCTCTCTCTCAAATAAAAAAAATCTTTTAAAAAAATAAAAAATTCATTGTAATATATGTTATTGGCATATTTTATTTGTGGGGGTATTTAATACATACACACTAAAAAGGGGTTTTTGTATAATTTAGTATCAGTTAACTCTTAGCCCTTGAAATACTTGTTATACAGTTGCATTCCAGAATATCTAAATATCTGCCCCTTATTTCCTCCTTATTCCCGAGCAGTGTATTCTCCCTTTCTGTCAAAACTGTTAAAGAGGAGATTAGAAAATTTCTCTAAGTTAACGAGCTTTACTTTTCAGGTTAATTTCATATTAAAGCATGTTATCCTCACCACTCAAGTTTCAGAAAGTAAGTTTGGTAAAATTCATGAGAACAAAACCTTTGGCTTCTAATTCTAATGAGAGAATTACTTTGGGGAGTGAAAGAGATATGTATCAGTTATTCTGCTGCTATAAGTAATTTTTCTATTTTAGAAAAATCCTATACTGCAATATAATACATTCTCTACACCTCTGGAAAACTTCTAAGTTTTATCTCTTCATTGGAAAAAGTACACTAGAAAAATGAGGCTCTGAATACAGAATTTTCTGTTTTTCCTATAATGTTAAAAATTTATGGCTTTTTATAAGTTTTAATTGTAATTAAAATTTCTGGAAATCATCTTATTTCTGGTAGTGATCTTCTAGTGCATTGGGATACATCTAAAATTTTATTCAAAGCTGACGTGTTTGACTTCTATTTTAAATATAGGAATAATAATCCATATTTTCCATGTCAAAATTTGAAGTGTATGGTATTATAGTGAACTTATATGCTGCTGCTAAATGCAAGGGGAAGGTGAAAACTGCATGTTAAGAGAATGGAATTTCTAGTACAGTCATTCTTGTTACTATCTCTTTGCTGGAATCAAATCTATGTTTGCTAAAAAATAACTGTCCATTCTGTGCCTCTAACCTTCAAGGTTTTTTACAGCTGTTTTCAGTTAATGGCCTCTATATATCTCCTAAATTTAATGAATGTATTTAGGCTTCCCCTGATATTTACCAGTCAGAAGTTTATATTGCAATACATTATGTAATGTGAAAAACTCATTTTAAAACTAAAACTGTTTTAACCAAAGTAATATATGCATATGATTTACCAATAATGCTAATAACTAAAGAGCTTATTATAATACTAAATAACAGAATTATTTCTGTTTCTAAAAATATATGGTTATACTGCTATTCTTTGATTTATCCATTTAGACATTTAGCTCTTAACTTGCTGCTACAGCAGATGAAAATTTAGCTATCTTTCACAACAACTCTTACTTTCGGTCAAATAGATCAAATAACCTTTTCCATTTTTTCCTGGACCACCTCCTTCTAGAGCCTTCTGTCCTACACTAATTTGTTCTGGTCATTCTCTTGGTCTGCCGCACAGTTTTCCTGGAATTGGCCTTGTGCTGTAATCCTGTGAATTTCTATACTGCTTTCCTATTATTGGCCCCTGTTTGCTAGGTGACATGTCATTGACTTTCTTGGTTAACCTATCTTATATAGAGTATGTCTTTCTGTAGCATTCTAAGAAGGGATGTTTGGGAGGAAAAATGTTGTCATCCCATATTTTAAAATGGCTTTATTCTACCCCTGTCTGAATAATAGCTATAACTTTATATAAAACTCTAAATTTTCTGCATCTGTTTTGTTTTTGTTAAAGTTTTTCTTTATTTCATGTAAGTTCAGAGGCAAGCAAATCTAGGGTGATAGTGGACTAATACTTATTTAGGATTTTAACATTATTTAGATTTTAACCTTTAGGATTAACTTTATCTGGATTCGTGGTGAATTGGATTTATGATTTTCCTGTTTGTAAAGTCCTCGGATATTTGTATCAAGTTATGCAAATTTTATAGAATAACTTGGGAATTGCTTCTTATTTTGTCTGAGTAAGTTCATATGTAATTGGGATAATCTGTTCTTTGAAAATTTGATGGAATTCACCTGTAAAACTCTTCTTCTGTTTTCTTTAGTGGACAATTTTTAAGCCACTAGTTTCATTTTTAAATAGTTATAGTATTAATTATGGTTTTTAATTTTTTCTTGAGTTAATGAAGCTATATTTTTCTAGCAATTTTTATTCCTTTCATTTCAGTTGTTAATGTTGTTGCCAAATAATTGTTTGTAATATTCTCTTTAACTCTTTAATCTCTGATTTATATGTAAATATGTTTCCTTTTTATTTTTATGATTGTGACTTCTGTCTTCTCTTGGTCAGTCTTGCTAGAGGTTGTTTCATTAGCATTTTTTTTTCAAAGAACTGACTCTTGTTGATTTAATTTCTGTTTCATTAACTTCCTATCCTGTTTAATTTCTGCAGAGAACAAACCTGTCTCTGAGGAAGAAGGGACACGAGTGATTTCTTGCCTGTTATTCTAACCACTCCCTATTCAGGTTTTCAACCAATCCCCAATTTTTGAATCCCACACATTATACTTCCCTTAACAGTATCTGGGGCCTCCGATTTCTGAGCATTTAGTTTTCTAGAGTATTTGCCAGCTTCTCATATGTGTTTCCTTGTGAAGGTACTGTGAGTTATACTTTTCCTCTTTCTAATTCAGTTGCTCCTCCACTTTTTAGTTTTCAAAAAATATGGTGAAATTTCCCATATCCTCACTTCTTTTCTCCTTTTCTCTTTGTTCTTGTGTATAGACCTTTTTAAGTCTTTTATCCTTACTTCAGTGTGGTTTGGAAAAGGTGAAGAGAAAATTATGCATGTGGTCAATCCACCATGTTTAACCTCAGGCAAACAAATCATCCTGTTCCAAAACAGGCATTGACTGAACGTCTGGATGCCATTCTTCTGGAAAAAGCAGAGACTGAGCAACAGTGTCTTTGTCTGAAGAAGGAAAATAGTAAAATGAAGCAAGAGGTTGAGGTAAGGCAACAGTTTATTGTTTGGTTTTTTATTTGTTAACTAATATGGTCATGAATTTTAGAGCTAAGACCTTAACGAGCATCTGATCTGATTATAATAATTTACAAGAAAACAAGTTGATATCTAAAAAGAAAAATCATTAAAAATCATCTGGATACATAGAAATGGAGTCAATGTTGTTGCATTGCTTAATCTTACTTATTGCTATAATGTCATTCTTTATTAAAAATTAATCAAGATTACATATTTTGTGAAACAGTACTTAAGTTGATTCTCACACGTACTCTAAATATCATTATCTGTTCAGTTCTAGGATACTCAATTGCCTTTTGGGTCTGAGCTAATTTTCTCCAAAAGTCCCTTATTATTTTACTCAGGAGATACTAATTAAAGTCTTGTGACTTAATGCAACTTACATAATTTATCACTTTTTAAAAGGAAATTAAACTCAGAGATTTCTTATTTCTTAGTTATTATTTTGTGTTTTCTTGTCTTTTTAGTTATTACTTTGAATAACATATTTAATACTGCTGATGTGCAGTATATTGTCATACTTAAGGTAGTCACAGCCTGTGCAGAATTCTTGGAATCTCAGTATCATATTTCTCTATGTACATTTTTGCTCACTTCCTTTTCTAATTAGCCTGTGGCTAATATTTTTCCTGAAGGCAGGTGTTTCTTTTGTCTTAAATAATTTTTGTGTGCTTGTTTTTGTAATAGGATTCTGTAACTAAGATCAAAGAGGTGAACAAGGAGTTTGAACAATCGCAAAGAAACTATGTGAAAGAAATTGAAAATCTGAAAAATGAATTAATGGCAGTACACTCCAAGCACAGTGAAGATAAAGCTAGCTTGCAAAAGGAACTGGAAGAAGTAACCAAAAAACAATTAGAACTTTCTGAACAACTTAAATTCCAGGGTGACTGTGAAGATAATGTTAAAAAACTACAAGAGGAGATTCAGAATATCAGGCCAGCCTTTGAGGAGCAAATTTTGTATCTACAAAAACAACTAAGAGCTGCCACAAATGAAAAGGAGAAAGAAATTACTCATCTCCAAGAAGTCATTGAGGCTAATTCCCAGCATTACCAAAAAGATGTTATTAGTTTGCAAAAAGAGCTTTTGCAATTGAAAGCTACACACCAAGAGCAGGTTAAAGAATTGATGTGCCAAATTGAAGCATCTGCTAAAGAACGTGAAGCAGAAGTAAATAATTTAAACCAGCTAAAGGAGAATTTAGTCAGACAAGGTGAGGCAAGTGAGAAGAACACTCAGGAGAAATATGACTGTGAATTAGAAAACTTAAAGAATGCACCAAATGCAAACCATGAAAATCAGATGTGTCCTTTGGTCTTAAAAGAAGATGCTTTTGTAGAACGAGTAGTAAACGAAAAAGTCAAACATTTAGAAAATACCTTAAAAGAATTGGAGTCTCAACATAGTATCTTAAAAGATGAGGTAACTTACATGAATAATCTTAAATTAAAACTTGAAATTGATGCACAACATATAAAAGATGAGTTTTTTCATGAACGGGAAGACTTGGAGTTTAAAATTAATGAATTGTTGCTAGCTAAAGAAGAACAGGGTTGTGTAATTGAAAAATTAAAATCTGAGCTAGAAGATTCAAATAAACAATTTTGCTATACTGTAGAAAAACATAACAAAGAAGTACAGAGTCTTAAGGAACAACATCAAAAAGAAATATCAGAACTAAATGAGACATTTTTGTCAGGCTCAGAAAAAGAAAAATTAACATTAATGTTTGAAATACAGGGTCTTAAGGAGCAATGTGAAAACCTACAGCAAGAAAAGCAAGAAGCAATTTTAAATTATGAGAGTTTGCGAGAGATTATGGAAATCTTACAAACAGAACTGGGGGAATCTGCTGGGAAAATAAGTCAAGAGTTTGAATCAATGAAGCAACAGCAAGCATCTGATGTTAATGAACTTCAACAGAAGCTCAGAACTGCTTTTAATGAAAAAGATGCTCTTCTTGAAACTGTGAATCATCTCCAGAGAGAAAACGAAAAGTTATCCCAACAAGAATTAGTACCAGAACTTGAAAATACCATAAAAAGTCTTCAAGAAAAGAATGAATTATGTTTAGTTAGTCTCAGTCAGAGAGATACCATGTTACAAGAATTTGAAGCAAAGATAAATTCTCTTACTGAGGAAAAAAATATTTTCATAGGAAAAATAAAATCTTCTCATGAAGAGATGGATAATCTCCATAAAAAATGTGAAAGGGAAGAAAGATTGGTCATAGAACTTAGGGAAAAAGTGGAACAAACTAGCCAGTACAACAGTGAACTAGAACAAAAGGTAAATGAATTAACGGGAGAACTAGAAGAAACTTTAAAAGAAAAGGATCAAAATAACCAAAAACTAGAAAAGCTTATGATTCGATTAAAAATTATTTCTGAAGACCAGGAAGCACTGTCATCTGAAGTGAAGTCTCCTTATGAGGAAAATAATAGATTAAGTTCAGAAAAGAACGAGTTAAATAGGGATTTGGAAGCTCTCCTGTCCCAAAAAGAAGGAGCTTTTATGCTTACGGAACACATTTCTGAATTAGAAAAGAAACTTCAGTTAGTGGTTGCAGAACGAGATAATTTAAGTACACTGCTTGAAAATGAGCAGGTTCAGAAGTTATTTGTCAAAACTCAGTTGTATGGTTTTCTTAAGCAGATGGAGTCCAAAATTTCAGAAGAAAATGAAGAACAAGATGTTGTGAATGTCCTGCAAGCAATAGGTGAATCCTTAACTAAAATAAATGAGGAAAAACACAACATGATTTTTCACTATGATAAAAGGGCAGCAGAGTTAGAAAAAAAGATTGAGTGCCTTCAAGAAGAGAATACAGTTCAGTGTGAAGAACTTCGATCTTTACTAAGAGACCATGAACAAGAGAAAGGTCTCTTAAGGAAAGAGTTAGAAGAAACACTGTCACATAAAGAGGACTTGCAGTCTGATCTTCTAGAAATGAAGAATGCTAATGAAAAAACAAGACTTGAAAATCAGAATCTTTTAAGTCAAGTTGAAGAAGCCTCTCAAAAATTATGTAGCAAAAATGAAACCCATAAGGTAAAAGAACAGCGTTTTGTAAAGGAACATGAAAATCTGAGGCTATCACTAGAACAAAAAGAAGCCGAATTACAGGATGTGAGAGCAGAGTTGTTATTATTAAAGGTACTCTTATTTCAATTTTATTAATTTAAATAAATTCTTAATTCTAGTCCTAGATTCGAGAAAATATATACATTAAATTTTTACACTTAGAAGTAAATTTTCATCATTTAAGCTCAAATGACAATTTTCTGAAAGTACAGTAAACATTTTCGTGTTGTGTATCCTCTATCCACATTGGTCACTTTTTGGTTTTAGATCATTTTAGAATCTTGATCTTGCATAAGATTAAATGATTAAGGGGTTAAATGTCCTGGTTAAAATTGTGCAACCAGTCACCACTAAAACTACATAATGAAAAAGACTTGAATTTCATTCTTGTGTGATATACATAATACCTTTCTTAAAGAGCACTGTTGAGCAGAAAAGTGGGCTATTGCAGTATTTAACTTTAGCCAAAATATTAGATTTTTCTCCAAAAATTTATGAAAGTATGATAAACAATAATCATTTAATCTTTCCCTATTGCATTGTGTTTGATATGTGTCAGGTTATTCATCTTGGCCTTGGATACTACTGTTTGTTTGTTTTTTTATAGTAAATACTATATGCCTAATAAGGTCAGTATTACCTGGTCTGTCAAGGTAGGAAAAAGACTTCATCAAATTCCCTTTTATGTGAATTTTCTTTAATGAGGATTTTCTCATGCATGACATGATGGCCAGTTCATCGTGGGGAATGAAGTGATTTTCTTTTTGTTTTTCCTATAAAATCTAGGATTCCTTAGAGAAACCACCTGTAGAAAATGATCAACCTTCTTTAGTAAAAGAGCTGGAAGAAAAAATAGGTAAGTATGGTTTTGCATATATTGTTGCAATGAATTACACAGATTCTTGTAGTGTTAGAGTCTGTTGAGAAATGTAGTAACCAGTTAATGAGTTGTTTAATCATAATAACTAGCTGTCTCTTTCTAATGTCCCCATTCTTGCTTCTCTGCCATCTGTTTGCCTTCCCTTCCAAAATTACCACTTTCTTGTTTAATCCCAAGGACTGATGTGATTCCCTTTATAAATGGTTCCATGATTGTTTTGGGATTTTTCATTCATTTAGCAAACTTTATTTGAATGCCAGACTATATTAATAGCAGAGTGATTAAGATACAGACCATGTCTTCAAAGAGTTCAGTGCCAGAAGGGGCTGTTATTGCAGTAGTTTGAGGTGTGGACAAGATACAGTGCTGGCACTACAGGAAGGCATGATTAACTGTCTTGAGTTAGGAAAAAACATCACAGAATAGGCTGTACTTTTGTTGTGTCTTGAAGAATGAGAAATTTGACAAGAGAAGAGGCAGGAGGGAACAGCAGGTGCATGTATGTTAATATATATAAGATTAAGGAGCATACCAAGAAGTTCCTGGAGAGGCAGGAGTCCCGTCACAAAAGCAAAAGAACGTGTGCAGAGCAATTGGGACTTTTTCCTAACGCATCTTCATCATACTAACATTACGCGGTAGCTATTTTATTCCCATTTAAAAATGAAGAAACAAATACTTAGAAGTATTAAGTAATGTGCCCATAATCCTTCAGTTTAGTGCCCAATTAGTCTGATGGAGAAGAGGGAGAGGAGGAAGTTGTAAGATTTTATGATGAATCCTATTTTCTTGAGGTGGATAATTGAGGCAGGTAGAGTTAGATGAAATTAGGAACTCAGTTTGAGACATGTTATATAACAACCCTAATGGAAATGTCAGGTAGATTGCTAAATATGCAAATCTGGAGTTAGGGGGAGGGAGCTAGACCAGAGATAAAAAGTTGTAGTTAACATAATAGTTGCATTAAAAGCCATAAAATGGAGATCACCAAGGAAGTGAATGTAGAAAAAAGAAGACCAGAGACAATTAATCTGTCATTTAGAAATCTGAAAGACAGGAACAGCAAAGGAGATTGAGAAGGAGTAGCCAGTGAGTTAGGAAAACCCAGAGCATAAAATGTCTTAGAAATTAAGACCAATGAAGTGCAAGTGATAGAAGTGTTTCAAAAGGGAACAAATATTTAACCATGGCAAATGCTGCTATAGGTCAGGTAACATTAGTACAATGAACTAATCATTAGATTACGCAGCATAGAGGTCATTAGTAACTTGATAACCTGTTCTGTGATATGCTAAGGCCAGAGCCTGATTGAAATGAGTTCAAGAAAAAAAATGGGGGAAGAGAAATTTGAGAGCATGTGTACACAACTCTTACACGGAGTTTTGCTATACAAGAAAGAGATGAGACAATAGCCAGATGGGAAGTGTGGCGATTTGCCTTTTTGTGTGTGTGCGATGTTTCACCAGTCCTTTTGTGACCTCTTCCCATCCTCTTTGGTCCTTCCACTGTTTGCTCTTAGCTTTAAAGCTCTTGATATTTTCCTTTTTGCATGTTGGGAAAAAATCCATTAGGGGGATTTGCTGCACAAGAAAGAGGGAGCATTGCTGCACTGATGCCTGAGTGGGTGAGAAGGTTATAGAATGAAATGCAGAAGTGGAACAGCTGGCCAGTGCTGCACACACACAGAACAGTCACCTGTAGCAGCAGAGGAAGGCAGAGGCTGTGAGCACAGGTGCATCTAGAATAACGAGCAAGAACAGAAATTCAGATCGTGACTTAAGCAGAAATAGCAAGAATTAAGATCTGGAACACAGGAGTTGAAATAGAGGAGATGGCTAAAGACATTAAGGGAGAGATCAGGATTGGGTACGTAAAACACGTTATGGGTTTAGTTGTAAAAATTACACCTGCCAACCAAGAGGAGTGTGCCTATAGAGCCTAATTATTTAACTGTGTCTGGTATTTCCCCTACATGACCCTGATTTGCAGATTGCCACCGAAAGTCCTACAGTACTTGAGTTTCTGGGAAATCTTTTTTTTTTTTTTTTTAAGATTTTATTTATTTATTTGAAGGAGAGAGAGCACAAGTGGGGGTGGGGAAGGGCAAAGGGAGAGGGAGAAGCTAACTCCTCACTGAGCAGGGAACCCGATAAGGGGCTTGATTCTAGGACCCTGAGATCTTGATCTGAGCCAAAGGCAGACTCTTAACCAACTGAGCCACCCAGGTGCCCTCTAGGAAATCTTCTAACATTAAAGGAGTACTACCACCCTCTCTAATTTCTAGCTGCTTATGAAATGATTTTTAAGAAAAATAGGCTATTTTGATTGATTGCAGGAAATTTTTTACATTGTTTGCCTTGCTTAGGTAATGAATAAGCTTTCACTTAAAAAATATTAATATTTTTGCTATTTATTTCATTACTTTTAATTCCAAATTACAGATTTTGTGTTCCCAGTTAAAGGTCAATTTCAAAGGCTAAAGTAAGTAAATTGGGTTTTTTTCCTTTTGAGTTCATATATAATTCTTTCATTTTGTGTTTTTAGGATATCTGGAAAAAGAATCCAAAGAGAAAGAGGAAAAAATAAATAAGATAAAACTGGTTGCTGTGAAGGCAAAGAAAGAACTAGATTCTAGCAAAAAAGAGGTAAGGGGACTTAAAAATGCAAGCTTCAAGAATTTTACATGTTAGAAAATCTAGTACTTCTGTCCATAAAAAACTTCTTATATTTAAAATAGGCCCAGAGTCTACGGGAAGAGCTAGAATCTGTTCGATCAGAAAAGGATCAGTTGTCTACTTCCATGAGAGATCTCATTCAAGGAGCAGAAAGCTATAAGGTAAAAATAGTTATTTTAATAGCAAGTTATATTTGTAACTTCTAAGTTAAGGAATGTACTAGAAATGTGAAACTCTTGTCCATAACACAGTCACCTTGTATTTTTTAGTAAATCCTTTTTTCTATTTTTTTGTGTAATGTGGTAGCATCCTAGTATCAAGATTTTAAGTGTCTAAGCTTTAAAGTTCCTTCAAGCTATTATTTTTTTAAAACTAAAATTCTGTTTTGGGATTTCCTAATAAAATAAGTAACAAAAAAGATGGCTATTATTACTGTTATTATTTTATATTCTGGCCAAGTGAATAAACTTGAAGCTCAAACAACAGTTTAAAAAGAAAATGAATGCATTATTTGGAGGTAATAATGCTTGTCAACCTAACATGAGAATCTATTATAAAAAAAAAATAAAATGAGAGTGCAATGACATCATTAAATGTAAGATAAATGCCATTACATTCTTTTATGTATCTATTTGGCAAATATTTATACAGTCAGGCCGAATACTGAGTTCTAGGGAGGTGCAGTCAACCAAATACACTAAATTTGTGCCCTCTTAGGACTTAAATTCCAGTGGCAATAATAAAAAGTAGACAAAAATATAAGAAACTTACTGTGTAGAACAATAAATGTGGGTGGTAGGGACAAGAAAGTAAGCCAAGTGGGATTGATTGAAAGAAGAAAATTCCATAATAGCCAAAAAATAAAATTTTTGGAAGAACTTTAATGAGAAAATTTGGCCTTCATGAAGAAAACTACAGAACATATATATGGCAACTATTATTATTTGAAATACTAGTTTTCAGGTTGGTTTACATGTTCCAAAACAATCTCACTAAAAAATCTAGGATTTTTTTTGACTGGGCAATCTTGATCATTCTAAGTTTCAAATGGAAAATAAGCTCACAAGAATAGTTAATACTTTTTAAGTGAAAAAAGAAAATGGACATCTTGCTTTAGCAGATGCTAAAATTTATTATGAAACCATAATAATGTGATACAGGTCTGATGTAGAAATAAGACATTAACAGAAGACATAGAGACTTCTGTATAACAACAAACACTTCTAGGCCAGGCTCTCTTCTAAGCACTTTACATATCTTATCACACTTAATTCTCAAAAGAACCCCAAGAAATATGTTACTAACATTGCTAGTTTACAAGTGAGGAATCCGAGGCACAAAGAGATTAAGAGACTCAAATCACAGAGCAAGTAACATAGTAAAGCTAGGATTGGATTCAGGCAGTCTGGTTCCAGATCTGTTCTAACACCAAGTAAGCTATGCTATATACTACTCCAGTAAGATCTAAAAACATAGAAACCAACAAAGAAGGAATTAAATAACTATTTCAGAATAATTTAGTCAGATTTTTACTTCACTCCCACACACCAAAATAAATTCTAGATGGATTTAAAGAGTTTTGTCAAATGTGAAAGGGATTTTTAAAAACCCAGTATAAGACACTTAATCATTTGAGTTCTGGATATGAAATATGTTTCTAAACTTAAAGCAGTTAAAGAAGTTACAAAGAAAAAGAGACTGAACTATAATAAAAATATAAAATTAACATGAAAATATGACAGGGGATTAATATCCTTAATATATAAAGGTATCTGACAAATTCATTTTGTAAAACACTTATTTGAGTTTAAATATAGGCTTGTCTTTTATGAGCCATTAGCAATTTGCTTCTTTCAATTTTAAGAACCCCATAATATGTTTTATTAATTTTTCCTCCATGGGTAGACCAGGTATGCCAGATTCTTTGTTTAGAATATAGATTTCAAAAGTCTGAAAAAAGAGAATAGAATATCAACTGTGAGACAAGAACAGAAGGTATAACTGCAATAATGAGAATACTCATAGGAAAAGACATGCCTTTCAACAAATGTAAAAAGTTCTTTGGAAAATGATATAGGTCAGACTCAGAAAAGGCAACACAATATTGAAGAAGAACAAAATGGGAGGATTAACCTGACCTCAAGACTTAACTATAACACTACAGCAATCAAGACAATGTGGTGTTGGTGAAAGAATAGACAGATAGATCAGTGGAACAGAATAGAGAGCCCAGAAAAAGACCCACATAAATATAGTCAACTGTTCTTTGACAGTAGAGCAAAGGTAATCTTTTCAACAAATGGTGCTGGAACAACTGGACATGCACATACAAAACAAACGGAATCTAGACACAGACCTTATGTCCTTCACAAAAATTAACTCAGTGGATCACAAGCCTAAATGTAAAACATAAGACATGAAATTCCTAGAAGATAATGGGATAAAACCTAGTTAATTTGGGTATGGCAATGACTTTTTAGATAGAACACCAAAGGCCTGACCCATTAAAGAATTGATAAGCTATATATACTTCATTTAAATTACAAATTGCTGTTCTGTGAAAGATAATATCAAGAGAATGAGAAGGCATAGACTGGGAGAAAATATTTGCAAAGGACATATATCTGATGAAGGACTGTTATCCCAAAATATGCAAAGAACCACTAAAACTCAACCAAAACCTGATTTTAAAAATGGGCCAAAAACTTCACAGATACCACACCAAAGAAGATAAAGAGATGGCAAATAAGCATATAAAGATACTCCACACCATATGTTATCAGGGAAGTACAAATGAAAACAATGAGATAACCACTGCACACCTATTAGAATGGCCAGAATCTGAAACACCAACACTACCAAATGCTGACAAGGACATGGAGCAACAGGAACTCTCATTTAGGAACTCTGGTGGGGTTGCAAAAGAGTAAGTACGGACATTTGGGGAGAAATTTGGCAGTTTCTTACGAAACTAAACCTACTCTTACCATACAATCTAGTAACCATTGGTATTTACCCAACGCAGTTGAAAACATACCCACACAAAAACCTGCACATAGGTGTTTATAGCAGCTGTATTTATAATTGCCAAAATTTGGGAACAACCAGAGTGGCCTTCAGTAGGTGAATAGATAAGCTGTGGTACATTCAAACAATGGAGTATTATTCAGCACTAAAAAGAAATGAGCTATCAAGCCATGAAAAGGTGTGGAGGAAACTTAAATGTATACTATTACCAAGCAAAAGAAGCCAATCTGAAATGTCTACATAATGTATGATTCCAACTATATGACATTCTGGAAAAGGCAAAAGACAGTTGAGAAAAAAAGCAATCAGTGGTACCCAGGGGTTTGGGGAAGGAAGGGATAAATAAGTGGGGGGAAAATGGAAAGAGGTGGGAAAATCCTCTGTGGATTTTTAGCTTGTGAAACTACTCTGTATGATAATCTATAATGGAGGATGTATGTCATTTTAAATTTTTCCAAACCTAGAGAATGTATAACACCAAAAGTAAACCCTAATGTAAACTATGGACTTTGGAGGATGATGTGTCCTTGTAGGGTCATCAGTTACAATAAATGTACCACTGTGGTGGGGCTTGTTGATAATGTCAGAGGCTCTGCATTTGGGGTGGAGGGGTAATGGGAAATCTATGTACCTTCCTCTCAGTATTGGTGTGAACCTAAAACTGCTCTAAAGAAAAAAAAATGAAGTCTATTAAAACATTTTTAAAAATAGGTTTTATAGTTGTAAAATTTTCTAAATCTTTGAGTAAGGTAGGGATTTCATTTGTGATGAAACATCAGGATTTAAGATTAAATCAGCAGTGCTGATATGTTTAAGAATGATGATCACTGGGGTGCTTGGGTTGCTCAGTTGTTGTGCATCTGCCTTCGGCTCGGGTCGTGGTCCCAGCGTCCTGGGATCGAGCCCCACATCGGGCTCCCTGCTCTGCAGGGGGCCTGCTTCTCCCTCTCCCACTCCCCCTGCTTGCGTTCCCTCTCTCGCTCTGTCTCTGTCTGTCAGATAAATAAAATCTTAAAAAAAAAAAAAATGATAATCACTAAAAGCAAAGCAAAGCTGGAGACATCACAATTCCGGACTTCAAGCTATATTACAAACTGTAATCATCAAGACAGTATGGTATTGGCACAAAAACAGACACATAGATCAATGGAACAGAAAAGAAAAGCCATATATAGACCCACAACTATATGGTCAATTAATCTTCGAGAAAGCAGAAATGAATACTTGATGGAAAAAATCTCTTCAATAAATGCTTTTGGGAAAACTGGACAACAACTTACAAAAGAATGAAACTGGACCACTTTCTTACACTACACAAAAATAAATTCAAAATGGATGGAAAACCTAAATGTGAGACAGAAAACCATCAAAATCCTAGAGGAGAACACAGGCAGCAACCTCTTTGACCTCAGCCACCTGAGCCACCCCAACTTCTTACTAGACATGTTGCCGGGAGCAAGGGAAACAAAAGCAAGAATGAACTATTAGGACTTCATCAAGATAAAAAGCTTTTGCACAGCAAAGGAAGAAGTCAACAAAACCAAAAGACAACTGACAGAATGGGAGAAGGTATTTGCAAATGACATATCTGATAAAGGGTTCGTATCCAAAATCTATAAAACTCAACACCCAAAAACTAAATAATCCAGTTAAGAAATGGGTAGAAGATATGAACAGACATTTTTCCAAAGAAGACATCCAGATGACTAGCAGACACATTTTTTTTAAAGATTTTGATTTATTTATTTGTCAGAGCACACGCACAAGCAGGGGGAGCAGCAGGCAGAGGGAGAAGCAGGCTCCCCGCTGAGCAAGACCCTATGACCTGAGCCGAAGGCAGGCACTTAACTAACTGAGCCACCCAGGCATCCCTAGCAGATACATTTTAAAAAGATGCTCAACATCACTTATCCTCAGGGAAATACAAATCAAAACTACAATGAGATACCACCTCACTCTTGTCAGAATAGCTAAAATTAACAACTCAGGAGACAACAGACGTTGGTGAGGTTGTGGAGAAAGGGAAACCTTACACTGTTGGTGGGAATGCAAGCTGGTGCAGCCACTCTGGAAAACAGTACAGAGGTTCCTCAAAAAGTTGAAAATAGAGCTACCCTACGACCCAGCAATTGCACTACTGGGTAGTAGTAGGATACAAAAAGTGATTCAAAGGGGTACATGCACCCTGATATTTATAGCAGCATTATCAACAATAGCCAAACTATAGAAAGAGCCCAAATGTCCATTGACAGATGAATGGATAAAGAAGATGTGGCATATATACATTCACACACACACACACACACACACACACACACACACACACACAATGGAATGTTACTCAGCCATCAAAAAGAATGAAATCTTGCCATTTGCAACAACGTAAATGGAGCTAGAGTGTATTATGCTAAGCAAAATAAGTCAGAAAAACACAAGTACCATATGATTTCACTCATATGTGGAATTTAAGAAACAAAACAGATGAACATAGCAGAAGGGAAAAAGAGGAATTAACTATAGAGAACAAACTGAGGGTTGATGGGGGGAGGCGGGGGGGATGGGCTAAATGGGTGATGAGTATTAAGGAGGGCACTTGTGATGAGCACTGGGAATTATATGTAAGTGATGAATCACCAAATTCTACACCTGAAACCAATTTTACCATATATATTACTAGTATTTAAATAAAAAATGAAATTAAAAAAAATTATCGCTTTTTGTAAAAACAGACTTATAACTGAGCAAGTATAAGAATATAAATATAAATATATATTAGGTTCCTTAAGGAGCATCAATATTAGGATGCTCAGTAATTTTGTGGATTACTTGTGAATTTGGCTAGTTTCTTTTTCCAGTCTTCGTATCACTTATAATCATCATCTTTATCAGTTGTTGTTTTTTTTTAAGATCTGAACATGCAACAGTTCTGAAGGGATGATAATTCATAATTACTCTTTGCTGAGAAGAAGCATCAGCATATGCATCAAGGAAATTAGACCATTGCGTGCATGGCATTCATTTTTTGTTCCAGTGCTCCCCTTAGGAATAATATATGATTATAGTCAGAATTTCCTGTAGGGAGCCATTATTTACTAGAGTCAGCTTTGATACTCAATTTTTGCAGTCCTTGACAACTATTAGAACCATAGCGAGTAAAAACAAAGAAGACCAGATAGAGTTTAAGAGGATAAAGATCTCTGATCTGTGGAGTTAGAGGAATTTACACAAATGCAAAACAAACGTGAAATCTTCTCTCTGTGGAAAAGAACACAAATGATTTCTCAATATGCCAGGAAGTAACAGAATCCTCAGACAAATAAACATGAACAAACAAATTTATAAGCCAGCTTCTAGATTCCCAATTCCTGGCTTTTACCTATCACAAGATGGATAGACCATAAAATTGAAACCCAGATTCTAACACTCAGCTACCAGTGTGGATAATAGTTGATTATGTATAAATCAGAATTAGAAACAAAATTAGATTTGGCCAAGAATCAGATTTGGCAAGCAGGAATCAGAAAGAGCATATAATTGTCACACACGAGACCCCAAAGGAGTCTGGGAAGGGGAGCCAAGGACTCAAGAGGTCCTGGTCTGGATGAAGGCCACTTTTGAGACTTTCCAAAGTAAACTTTCAAAGAAAACTCAGATTTTGTTTGTTATTATGCACAAAAATTCATTTATGTGAAGGAGAACAGTCAGTAGTTCTCCAGGAACAAAAGTGAAAACAGGATTTATAAGAGAGGAGAGAGGAAGAAAAAAAAAAATATCCCACATACAGTCTGGAAACAGTGAATCTCATGTACATATTTTGGAGGATAACCTGATTTGCTAGTATGTCACAAAAAGGCCAGTCTGGGCATTTTGTTCTTGAGTAGGCACAAACCAGAAATATTAAAGAAAATTCCATTGGTTTTAGAGTTCAGAAAATGTTAAACATTTTGCCACAGAGTATGAGACACTGTTTTTATAAAATATCTTCCTATGTTCCTCCATTAGCACTTCTACCTTATATTAGGCTGGGCCTAAAACATTTCCCTATCAGAATTCTTTAGGTGGAGTTAGTTAAGGCAACCAAGTTAAACTTTTTCTTCTCCTTCTCTAACTTTTGTTTATGTTTCAGAAGTTTATTTTTGTTGATGACTAGAATATTTAACTTGCAGATACTATATTGTATAAATGTAAAATCATTTTGCTCTCTAATAGTTCCTCCCCATACTAAAAGTCATCTGAATTATACTAATTTTATTATATAATGCCAGTTAGATATTCTACCAAATGTTGAATTTAAATACTTTAAGCTTTCAGAATGGACTCATAAATGTTATATCAAGATGGTTTGATAATACAGTCTGGTTGAATGTATAATAATTGCCTGAAGTTAAATCCTTTTGCCTTTTTTTGAAGAATCTTTTATTAGAATATGATAAGCAGTCAGAGCAGCTGGATGTGGAAAAAGAACGTGCTAATAATTTTGAGCATCACATAGAAGACCTTACAAGACAATTAAGGAATTCAACTTTTCAGGTAAAAAAAAATTTTGAGGTATAATTGACATATAACATTATGTTACTTTAGTTTCAGGTGTACAACATCATGATTTGTATATATTGTGAAATCTAGTTAATACCTGCCACCATACATAGTTAAAGAATTTTTTTCTTGCAATTAGAATTTTAAGGTTTACTCTTTTAGCAACTTTCAAATATTCAATACCTTATTAACTATAGCACTATGCTATATATTACATTTCATGGTTTATTTATTTTATAACTGTACGTTTGCACCCTTTGACCCCCTTCACTGATTTCACCCACACCCCACCCTGTGCCTCTGGCAACATCTCTTCTCTCTATGAGCTTAGCTGTTATTTTTTTTCAATTCTACATATAAGTGAAATCATACAGTATTTGTCTTTATCTGACTTACTTCACTTAGCATACTGCTCTCAAGGTCCATTCATGTTGTCACAGATGGCAAGATTTCATACTTCTGTATGGCCAAATAATATTCTATTGTATGAATACACCACATTTTCTTTATCCATTCATCCATCACTGATCACTTAGGTTGTATCCTTTATCCTGGCTATTGTTAGTCATGCTGCAGTGAATATGGCTGTACATATATCTTTTTGAGTTAGTGTTTTTGTTTTCTTTGAATAAATACACAGAAGTGGAATTATTGGATCATATGGTAGTTCTGTTTTTAATTTTTTAAGGAACTTCCCATACTGTTTTCCACAGTGGCTGCACCAATTTACATTTTCACCAACAGTACACAAGGGTTCCCTTTTCTCAACATCCTTGCCAACACTTGTTGTTTCTGGTTGTTGTTGTTGTTGTTGTTGTTGTTTAATAGTAGCCATTCTAACAGGTATGAGATGATATTTCATTGTGGTTTTGATTTGCATTTCTCTAATGATCCATGACGTTGAACATCTTTTCATGTACCTATTGGCCATCTATATGTCTTTGGGAAAATGTCTATTTAGATATTCTGCCCATTTTTAAATCAAACTGTTTGGTTTTTTGCTATTGAGTTGTAGGAGTTCTTTATTTAGGATATTAACCCATTATCAGCTACAGGATTTACAAGTAATCTCTTCCATTCAGTACATTGCCTTTTCATTCTCTTGATGGTTTCTTTTGCTGTAAAGAAGCTTTTGAGTTTGATGCAGTCGCATGTGTTGATTTTTGTTTTTGTTGCCTTTGCCTTTGATGTCAGGTTCAAAAAATTATTGACAAGACCAATGTCAAGGAGTTTACTGCCAATCTCTAGGAGTCTTAATAGGTTTCAGGTCTTATATTCAAATTTTATGCCATTTTGAGTTAATTTTTGTGTAAGGTGTAAGATAGTGGTCCAGTTTCATTCTTTTGCATGTGTCCATCCAACTTGCCCAACACCATTTATTGAAGAGACTGTCCTTTTCTCATTGTATATTCTTGGCTCCTTTGTCATAAATGAATTGACCATATATACATGGGTTTATTTCTGGGCTCTTTTTTCTGTTTCATTGATCAATGTGTCTGTTATTATGCCGGCACCATACTGTTTTGAGTACTATAGTTTTATAATATAGTTTGAAATCGGGGAGCATGATACCTCCAGGTTTTTTTTTCAAGATTGCTTTGGCTATTTGGGCTCTTTAGTGGTTTTGTACAAATTTTAGAATTGTTGTTCTAGTTCTGTGAAAAATGCCATTGGATTTTTGATAGGAATTGCATTGAACCTATAGATTGCTTTGGTCAGTGTAACAGTATTTGTACTTTCAGAAAATATTAATTCTTCCAGTCTATGAGCATAGAGTATCTTTCCATTTATATGTGTCATCTTCAATTTATTTCATCAGTGTCTTATAGTTTTAAATGTACAAATCTTTCACCTCTTTGGTTACTAGGTTTTTTTTTTTTTTCTTTTTGATGCAGTTGTGTGGGATTACTTAGTCTTAATTTTTCTTCCTGATAGTTTGTTATTCGTGTATAGAAACACAACAGATTTCTGTATATTGATCTTGTATTCTGCAGCTCTACTGAATTCTTTTATTAGGTCTCACATTTTTGGGGGAAGTCTTTAGGGTTTTCTATACATAGTATCCTGTCATCTGCAAATAGTGACAGTTTTACTTCTTCCTTTCTACTTTGGATGCCTTTTCTTTTTCTTGCTTATTGCTGTGGCTAGGACTTCTAATACTTTGATAAATAAGAGTGGGATTCTTATCTTGTCCCTGATCTTAGAGGAAAAGCTTTTCACCACTGAGTATGATGTAGCTGAGGGCTTATCATATATGACCTTTATTATGTTGAGGTACATTCCTCTACACCCACTTTGTTGAGAGGACTTTTCAGGTAATTTTAAATTGAGTAAATGCAGACATGAAAAATGTAATAAGTATATTTCAATTTCAAAAATTTTGCATAAAAAATTAAATTCATTAAAATTAATAGAAAATTTCATTTTGTTCTTCCCATTGTTGGGAGAAGAATATGACAAAACAACTGACAACTATCATGTCTTATCTATTGCTCTAATCTCAGCTCCCTGGGGTGTTTTGGTTTTGGTTTTGGTTTCTTTTTTCCCTTTTCCTTTGCCAGTGTTCCTGGTCTCTTGTAATGTTTGCAGAATTTATTTTAACAGTAATAGTATTTTAAACTTACTCTTGATTTTACATTATGTGGAATTGTTTTTAAAATCTTCATTTTTCATACTGTGCCAACAATCTTACAATGTATCATTTTATTCTTCCTCTCCTGTACATATTTTCTACATGTTTACAGTAGTGAATCATTTGTCATTCTAGTGCGAAAAATTAAGTTCTGATAATGAAGATCTCTTAGCTCGTATTGAGACACTACAGTCTAATGCAAAGTTATTAGAAGTACAGATTTTAGAAGTCCAAAAAGCCAAGGCAGTGGCAGACAAAGAGTTGGAAGCTGAAAAACTTCAGAAAGAGCAGAAGATAAAGGTAAAAACAGTCCTGTGGAATTAGTTCATGTTATATAGTGACACTTATATCATACTATTTAAGTGAAGGAAAGACTTACTAATGAGTAGCATTTGTGAATACAACAGAGTTCATTAATTCCTTAATGTATGTCAACTATGAAGTTGAGAATCCCAAGCTATGATTTTGGGGTGCGTGTTTTTTAAATATTTAAAGATTTTCAAGCTTTTTTTATTTCAGTATGTCAGATTTATTTTATAGACCCTAACAATACCTTTTTTAATGTTGGTTTGTTTGGGGGGGTGGGGGGGTGGTATTTTTTAATTTCAGGAGCATGCCAATTCTGTAAATGAACTTGAAGAACTTCAACTGCAACTTCAGAAGGAAAAGAAACAGCTTCAGAAAACCATGCAAGAATTAGAGCTGGTTAGAAAGGTAAAATAAAACACCAGATTCAAAACTGAGGTCAATATTCACAGTGTTAAACGATTCTGAGAGTTTAGAAAGGAAATATTTCAAAACTAACATAGCCATATATAAATTGTTAGCCTCAAAAGAATGAAAGTTTAAGATTTCTCTCACTCCTATCTTTTCAGAAGAATCTAGGTTCACAAATGGTTTGATACTTCATTTTTTTGTACAGGATTGCTTTATGACACATGAAGATTTAATTAATGTCAAAAGTTGGAATTCATATTATACTTAAAACTTTGGCTAATTTTTCTCTACTTTTTTCAAAGATGAGGCTAAAAAGAAAGGTATAAATAGAGCTTCTTAAATGCTAACATTTTATAAATAAGAACTCCATGAGTAGAACTATCAATTGTGGTTAATGAAAGTTATGATGAACTTCAATGAAAATATTTTATAAAATTACAAAAATAGAAAGTACCAACTTCTAGTTTCTTCATATGATGTGTAAACTTTCTATATTACAGAAAAGCATAATAGAATGTGTTTATCCCTTTGGCATAATTTACAGTTATGCAATTAGCAATTTTACAAATAAAATTAACTGATCTACCAACATGTGGATCTTTTATTTCTGATATGTGCAGGATGCCCAGCAAACCACATTGATGAATATGGAAATAGCTGATTATGAACGTTTAATGAAAGAACTAAATCAAAAGTTAGCTAATAAAAACAGCAAGATAGAAGATCTGGAGCAAGAAATTAAAATTCAGAAGCAGAAACAAGAAACCCTGCAAGAAGAAATGAGTGAGTAAAACAATTCACTTTAACATACAATAATTTCATTATAACAGAATACAGAGGAGCAATATTAGTTGTGCATTTCACCAGACTTTGACTGCCAGCGGATCTTTCACACAGTGCTAAATATTCATAAGGACCAGGAGGGTTGTAAAACCATTTTTTGTTCAGATGTGTACAGTCTGTGTTGGTGCATAATGCAGTCATTTACTTAAACAGTTCTTAAGTACCTGCCGCATGAGTGATACAAAGATAAAAAATGGTCTTGTCCATGATTTGCTGTTTGTCAGCAGAGTAGGATCATTTAAATAGTAGTGAAATCTTTTTTTTAAGGTGATTATATTCCATTCTCTCCATAAAATAACTTCTAACATTAAGTATCTAAAGCTATATATATCCCTTTAGGCACCCCTTCAGCCACATCTCATAAGGTATGTTGTACTTTTTATTTTAATTCAGCTCAAAATATTTTTAAATTTCCTTTGGATTTCTTCTTTGACCCATGGGTTATTTAGAAGTGTGTTGTTTAATTCATTTAAAGGAATTTCACTTGTCTTTCTGTTAATGATTTCTAAGTGAATTCCTTTGTGGTTAGAGAACATACTCTGTATGATTTCAGTCCTTTTAAATTTACTGAGTTTTGTTTTATTGCCCAGAATAAGATTTCTTTTGGTGAATGCTCCTTAGGCACTTGAAAACGTGTTCAACTATATTAGTTGGTGGATAGAGTGTTCTAACTAATGTCAATTAAATCAAGTCAGGTGACAGTTTAGCTTTTCTATATTTTTAATGATTTTCTGACTACTGCTCTACCAAGTACTAAGAGAAGTATGTTGAATTTCCTGAACATAACTGTGGGTTTCTTGTTCTTTTCACTTTTGTCAGTTTTGGCTTCATGTATTTAGAAACTCTGGAATTAGCTACATGTACATTTAGAATCATTAGTTGCTCTTGGTAATTTAATTTCTCTATTATTGTGAAATGTGTTTTTTTATTACTGGTAATATTTCTTTTTCTAAAGTCCACTTTGATATTAATATAACCACTCCAGCTTTCTTTTGTTTCTTGTTTACGTGGCATGTCTTTTCCCATCCTTTAGCTTTCAACCTAAGTCTATAAAGTGTTTCTTTTAGATGGTGTATAGTTGAGTCTTCCTTTTCTCTCCAAGCTGACAACTTCTGCTATTTAAATGGAATGTCTAAATCATTTATTTTTAACATAATTATTTATGTGATTAGGTTTAAACCTACTACCTTGCTGTTTCTATTTGTCTTAAAGTTTGTTTCGTTTTTCCTCTTTTTCTGCCTTCTTTTGAATTAAGTAATTTATATGATGCCATTTTATCTCCATTATTAGCTTATTAGCTATACTTTTGTTAAGGTTTTAGTGGTTGCTTTAGGGTTTATAGTATATGTCATGAACTTATTACAGATTACTTTTAAGTAAATTATACCACCTCATATGTAGACTAAGAATCTTATAGTAGTACTGCTTATTCCCCCTCTTTTGTCCTTTAATGTCATACATTTTACTTCTACATGTGTTATAGATGTAGTAATTGTGTTACTTTGGTTTGAAAATAGTTATCTTTTGAAGAGAGATTAGCAAACCATGGCCCACAATAGCTGCCTGTCATATGAAGGTTTTATTGAAACGCAGCTATGTCCATTTGTGATATCGTCTGTGGCTGCTTTCATGCTACACAGCACACTCGAGTAGTTGTAACAGAGACTGTATCACCTGCAAGCCTATCATATTTATTATCTCACCATTTAAAATGTTTTCCAATCCGTTTTAAAGAAATGAAAAACTAGAGAATTTTTTTTATATTTACCCACGTATTTACCATTTCTGCTGCTCTTCATTCCTTCATCTGTATCCAGATTTCCTCGAATATGACTTTCCATTTGCCTGAAGAACTTCCTTTAACATATCCTTTTTTTTTTAAGATTTTATTTATTTATTTGTCAGAGAGAGAACACAAGCAGGGGGAGCAGCAGGCAGATGGAGAAGCAGGCTCCCTGCTGAGCAAGGAGCCCGATGTGGGACTTGATCCCAGGATCCTGGGATCACGACCTGAGCCGAAGGCAGACACTTAATCAACTGAGCCACCCAGGCGTCCCTAACGTATCTTATAATGCAGGCTACAGGCATTGAATTCTGTAATGTTTTGTTTGCCTGAAAAAAAAAGTCTTCATTTCTGAAAGATTGTTTTGCTGGGGAGCGTCTGAGTGGCTCAGTCATTTAAGCATCCAGTTCTTGGTCTCAGCTCAGGTCACGATCTCGCAGTTGTGGGATTGAGCCCTGCGTCTGGCTCTGTGCTCAGTGCAGTGTGTGCTTCAGATTCTTTCTCCCTCCCCCTCTGCCCCTTCCTGCATGGACACTGTCTCTCTAAAATGAATAAATCTTAAAAAAAAAAAAAAAGATAATTTTGTCGAGTATAGAATTTTATGATGTGCCTTGGTGTGTCTTTTTTCCGTGTTTATATCCTGCTTGTGTTTTCAGTTTCTTTGTTGTATGTAGTTTCTCTAGTTTTCTTCAAATTTACCGTATTTGTCTAAATCCTCTTCCTTTTTTTTCCCCACAACTCCAATTACATACATTAGACCACTTGATATAGTCTCATAGGTTAGTGATGCTGTTTATTTTTTCTTCACTTCTCTTCTTTTTTCACTTTTATTAAATGGAATATAGTTTCAATTCTAGTGGTTTCTATTATTAAATAGTCTTTAAATTCTCTCATCTTCAGGGTCTAATACGTTATTACCATTCAGTGATATTTTCACTTTAGATATTGTATTTTTATCTCTAGAAATTCCATTTGTATTTTTTTAGTTCTTGTTGTTTTTCATTTATCTCTTCATTATGTTCATGTTTTCTTTTAAATCCTAAAGAATATTCTGTAATGTTCTAATATTATTGATTGTATTTTTCTCCTGTTATGAGTAATATTTTCCTGCTTTTTTGCATGGGAAATAATTTTTTAATTGGGTGTGAATTTTACATTGTTGAATGCTAGATTTTTTGTATTCATTTACAGAGTTAAATTTCGGCTGGCAGTCAGGTCTTTTGTGGATCACTTTTATCCTTTTGTGGCTTGTTTTTCATCTTTTTTGAAACCAAGTATAGAGTACCCTTTCCTGGAAAATAGATTTAGTTCAGCCCCTCTACTAAGTTGGGGAATGTTTTGATGTCTACTGAGTGCCCATGTATTAAACAAAGTCTCTTTACTCTGTCTGGTTGGAACAATTTATAGCCCTGTGTGAGCCCTGGGAATTGTCCAATTATAGTTCCCTATTCACTGTTCTTTCCATCTCAGCAAGACCACTGCTCTATTTGGGATTCCCCTCCTGTTCCACATTCTAGAAGTCACCCCCAGACAGAAAGCTGGAACTATAATAGGGCTCACCTTGTTTACCTTCTCTCAGGGATCACAGCTCAATTTCAGGAATTTTCATATATTTTGTTCAGTTTTCTAATTGTTTACAACAGAAGGTATGTCTAGGTCTTGCTATTCCCTCATGTTGAGAAGCTGAAGTTCCATAAAATGATTTAAGTTGGCTGCAAATATATTACTGTATAAGATTTTAGATATATAAATGATGAGGAAATGGGATAAAAGGAAATGTTGAGGTGTAGGACTATACAGTGAAGTCAGATATAAGATCAAGACATAAAGTATATGTTTTGTGTACTTTTGCTATCACTAAGGTCTACATAAATTGGCTTTGAGCTTCCCAGAAGCCATGCAAAGACAGGAACATCAGTTACAGGGTTTATAGTAGCCACAGTATTAGAACAAATGTGATGCTTGTGAGCAATACAGCTTTTCCTGGTACTAAGATGTGTGAGAGGTTTTTTTTAAGGCATTTTTTATAAAAGGAACACTGTGTCGGAGGAGCAAGATGGTGGAGGAGTAGGAGACCTAAATTTTGTCTGGTCCCAGGAATTCAACTAGATAGGGATCAAACCATTCTGAACACCTACGAACTCAACAGGAGATCAAAGAAAAGAATACCAGCAACTCTCTGAAGAGAAAAGTGACCACTTTCTGGAAGGTCTTTTCTGATTTGTTTAGTGTATATTTTCTGGGGACGTTGTTACCCTGTTAGCGTTTTGTTCTCTCATTCATCTCTTCTCCTCTGGACAAAATGACAAGATGGAAAAAATCACCTCAAGAAAAAGAACAAGAGGCAGTACCACCTGCCAGGGACCAAATCAATACGGACATTAGTAAGATGTCAGAACTAGAGTTCAGGATGATGATTTTAAAGATACTGCCTGGGCTTGAAAAAAGCATGGAAGCTATTAGAGAAACCCTTTCTGGAGAAATAAAAGAACTAAAATCTAACCAAGTCGAAATAAAAAAGGCTATTAATGCGGTGCAATCCAAAATAGGGGTGCTAACTGCTAGGATCAATGAGGCAGAAGAGAGAGAATCAGTGATATAGAAGACCAAATGATGGAAAATAAAGAAGCTGAGAAAAAGAGAGATAAACAACTACTGGATCACGAGGGAAGAAATCAAGAGATAAGTGATACCATAAGATGAAACAACATTAGAATAATTGGGATCCCAGAAGAAGAAGAAAGAGAGAGAGGGGCAGAAGAAGGTATATTGGAGCAAATTATAGCAGAGAACTTCCCTAATTTGGGGAAGGAAACAGGCATCAAAATCCAGGAGGCACAGAGAACCCCCCTCAAAATCAATAAAAATAGGTCAACACCCCAACATCTAATAGTAAAACTTGTGAGTCTCAGAGACAAAGAGAAAATCCTGAAAGCAGCTTGGGACAAGAGATCTGTTACCTACAATGGTAGAAACATTAGATTGGCAACAGACCTATCCACAGAGACCTGGCAGGCCAGAAAGGACTGGCATGATATATTCAGAGCACTAAATGAGAAAAATATGCAGGCAAGAATACTGTATCCAGCTGGGCTGTCATTGAAAATAGAAGGAGAGATAAAAAGCTTCCAGGACAAACAAAACTAAAGCAATTTGCAAAAGGAAACCAGCCCTACAAGAAATATTGAAAGGGGTCCTCTAAGCAAAGAGAGAGCCTAAAAGCAACATAGACCAGAAAGGAACACAGACAATATACAGTAACAGTCACCTTACAGGCAATACAATGGCACTAAATTCATATCTTTCAATAGTTACCCTGAATGTAAATGGGCTAAATGCCCCAATCAAAAGACACAGGCTATCAGATTGGATTAAAAAACAAGACCCATCGATATGCTATCTGCAAGAGATTCATTTTAGACCCAAAGACACCCCCAGATTGAAAGTGAGGGGGTGGAAAACCATTTACCATGCTAATGGACACTAAAAGAAAGCTGGGGTGGCAATCCTTGTATCAGACAAATTAGATTTTAAACCAAAGACTGTAATAAGACATGAGGAAGGACACTATATCCTACTTAAAGGGTCTATCCAACTAGAAGATCTAACAATTGTAAATATCTATGCCCCCTAACATGGGAGCAGCCAATTACATGAGCCAATTAATAACAAAAGCAAAGAAACACATCGACAACAATACAGTAATAGTGGGGGACTTTAACTTCCACCTCACTGAAATGGACAGATCATCTAAGCAAAACACCAACAAGGAAATAAAGACTTTAAATGACACACTGGACCAAATGGACATCACAAATATATTCAGAACATTCCATCCCAAAGCAACAGAATACACATTCTTCTCGAGTGCCCGTGGAACATTCTCTAGAATAGATCACATCCTAGGTCACAAATCAGGTCTCAACCGGTACCAAAAGATCGGGATCATTCCCTGCATATGTCCAGACCACAATGCTTTGAAACTAGAACTCAATCACAAGAGGAAAGTCGGAAAGAACTCAAATACATGGAGGCTAAAGAGCATCCTACTCAAGAATGAATGGGTCAACCAGGAAATTAAAGAAGAATTAAAAAAATTCATGGAAACAAATGAAAATGAAAACACAACTGTTCAAAATCTTTGGGATGCAGCAAAGGCAGTCCTAAGAGGAAAGTATATAGCAATACAAGCCTTTCTCAAGAAACGAGAAAGGTCTCAAATACACAACCTAACCCTACACCTAAAGGAGCTGGAGAAAGAACAGCAAATAAAGCCTAAACCCAGCAGGAGAAGAGAAATAATAAAGATGAGAGCAGAAATCAATGAAACAGAAACCAAAAGAACAGTAGAACAGATCAACAAAACTAGGAGCTGGTTCTTTGAAAGAATTAACAAGATTGATACCCCTGGCCAGACTTATCAAAAAGAAAAGAGAAAGGACCCAAATCAACAAAATCATGAATGAAAGAGGAGAGATCACAACCAACACCAAAGAAATACAAACAATTATAAGAACATATTATGAGCAACTATTTGCCAGCAAATTAGATAATCTGAGATGTATCAACTACCAAAACTGAACCAGGGAGAAATAGAAATAGAGGTGTATCAGCTACCAAAACTGAACCAGGAAGAAATAGAAAACCTGAACAGACCTATAACCACTAAGGAAATTGAAGCAGTCATCAAAAAAAAAAAGCCCTGGGCCAGCTGGCTTCCCAGGGGAATTCTACCAAACATTTCAAGAAGAATTAATACCTATTCTTCTGAAACTGTTCCAAAAATAGAAATGGAAGGAAAACGTCCAAACTCGTTTTATGAGGCCACCATTACCTTGATCCCCAAACCAGACAAAGACCCCATCAAAAAGGAGAATTACAGACCAATATCCTTGATGAACATGGATGCAAAAATTCTCACCAAAATATTAGCCAATAGGATCCAACAGTACATTAAGAGGATTATTCACCACGACCAAGTGGGATTTATCCCTGGGCTGCAAGGTTGGTTCAACATCCGCAAATCAATCAACGTGATACAATACATTAACAAAAGAAAGAACAAGAATCATATGATCCTCTCAATAGGTGCAGAAAAAGCATTTGACAAAGTACAGCATCCTTTCTTGATCAAAACTCTTCAGAGTACAGGCATAGAGGGTACATACCTCAATATCATAAAAGCCATCTAAGAAAAACTCACAGCGAATATCATTCTCAATGGGGAAATACTGAGAGCTTTCCCCCTAAGGTCAGGAATACGGCAGGGATGTCCACTATCACCACTGCTATTCAACATAGTATTAGAAGTCCTAGCCACAGCAATCAGAAAACAAAAAGAAATCAAAGGCATCCAAATCGGCAGAGAAGAAATCAAACTCTCACTCTTTGCAGATGATATGATACATTATGTGGAAAACCCAAAAGACTCCACCCCAAAACTGCTAGAACTCATACAGGAATTCAGTCAAGTGGCAGGATATAAAATCAATGCACAGAAATCAGTGGCATTCCTATACACCAACAACAAGACAAAAGAAAGAGAAATTAAAGAGTCCATCCCATTTACAATTGCACCCAAAACCATAAGATACCTAGGAATAAATCTAACCAAAGAGGCAAAGGATCTGTATTCAGAAAACTATAAAATACTCATGAGAGAATTTGAGGAAGACACAAAGAAATGGAAAAATGTTCCATGCTCATGGATTGGAAGAACAAATATTGTGAAGATGTGAATGCTACCTAGAGCAATCTACACATTCAATGCAATCCCTATCAAAATACCATCAACTTTTTTCAAAGAAATGGAACATATAATCCTAAAATTTGTATGGAACCAGAAAAGACCCCAAATAGCCAGAGGAATGTTGAAAAAGAAAAGCAAAGCTGGCGGCATCACAATTCCGGACTTCCAGCTTTATTACAAAGCTGTCATCATCAAGACAGTATGGTACTGGCACAAAAACAGGCAGATAGATCAATGGAACAGAATAGAGAGCCCAGAAATGGACCCTCAACTCTATGGTCAACTCATCTTTGACAAAGCAGGAAAGAATGTCCAATGGAAAAAAGACAGTCTCTTCAACAAATGGTGTTGGCAAAATTGGACAGCCACATGCAGAAGAATGAAACTGGACGATTTCCTTACACCACGCACAAAAATAGACTCCAAATGGTTGAAAGACCTAAATGTGAGACAGGAATCCATCAAAATCCTAAAGGAGAACACAGGCAGCAACCTCTTCGACCTCAGCCGCAGCAACTTCTTCCTAGAAACATCGCCAAAGGCAAGGGAAGCAAGGGCAAAAATGAACTATTGGGACTTCATCAAGATAAAAAGCTTTTGCACAGCAAAAGAAACAGTCAATAAAACCAAAAGACAACCAACAGAATGGGAGAAGATATTCGCAAATGACATATCAGATAAAGGGCTAGTATCCAAAATCTGTAAAGAACTTATCAAACTCAATAGCCAGAGAACAAACAATCCAATCAAGAAATGGGCAGAAGACATGAACAGACATTTTTCCAAAGAAGACATTCAGATGGCCAACAGACACATGAAAAAGTGCTCAATATCGCTCGGCATCAGGGAAATCCAAATCAAAACCTCAATGAGATACCACATCACACCAGTAAGAATGGCTGAAATTAACAAGTCAGGAAATGACAGATGTTGGCGAGGATGCAGAGAAAGGGGAACTCTCCTACACTGTTGGTGGGAATGCAAGGTGGTGCAGCCACTCTGGAACACAGTATGGAGGTTCCTCAAAAAGTTGAAAGTAGAGCTACCAGCTCTACTGGTAGAGCAAATACCAGCAATTGCACTACTGGGTATTTACCCCAAAGATACAGATGTAGGGATCCCAAGGGGTACGTGCACCCCGATGTTTATAGCAGCAATGTCCACAATAGCCAAACTGTGGAAAGAGCCAAGATGTCCATCGACAGATGAATGTATAAGGAAGATGTGGTGTATATATACAATGAAATATTATGCAGCCATCAAAAGGAATGAGATCTTCCATTTGCAATGATGTGGATGGAACTGGAGGGTGTTATGCCCAGCAAAATAAGTCAATCAGAGAAAGACATGTATCATATGATCTCAGTGACATGAGGAATTCTTAATCTCAGGAAACAAACTGAGGATTGCTGGAGTGGTGGGGGGTGGGTGGGATGGGCTGGCTGGATGATAAAGATTGGGGAGGGTATGTGCTATAGTGAGCGCTGTGAATTGTGCAAGACTGTTGAATCACAGACCTGTACTTCTGAAACAAATAATACATTATATGTTAAAAGAAAAAAAAAGATGATAGCAGGAAGGGAAGAATGAAGAGGCGGAAATCGGAGGGGGAGACGAACCATGAGAGTCTGTGGACTCTGAGAAACAAACTGAGGGTTCTAGAGGGGAGGGGGTTGGGGGGATGCATTAGCCTGGTGATGGGTATTAAAGAGGGCACATGCTGCATGGAACACTGGGTGTTATACGCAAACAATAAATCATGGAACACTACATCAAAAAAAAAAAAAAAAAGCAACACTGTGTCATATGGAACAGTGGTCCCAGACGTAACTTAAATATCACCAGTATCCAGAGAGCTTTTTGGACAGCCCAGGCACAAATGTAAAGAATCAGAATCTTAAAAGGGTGGGACCTTGAAATCTATGTTTTCAAAAGTCTCATATGTAATTTTTGAAGTTAACCCAGAAATAGCAAAATTAAAGCCACCAAATCAATAAATAGTATTCAGTAAGAATCTATTGTACATATAAAAACAGATCATGAACTGGGGAGTTTTCAAATTCAAAGACTGATAGCACAGGATGGCTTATAAAGTGAAATGAGGGACCCCTGGGTGGCTCAGTCGGTTAAGCTTCTGCCTTTGGCTCAGGTCATGATCCCAGGGTCCTGGGATTGAGCCCCGCATCCGACTCCCTGCTCAGCAGGGAGCCTGCTTCTCCCTCTGCTTGCAGCTCTGCCTGCTTGTGTGCTCTCTCTCTCTCTCTCACAAATAAAATCTTTAAAATAAATAAAGTGAAATGAGTTAATTTAACCTTTACAATAATTGGTTATTACAGTGGGGTTTCCAGATGACAAGTTCACTTATTTTGCAGAATAAGCTAAATTAAGTTTCACTTGTGTGACTTAAATGGTTTTATCTGCTCAGGGAATTTTCAAACCCAATATCCATTTTATATTTAATTTTAACAGAAACCACTGATAATCTGGATTTGTATTCTCAATGACATTCCCACATAAATAAAGTAGCAAATCTCCCTTGACTATTTCATAGTATTTCATTCAGCCTATCGCCAACTCACAGCTCAATAAAGGTGATTCCATGAATAAACAAAGCATTATTCCATGACTCCATGAATAACAATGCAGAGTTCTGATGATCTGCCTTCATCCAGGGGAAAAATTTAGAATACTCTGATAATTGAACGGGTTGTAGAGTTTCCAGATAATTCACTATGCGTATATCTTTCATTATGCATATACCATATTTTCCAACTATATTCCTGGTGCAAATTGAATAGTAGAGCTCCAGATTATATTCCTGCAATGCAAATATTTGGTTTTGTGAATTAGTTAATGTGTATATTTTTGATCATTAAGCTGAAAGAGAAGCTTGATACCCTGGAAAAACTAAAAAGGCAGGAATAAATTCAAAAAGGCCACCACTTCTCACTAATAAATAAGTACAGAAATGGGTGGTAAAAGCAGTGAGTGCTCTTTAAGAATCTGGAGGGGAGGGGTGCCTGGGTGGCTCAGATGGTTAAGCGTCTGCCTTCGGCTCAGGTCGTGATCCCAGGGTCCTGGGATCGAGCCCCGCATCGGGCTCCCTGCTCCGCGGGAAGCCTGCTTCTCCCTCTCCCACTCCCCCTGCTTGTGCACTCTCTCTCTGTCTGTCTCTCTCTCTGTCAAATAAATAAATAAAATCTTAAAAAAAAAGAAGAAAAAAAAAGTTTGCCTAATAAATTAGCAACACACATCTTAGACTGAAACCCCTCCAACATCTGGCCCTAGTCTGACTTTCCACCTTAATTCTCATTACTCTCTCACAAAGAGGACTGCTCATTTTTCCTGAGATATGATTTGTGTTTTTCTGTGACTGTGTATCTCCTCTCTAAAGGAAATCTCCTGTCATGTCCTCGCCCTCCCACCCTCATGCCCGCCCTTTGGAATCCTTCCTAATCTTAAATGTCTTCTCTGCTATGAAATTTTCCTTGTCCTTTGCAAACTTTGTATAACCTTTAGCCCTTGTGAACCCCTCCCATAGCCTTTTGTATTTCTTTTGTAATGTTTATATTTTGCTTTATGTTATTATGTGATATTATTATCCCCCAATTTCATTTTTATTCTTTGAGCTCAGGGACTAACTGTATCTAATCACAATTCCTGGAGCACTTAACAAAGGTTTTATATGTAATCTATGCTTTATAAAATGCTTTTTAGAACTGAGCAAATAGTTGCCAGGAAATAACTAAATTAGACTTACCATAAACAGGCATAGTTAAGATAATATTCTTATAGTATACCTGTTCATATTTACCAAGTAATAGGATCCGTATACATGGATTTAACTACATAAAGTTAATCATTGCTTATAAGATATTTTAGTGGCACAATTACATAGTGCCCATATAACTGGCCTAGACCAGGTGTCAAGCACACTTTTTCTTAAAGGACCAGGAAGTTATTTTCCATGGCTTCACAGGCCACATAGTCTCCATCATATACTCTTTATTTCTTTCACAACAGGCTGTGCCAGATTTTTGAGTACTTATGATCTAGACCATAAATCCACTTATTCCTATTTGATATTTGGTTTTTTACCTGTTAGCATAAAAGTTTTTTGTTTTTATCATGTTTCAGTTTGTTCCTTAGTGAACAGTCACTGACAGTCCTATCCTACAAAACAATTAGTATCACAAAAACAACCAGGTATGTGCCTCTGCAGTGATATAATTGGAAATACACGGCACCGCTTGTGAGGTACTTCTTAAAACTAAAGTTTTTATCTTTTAGATATACTCTAAGTACATAACTTTATTTTAAAGGTACATACTGAAATATTTACAGACAAAAGGATTTCTTGTGAAGAACCAAAAAAAACAAACAAAACAAAACCAGGGAGGGCACAAGGAATAGGTGAGGGTATTATAGGTTAGGAGTTGGCAAACTTTTTCTATAAGGGCCAGACAGATTTTAGGCTTTACAGGCCGTATTACAGTCTCTATCACCATTAGTCAAATCTATCATTGTTGCACTAAAGCAGCTATGAACAATATGTAAATAAATAAGCTTGACTGTGTTCTAATAAAGCTCTTTACAAAACAGGCAGCAGCCAGATTTTAGCCTATGGGCCAGAGTCCTGTTCTGGGTGATAAGATTGGCCATGTATTGGTAATTGTTAAAGCTGAGTGATAGGTACAGTGAGTTTATTGTACTGTTGTCATAGCTGTCGTGTATGTTTGAAATATTTCATAATAAAAAGCTAAGACAAGTTTATTTTTTTCTTTTTTATTTTTTAAGACAAGTTTCTTTTAAAGATAGGTTAATACAAAGAAAAGACCTAGTATCCATTTATTTAAATTCATTCATAAAAATTGTTTAGGGGCACCTGGGTGGTGCAGTCAGTTGAACGGCCGACTCTTGGTTTCAGCTCAGGTCATGATTTCAGGGTCATGAGATTGAGCCCCACGTCGGAGTCTGCTTGAGATTCTCTCTCTCCCCCCTGCCCCTACCCCTCCCTGTGCTCTTTCTCTCTCTCTAAAGTAAATAAGTAAATCTTTAAAAAAATTGTTTAATCTGTTCTGAAATTATTTCCTTTGCTAGCTTCACTACAGTCTTCAGTGCAACAATATGAGGAAAAAAACACCAAAATCAAGCAATTGCTTGTGAAAACCAAAAAAGAACTGGCAGATTCAAAGCAAGCAGTATGTTAATTTCCCAGTTTCATATTTCAGTTTATGTATTTATTAATCACTTCTTTTTTAAATTTAACCAAGATTCTTATTCTGTAGGAAACTGATCACTTAATACTTCAAGCGTCTTTGAAGGGTGAACTGGAGGCAAGCCAACAGCAAGTAGAAGTCTATAAAGTAAGATTCTTTTTACTTTTTAGGATTTATAAAAAAATTTCCATGTAAAAGGTACTATGTAGGGATTTTTCTAAATACCTTTATGTACATATTTTTATACACACACACATTTTTTTCTCCTAGATATCCTTCATTTGAAAAAGCAGAAGCAGTAAGCCAAGTATGGCATATAACAGGAGTATCCCATTTAGCTTAAGCTACATTCTCTTCATGTATTTGAAAATCCTTGATGCACTAAAAATAAACATAACATAAAATATAAAATAAACATGGCCCCAGACCTGCATCTGAGCTTCCTAAATGATAGTGCAGTCACAAGAATAAAAATGGTTTTATATACTTACATTGTATACATGTTATATGTATATTTACATTATTCATATATACATTTATATCTATAATATCTTGACGTATTCAATTAAACATTGAACTGTAACAAGCAGTCTGGAATTTTTTTTATAATTGCTCATGATTAATTTTGATTTAAGGAAAACCGAAATAAATTATTGGGAAAATTATACTCCCTTTACTCCTTCAACAATAGTAGTTCTTTTAATTAGATTGCTTATATATACACTCATGATTCAAAACTCAAGTTTATTTTTAAGGAAAGTGTGTTTAGGCAATGAAGATCCAGTTTATTAGAGCTTAATCGAAAGGTTTTGCCCCAGATTCAGCTGGCTGAAATAACCTCCGAGAAGCACAAAATTCACGAACATCTGAAGACCTCTGCAGACCAGCACCAGCGCACACTGAGCGTGTACCAGCAGAAAGTGACAGCCCTTCAGGAAGAGTGCCACGCTGCCAAGGTACGGGCTTCACCCAGAAGCCATGGACAGGTGTTATCATCACAGAGCAAGCAGTTCACATGAGGGCTGTGGTCTCACCTTTTAGGGTTTGCTATTGTTTAAGAGCATTTATTAGATGAGTACCTGATGCAGCTCATCTGACCCTAACCCCAACCCCATCCCATCCTATCACTGGCATAACATTTTTTTGTTAAAAGGGAAGACATGGGTACACGTTGTTTCCATTTTAAACTTGTTTTGCAATTTCTGTGTGTAAGAGTTATTTTCTTTTACTTTTATAATTTAAAAAGTATATAGTTCTTTCTGAGGGCCAAATGATTATAAAATAATATTCTGATAGGATGGCTGTGAGGGCCTACTTTCTTATCTTCAGCATGTGAAGCAAACCCAGTAGAGTAGCTTTGTGAGAGGTGTAGCTCTGATACGAGCCAATTTGGCAGAAGGGTCACAGGAGATCACTTTGGGAAAGTAGAAGACCTAGAATTTCATTTTTCCCACTCTCTTTAGAAGTTCAGGTGGCTTAATTTCTTTGAATTTATTTTTCTTGTATTTATGAAAAGAGGAACTCTCATAAGTGAAAATCTTTCTAAGGTTCCAAAGGCAAATAGTGCCAATACAAAATTTATGGGTACTCAGTGAATCTACCAGAGAGGAAAACATGGTTGAAACATCTCTTGTCAAACAAAATTCTATCATTCAAAGGCTTTTAAAAAATTGTAAGGCTTGGGGCACCTGGGTGGCTCAGTTGGTTAAGCGTCTGTCTTCGGCTCAGATCATTATCTCAGGGACCTGGGATCGAGCCCCGCATCAGGCTCCCTGCTCAGTGGGGAGTCTGCTTCTCCCTCTCCCTCTCCCTCTGCCCCTCCCCCTGCTTGTATTCTCTCTCTCAAATAAATAAATAAAATCTTAAAAAAAAAAAAAGTTGTAAGGCCAACAGAAGAGTACTTTTTAGAGGAAGTGAATCAAGGGGCTAAAGAGTGTTGGCCATTTTACTCATTTTCTAAAACACGTTTTCATCTTAAGTCATTAATCTGAAAGAAAATAGGATTATGTTACAATGGAAATGCAATAGAAAAATTATTCTCTCTCTTTTAAATGTCATAGGCAGAACAAGCTGCTATAACCTCTGAATTTGAGAGCTACAAAGTCCGAGTTCACAATGTTCTAAAACAACAGAAAAATAAATCTGTGTCTCAGACTGAAACCGAGGGAGCTAAACAAGAAAGGTAAAGTCTAAATTAAAAGAAACATCCAGGGTTCCCCCCTTTCCTCCAAGATAGGTTCTCCACCAAGTAGGTTATGAATCCTGCTTTGATTTCATTTGACTGTGGAATTTTACATGTAATAAGAGCAGAGTTTCTTGGCTTCACTCTGTCTCCAGGCAGCAACAGGGAAACATCTCTATGAAGGGCACTGTTACAAACTCATAAAACTGTGACGTGAGCAGCAAACCAGGAGATAGGCTAAATAGTGTCATCTTGTTGTAGCAAGAACTGGTCAGAGTAGAAATACAGACATTAAAGTTACATTATGATTAGTTTCTCCAATTTTAAAAATTGAGAAATAGAAGAATAAAAATGCTTCCTTGATATAACCACCATTAATTAGGCTAAACAAATTGCTTAAAAACATTTTATTTATTTCAAAAAGTTTTAAATTCAGTACTAAATTCTAGCTTAGAATTATATTTTTCTTCATAAATATATGACCATCTCAATTATTTGTTTCAGTAGTATATTGTTAATGCATCTTTAAAACTAGCATACAGATCATTTTTGTAAATTATTCAAAAATATACTAGGAGTATGAAATAGGGCATTCTAGAGCCTGTGTGTTTTTGTAAGTAGAGGTTCAGTGTTCAAAGTAATTTCATATCTGCCTCTTACTGTTCTAAGTAGGACTAAATACCCTGCAATGTTTATATGTTTATACTTATGTTACTTTTTATTTTAAATATCTATTAAATTTGGGAACTGTAGACTGAAAAATGAGGTATTTTCTCTGTTAGTAGCTCATCTTCAAATTTCATAGGAGAAATTGAATATTGACACCTTTAATATGAAAATGTCAGCATTTGGGGTGCCTCGGGTGGCTCAGCCGTTGAGCGTCTGCCTTTGGCTCAGGTCATGATCCCAGGGTCCCGGGATCGAGCCCCACATCGGGCTCCCTGCTCGGCAGGAGGATTGCTTCTCATCTCCCACTCCCCCTGCTTGTGTTCCTGTTCTCACTAACTCTCTCTCTCTCAAATAAATAAATAAAATCTTTAAAAAAAAAAAAGAAAAGAAAATGTCAGCACTTGCAAGAGCCTTTTTTGATCATGCTGGAAATGTAAATGTTTTACATTCCTTTTATTTTCTTATACATAAGATACTTTTTCTAAAAAAGGAAACAGTGTATTAGGGGTTTTCACTATTTGTTTTTCATACCATTCTCATAATGGTTGGCTTAGAACTGCAACTAAAAGCATAGTACTATAACAAAATAGGCTATTTTGATGTCATTTAATGGTCTCTTCTCCATTTGAGTATGAAATTTGTAAGTTCAGAGGTTTTTTTGAAAATCTGCCGTGCCTAAAATGTAAAATCTGACTATAATGTCTTCTGTAGTATATTTAATCCTAGTCTCTGAATTCTTCCAATTATTAGATTTCCTTTAGAATCATCCATAATAGCAAGCATATGGGACATTAAAAGATGAAATGATTAAAGTAATGAAATTTATTTGGAACCACAAAATCAGGTTTACCTCTTTCAAAACTTTTTGTAAAACTGTTTATTTCTGTTTTAGAGAACACCTGGAAATGCTGATTGATCAACTAAAAATCAAATTACAGGATACCCAAAATAACTTACAGATCAATGTATCTGAACTTCAAACATTACAGTCTGAACATGATACTCTGCTAGAAAGGCATAACAAGATGCTGCAGGAAACTGTGTCCAAAGAGGCAGAACTCCGGGAAAAGTAAGATTGCTACAGGACTAACAGTGTTTGTGCTGGGCAGCAAAGTATTTCTTTGTTGGAACTCCTAATGTGTTGCTCCTTGGGATAGATACAAATTGAAAATAAGAAATAGATATTTCTAGGGGCACCCAGGTGGCTCAGTCGGTTAAGCATCGACTCTTGATTTCGGCTCAGGTCATGATCTCAGGGTCATGAAATCGAGCCCCTGGGATTTTTTCTCTGCCTCTCTCCTCTCTCTCTCTCTCTCTAAAAAATAAATAAAATCTAAAAAAAAAAAAAGAAAAGAAGAAGAAATAGATATTTCTAGAGGTTTAGTAAACTGTATTTTTCTACCTTAAAGCTCCCCTCGCCCTTTTTTTTGTTTTTATTCTTCACTTTTTTAAGAACAGTTAATTTTATTTGTTCATCCAGTAATCTGTTTCTCCTGTGGCCTTCATTGCCAGAATGTTTCTTTTAAAAAACCCACTTTCCAACTCAGGTGTCAAATTATAAGCATTTTTCTTTTTCTCTAGAGGAAAACATTCAGACAGTTGCTGACTGAAAAAGAATATGGAACTTACCTCTGCAACTGTCTTCAACTTGTCATATTGTTACCCTTTGTTAATCAGTACTTAAATTAAACATCAGGAGTATTGGGAGGGGGAACAGATTATTGTGAACAAGGAACTTTGAATTCCTGTAATGAAGAAATTGGGTAGTAATATCTGTTGTACCTTATACTGAGGAAAAGAGTTCTTCATTGAGCATCAAGGGTATTGGAATACTTTATACATCTCAGGTATACTTTTAATGCATACCTAATTGATGGTAATCTTGAAAGCTTCATTTTCTTGGCTTTCTAATCGTGTAATTTATGTATGTTAATCCTGTAAATCAAAAGTTTCAGGGAAGATCTATCAATTTTCTAGCTACCTATCACCAGGGTTTACTGGGAGATTAGCTGAAATACAGTGATGCTTGTTATTTACATCAGAAATTTCCCACATTTATTCTCTACTCTAGAAAAGTTATTGCAAATTGTATTGCTAACACAAAGTGCAAGTGATGCCTCTAAATTTCAGTAACTATTTTGGGGGGCCCCTACTATGTGCCAGTCTCTCTTCTAAGTGCTAAAAACTTCACAGCATTTTGAGATATCTTTAGAGATCTTATCCCCCTTCTTCAGAAATATCAAGAATAATATTGTTACTGTCTGTACCCCAGTATGAAGAAATAGCCTTTTCTTTATAAATTCTCTTTTTAAACATCTTAATATTCATACTTTCCCTATAAGAGATTGTAAAAATGGCTTAAGAGGAATAAGTAGGCTGACCAACTAATACCTACATTTTCCAGAGGATCCAGCATTTAAACACCCCAGTAACAGCTGAGACAGTAAATTTCCATCAGCATAGCCATTCTGGGTCCAAGTGGGGGTTCAAGCTTCTAGCTCTTAAATAGGTGGAGCAGATGTGTCATTGAGACCACCTGCAAACTACCAACCTTACCCTAGCTTTAAAATGTAGCTATTATCTTCCTTAGAAAATTATTGTCGTGACTGCTGATGGTTCTTCCTTTACTTTCGTAGTAGTGTTTAACATAATGCTCACAGAAAAATGCAGATTTGAGGAGTAACATATACACTAGCATTTTCTGAACTCATTGATCAGTGTGAACTTGGCACTTAAGAAACCTTTTCTGAAACATGCGGTATTTTTATTGTATGTCACCTTTTAGCCACTAAATCTTGTTTTAAAACCTTATATGGTGTGCATATGTGTAGCACATAAAAAAAAGATCTTGGAATGCTACATGCTAAGCCATTAACAATGTCTACCCCTGGAGCTGGGATTTTACACTGCAGGGGGCGGGAGCGAATAAGAGAGGGCTCTCACTTTTTTCTATAATTGGTTCCATACTGTTTGAATTTTTATGAGAGTATTTGTGGTACTTGTGGCTCTCTGGCATAAAAAGAAAACTTTTTTTTCTTTTTTTTTTTTTTTTTAACCAAAGCCAAATGTAAAATATCAAGACTACAAGTGAACCATTAAAAATAGTGGTTCCCAAATTATAGTTGCACTGGCTAGCACCAAGCTGACTACATAAAAATCGTATGGAAAACTGCTAAAAGTAGGTGATTTCTAAGACCACCTTTGGAAATTTCTGATTCAGTGGCTCTGGGTTGAGAACTAGATGTCTGTATTTTGAACAAGGGACCCGATGATTCTAACGCGCAGCGAGAGTCAAAAACAGCTATAGTAAACCAAGCCTTTGTGTTTCAGAGTTTTATATTAATTGGCTCAAAAATGTTTCAGAAAACTTCCTTTAAGGCTTTCCTTAAGACTTTATTTATGAATCAAAAGAACGTATTTTTTTCCTGTTTTCAAGGTAATAAAGAAAAGATACCCTATGCTTATATGAGCTCCCACATAAGATAACCTGAAAAAGGGACTGATTTAAAGTACAGGGTGCCTGGGTGGCTCAGTTGGTTAAGCAACTGCCTTCGGCTCAGGTCATGATCCTGGAGTCCCAGGATCGAGTCCCGCGTCGGGCTCCCTGCTCAGCAGGGAGTCTGCTTCTCTCTCTGACCCTCCTCCCTCTCATGCTCTCTGTCTCTCATTCTCTCTCTCTCAAATAAATAAATAAAATCTTTAAAAAAAATAAAAATAAATAAATAAATAAAAATAAAGTATAATTATATTATGCCCTAAATTTAGCCCTATTTTCTGATAAATGATGAAGGAAGTTCCTCACCTGAACCTTTGTACCATAGTTACTCAAACGAGGTTCCTTGAATTACAGAACACAGATGATTTGAACTAGGTGACAAGCCAGTCCCCAGATGGTTAACGCAGCTGGTACCATTATAGATGCTTAGCAGTTAATTCATACATTTAGTAGATATCTCAAGGCTAATTACCAAGTAGAACCCAGTTGAGAAAAGCTGAGTCAGGATGTCAAATTGAAAGATCTGCTATGAAGTAAGTTCTTCTCACCCTTCAGGTTGTGTTCAATACAATCAGAGAACATGATGCTGAAGTCTGAACATGCACAGACCGTAAGTCAACTGACATCCCAAAACGAGGTCCTTCGCAGCAGCTTCCGCGATCAAGTGCGCCATTTGCAGGAAGAGCATAGAAAGACAATGGAAACTTTACAGCAGCAGCTCTCCAAGGTGGAAACTCAGCTTTTCCAGCTTAAGAGTGAACCAACCACAAGAAGTACGTGTGTGTGTGCATGAGAACCTCAGTCGTTCACATTCTCACATAGTTTTGTCACTTAAATACATTCTTCACAAATTCATAAGAAAAAAGAAAATTTACTAGGTGACAACCAGTGCCAATTCTGTGATTAAGGAATTTTGGATTTGCTTACTGAGAAGATATTTGAACCATTTGAACCCTTCTTGATTATACTTAGAGCAGCCTACATCACCTCTTACAGTACTGATTTTCATGTATCTATTATCCTCCATGTAATGCTATTTCCTTTTCTCTGACTCAGACATACTCTGCAGTCTCATGACATGTGTCCAAATCCCAGTATTCACTGAATCTGTTTGGTGTTCTCCATTGTTAGTCATCAAATATATCTATTATTTTGTAATTAGGAACATTATAGTGAGAGGCTTAGAAACACCCAAGCCCCACTGAACTTACAGGATTGATTGGTCAATATAGCTTCTTCCCTTTAAAATATCTACTTAGTTGGAGATTTAGTTCAGCTGCACCTGGTATCTTCCATTCTACTCCCTGGAAGAGATGGGAATATGCCAGCCAAGAGGAGGTTACATTTTAGCATTAAGTATCAACTTTATATTTAATAGCATTTACCTTGGAAAATGTCACCAGGACATTGGCACCAATGGGTTACTCATCAGGGTCCGAAGCCAGCTTCAAGAAATTCAGCCTATGCCAAGAGTCATCAAAGGAAGTAATCAGTCAGGGAAACAACAGTCACACAAGAGATTGTGATCTAGGAATCAGCAGTGGAATAAGCAGTTGGCACAATATCAGAAATCCTGGAAAGTGCTTCAACAAAGGCAGCTGGAAGCTAATGTTTGAGAGAAAGGAGGAGGCAACTTCAATGGAATGGAAAGTAAATGAAATTGGAAATTAAAAGATATGCGTTAGAATTCTGGTCCCTGACCCTGCTATGATGCCTTGGGCAAAGTCATTTAATTTCTCTGACCTTTGGGTTTCTCAGGATTAATAAAGTAATGTGTTTGAAAGTGCCTTATAATTCTTACAGTTCTATGCAAGTGTTCACTATCAGCAAGCAGGAAAGCCTAGCTGGGGAAGTATAATAGATTAGTTCCCTGCCCTGGGTCCTAGGCTTTTCTTGGCTGAACACTGAAGATATGAGGGGGCGATGGTAGGACCCGGCAGAGGTGAAAGGGTAAGGTAGTAATGAACATCTGCTCAGCAGAATTCAGCAAGCGTATTGAGTCAGTACACAGCTATCTGAAATACCTAATCCTCAAAAACAGAGTCTAGTTTGAGAATTTCTGCCAGTATTTTGCAACAGTATAGCCCTCTCTATTATGGTATCTAATAGATTTTACCTAGGTGGTAGCAAATAATTTATAGTTCCTGTTGAAATTACTTAAACGGTTAAAGTCAATAAATTTTTAGGGCAGTCTTAGAAATTCTTTATGCACCGTTTGTTTTCTAGTTATTGAAATTCCCTCTCATACCATTTGACATTCCTATGATCACTTTAATTTCATTGTGTACCTCTGTGAATGTAGAATCCATGATTTTGAACAATCTCAACTTACTTTTTTTAAAAAAATGTAATAGGCCCAGCTGCTTCTCACCAACCTTTGAAGAACCTTCGAGAAAGGAGAAGCACAGAAGTCCCCCTTCTGGACATGTATGCCATTACCCGGGAGGAGGGAGAAGGAATGGAGACAACCGACACGGAGTCCGTATCTTCCTCCGGCACTCACACACAGTCTTTAGAACAGCTGCTTAATTCTCCTGAAACTAAACTGGGTATGTTTTTCCTATTTACCTCTACTATCTTGTCTAATAAATCCTAACTCTAAGTTATGCGTGCTTTTTTGAGCTACTCTAAGAAAATTTCTTTCAGTGTTGCACTCCAAATGGAAAACTCTCCTGCAGAATGAAACAGTTGAGTTTTTTAAAATAAAATGCTAGTTCTGCCCCAAGCTTGAGCCAGAAATAGATGGTTGGAAGTCCTGTAGTGGTATCAGAAAGTAGGATGAACTATTCTCTCACCCTTCTAAAAAGTTGATAGCTTTCGTTTATTCTTCTGAGTGAAGTAGTAGTGCTGAATTTATTAAATATAGTAAAGCTTCGGTATGTTAGTCTTACCTGTCATGAATGTTCACAATTCAGGGGGACTCTGTTCTCTTCCTGAAGTTTCAGGATCTAGAGTAAGGACTGTTTGTGTCTGTGGTCACTAATCGTGGTGTGGATGGAAACTGCGATCCTGCCAGGCATGGCAGCAGACTCCAGAATTACATCTGGCTTTGTGTTTTTTGCCAAATTACTTGTCAACTCTGAGCCTTTTCCCTTATCTATAAAATTTGAATAATGATACCCACCTCATATAATATTCTTACAAGCATCCATGATAGAAATGTTATTATTCCCCTCGTTTATAAGTAAAACAACATAAACTCTTGGGACATAGAGGAGTGTGAGTGGGGAAACTGATAGAATAGTCTAGAAACACAGGACAAACAAATTCAAGAATTGGCCCTCGTAGAGCTTGAATTCAATTAGATTATATGCTTTACAACAGAGATTCTGCCTTATTTGTGTTATGTTCAACATGTAACCTACCAACTGAGGTACATTGAATAGAAGAATGCCAGAGAGAGTGGGCCTAAGTAATATTGCAGAGTAAAATATCTGTGTTTAGTATATTTCTTACTTAGAATCTTCATCTGTAATCTCTGATTTTGAAAATTAATTACTGGAACAACATCTTGCAGAGCCTCCTCTATGGCATGCTGAATTTACCAAAGAAGAATTGGTTCAAAAGCTCAGTTCCACCACAAAAAGTGCCGATCACTTAAACGGCCTGCTTCGGGAAACAGAAGCAACCAATGCAATCCTTATGGAACAAATTAAGGTAAGGTCAAATACTGCCACCCAGAAAATACTCTCTGCAACAGGTTGGTTTTCTTGACCCCCTCCCCCCCACTCTCCAGATGAGACACATCCATCACATCTTGATTCTTTATGATATTACATTCCTAAAAATGAGAAATATTAATTGCTTTGATATATATATATAAAGACTAAATTCCTATTTTTTCTAAGAAACTATGATAGATTTAGAAATGGATTAGAGTAGATTCATAAGTGATTATTCCACTTATGCTTATGGAAAACTCAAATGGGTATGGGCCCTTATGTTCTTTTTTTTTTTAAAGATTTTATTTATTTATTTGACCAAGAGAGAGACAGTGAGAGAGGGAACACAAGCGGGGGGAGTGGGAAAGGGAGAAGCAGGCTCCCCGCTGAGCAAGGAGCCTGTTGTGGGGCTGGGCCCTTATGTTCTAAAGATAAACCGTGAATGCTTCTCATTCAGATCATTCAGCTGATGTTTATGGCACTAAACTTCTTATCACAGATTGTGGGTGGAGATAGTAAAGTAGCATAGGAAACTTTCATGTTTTAAGGTGACACTAGAAATGTGTGGCAACAGGTAAAATGTGGAGCAGTTGAGGGTTACACAATCTACCCTGGCTCATGGCTATGTCTCTTCTCCAAATATAGTCCTGTGACTTACCGAGCAGTTCTTGTGAGCCAGGCCCTGGGCTTTACATATATCATCGTATTTAATCCTCATAATCACTGGTGAGAGAGTGATTGAAGCTGATAAATGGTGGAGCAACATTCCAGCTCATGTCTGTCCAGAAAGCACATGCTTCTGCCCTCTACATGCTTCTCCAAATAGACTGAGCTCTCTCTGTGCAGGGCCTCAGCTATCCTTGTTAAATTAATTTTTTAATGCTGAGTTACTCAGTTATTCATAGCAAATTATATATATTATGACATTCCACGTCTAAATATTTTTGTATGCATTTGTATAAAATAGTGTTTTCCTACATATTCAAAACATTATCACATCTAACAAATTGCTAACTAGCCCGGTGAACTAAGTGATTATTCAAATGTTATATTTCCACAAATTTACATTCTTGAATGATTTCTTAGACCTTATTTTCACTTTTTAAAATGACTGTAGGTTTTAGGACAGAGTTGGCTAACTTTTCTGAACTAACCTAAAATGATGAAATATAACTATTTTTGTTTGTTTCAACCCAGAAATCTTCCTCAAAGACTTTAGCATTCTACCATCTTTTGCATATCATCTGTTTCCCCATTTTTCTGGTAGTATTTTAGATTGTCTTACATTCCTGAATTTTCACTCTGTCGTAGACTTGGCTTTTGTTTTGGTGAACAAAACAGCCATCGTTCATCATGTAAATACAACTTCCCAGTGGACACTGTAACTACCTGCAGTCTGTGAGCAGGGCAGGAAAGGGGTCAGTGGTGGATGTAGATGTTTACTTTAGGCCCTGGTTTCAAGCTGTGCTTGCCCTCTGCAGTGTGCCTTATCCCACGGCCCTGAGCCCACTAGTTTACTTTCTGTAGAGAATAGGAGGTGAAGGGAACATCATGGTACCAACCAAAACTGAGGACTTGACATCAGTCCTCAGTTTTCGACCCCAGTTCCCACGCTCCCCTGTACTTTGAGGCAGAAACTTCTTGATGTTTCTGCAGGATCCATTCTGTCATCTTGTCAGTGGTACTGGGTGAGCCACTGGGCTGAGTCTCTTCCACTTTATCTGCTTCCCATCTTGTAGGAATCTCTTGGTATTTCTCATCTATTTTTTTTCTTCTCTCCTAATCTCTCCGTTATAGTTATTTTGGGGGGCATTTAAAGGGGAAGAGAAGAAGAGTACATGGGTTCAGTCTGCCATGTTTAACCTGAAGCTCCAAATATTCATTTTTAACTCATTTCTCCAACATCAGCTCCTCAAAAGTGAAATAAGAAGATTGGAAAGAAATCAAGAACGAGAAAAGTCTGTAGCTAACCTGGAATACATGAAGAATGTCTTGCTACAATTCATTTTCCTGAAACCAGGTAGTGAGAAAGAGAGGCTCCTTCCTGTTATAGATACAATGTTGCAGCTCAGCCCTGAAGAAAAGGGAAAACTGACTGCAATTGCTCAAGGTAGGTGAAGGAAAGTATTAAAACTCCTGTTGCATAACTTACACTAAATGTTGGCCTTGTGGTTGAGACTTTGTGTGTGTGCTTACAATCTTTTTCGTGACACTGTACTTAAAACATTTAAATTTTGTTCATTTGGGTAAGTTCTATCATATGTGTAACCTGTGACTAGATTTGAAAAGCTAACGTTTTAACACGTTAGGGCAATTATAGTACATAATATAATTTTAAGATGCAGCAAAATACAATACAGTGTTTAGTTAGATCTTTGAAAATTAGACATGTAGTTCTAGATTGAATTCTATCAAAGAATGTGGTTTTATTTTATATCATAATTTTTTAACATGTATTAGCTTATTCTTTCCTACTCCCCCCCCCACCACTGCCTCACCCTCACCCCTTCCCCCCACCAAATTCTACAGTCAGCAGAGTCATATGGCCCAACATTTGGTACACAGCATACCCCACAGTCCCGTTTCTCAAGGCAGACAGTTTTAAAGCTGTCCTGTATTTGGAGCTTAGATTTTTGTGGCAAATAGATTTAACACTGTGATTTCATAAACTCCTTTAAAATGATTTGCATACAACTGCTGTAGTTACCTGATTTCAGACTGCATCTTAAGGATGCACTTAAGGATCATGGTTTCATTTTTGTTAGTTTAAAATGTTTTTGTTAGTGACCTTTTCAAGCAAATACAGGGAGAATGCTGTCATGTCCCTATAGCTCTCACTCATCTTTAACAATTTTCATGGTCAGACTTCTTTTGACAGGGGAATAGCAAGAACTAGAGTTTTGTTTTTTTTTATGATTTTATTTATTTATTTGACAGAGCGAGAGAGAGCACAAGCAGAGGGAGCTTCAGGGAGAGGGAGAGGGAGCCCAAGGCGGAGGAGCTCGATCCCAGGACCCTGGAATCATGACCTGAGCTGAAGGCAGACACTTAACCAACTGGGCCACCCAGGTGCCCCAAGGCTAGAGATTTTAAAGCAGATCCCACACATCATGATTTCCCCAGCAAACACTTCACTGTGTATCAGACTCCTCTGCCATCTACACCCAGTTCGTGCCCACTGTTCCCATTATTGCAGATGTCTTTATACAGCATCTTAATAGGGCTCACACATTGCATTTGGTTGATATCCCTTAAGCTCTGTTTTGTTTTTGTTATCTATAGCATTTCCATGTTCCTTTTTGTAATATGTCAATTATTAGTTGAAGAAACTGGTCATTTGTCCTACAGAAGCTCAGTTCTGGATTTGGCACTTTGAGATAGCATTTAAGTTGTTCCATTGTTGCCTATAAATAGGAAGTCAGATCTCTGATTAGATCCAGGTGTAATTGGACAGGGTGGGAGATAAAAATCCCTCATAGGTAGTGTTGTGTACTTTCTGAGACATCACATCAGTAGGCCCAAAATGTCTAGTTGTCCCACTTTTGACTGGCTTATCCCATCATGTTGGTGCCTTTTTTTTTTTTTTAAGATTTTATTTATTTGAGAGAGAGAATGTGTGCACATGAGCACGGGGAGGGGCAGAGGGAAAGGGACAAGCAGACTCCCTGCGGGAGTCAATCCCAGAACCCTGAGATCATGACCTGAGCTGAAGTCAGACACTTAACCAGCTGAGCCACCCAAGAGCCCCATGCTGGTGCTCTTTAACATCCTAAAATCCGGACTAAACTGATAACGCTGGAGAGTAGTCCTTAAAATGGAACAGGTGTCAGAATCATCTGGTGAGATGATTAAACTCAGATTGCTGGCCACCCCCCCCCCCCCAAGTTTCTGATTCAGTAAATTTAGGGTGGGACCCAAGAGTTTGCAGCTTTAACAAGTTCACCTGGTCTGTTGACCATACCTCAAGAACCCCTGATCTAGAGGACTGATGATTTGGCTGTGGTTTGGGGGGGGTTTTTTGTTGTTGTTTTTGGTTTGATTTTTCAGAAATACTTCATAGTAGTGCTGATTGTTTCTTTGAAACTGTTTTCTTAAAATACATCTGTGTAATAATGAGGGAGGAAGGTTCTCAATACTGATAGTAATCTCAGGTCTGCTAAGTGTAGGGTACATTACCTTAGCCGCAATAGTATTTTTGTCACAAGATCCAAAATAAGAATACATCATGTACATTTTTTGGTAATGTAGTTATCCTAAATCACAAATTTGCTTTTATATATTACTTTTTGCTTATTCTACCAAAGCTAAAACTGTTTTTTTCATTGTAAAATTAATCAGGACTTTAGGAAGAATATGTGTATTTTTAAATTAAAACATACTTCAGTGATATGATCTCAAATATTTAGCATATCTAATAATCCTTCTAAAAGCCCAGCATGTGTAATGTAATATAGATGTTACTAACACTCAAGTGACTCCTGTAAGTTGAGGATACCAACGTTGATTAAAAGATCTCAAACAGACTAACCTAAGTGTTTTAGTAACACAGATGTTATCGATCATCACATAGGAGACATATAAGAAGTTCATTAGAAACCCAGAACTCTAAGACAGGTTTTTTGCTAAGTCCTGTAAATGTATAGGAAGACCCCCCCCCATTATTAAACTTAAACTAGTGTACCTTTGAAAGGTTATTCACTTCTTATCTCTTATTTACATGAGCAAACAAAAAAAAACTTATAAAAATTGAATTAAAAATAGTTATGGTCTGGCAGCAGATAGAGATATGGCTTAAGCAAGAATTATTGAACTGAAAGGTAGGTCAGAAGGAATTATTTAGAATTCAGCAGAGAGAAACAAAACAATGGAAGAAAAAACTGAAAGAGTGGGTAATAGAAATAGAGGATAGAATGAAGACAACCAACATATATTTGATAATTGAAGTTCTAGAAGGAGAGGAAAGAATGAGGTAGAGACAGTATTTGAAGAGAATGAAAATTTTTCAGAGCTGCTGAAGGACATCCATTCACACATTTGAAAAATCTCAATACAATTTCAAGTAGAATAAATAAAAGGAAGTCTACCTCTTCACGTAAAAGTGAAACTGCCCACCAAAAGGGACAGAGAAAAGTCCTCAAAAGAAGACCCATTGCCGGAGTTTGAAAAGATGGCGGAGGAGTAGGGGACCCTATTCCAACTGGTCCCCAGAATTGAGCTGGATATCTACCAGACCGCTCTGAACACCCACAAAATCAGCCTGAGATGTAAGAAGCTATATCTGGATCTCTACAAACAGAATATCGCAGGCAGTTGGTTTTGAGCTGTGAAATGGGGAGTTGTAATTCTGCGGGCAGATATCGGAAGATAAACGGAAGGGAGAGGGAGCTGTCGGGATCCTGCACCACCAGTTCACGAAAGCCTCCTACGCTGGGGACAGGGCACAGACTCACAGACCGGTAGTGGTGAGGAAAGGACTTTAGGGCAGCCCCTCAGACTGACATCTGGAGCGGCAGGGCCACACATGCGAACTGGGGCGGCTGGCGGTTTTAGAAGCACAAAGGGCAGAGACGTGCACCTGTGCCCCGAAGTGGAGTTGAGGACTGGGAGCCCTGCTGAGGGGCGCATAACCCAGGTTGCTGCAATTTATAGCAGCACAGACAGAAACGGGGATAGTGTGGCCTGGCAAGTGCACTGAAGAACAGACTGTGATCTCCGCTCTGAGGCAGAGGGTTGGAAACGATCTCTTCACTCTGACTCTCGGAAGAGACACAGAAAGCCACCAGGGAAAGCCGCCAGAGAACAAAATCCAAAAAAAAAAAACGGTTTTCACTGAACCCATCCCCCCCAACCGGGGCAAGGCAACTCTGCCCAAATAGGCTTGCTTGAGTAACAGTGCGGCAGGCCTCTCCCCCAGAAGACAGGCTGGGAGAACAAGAGGCCAGTAACCCTAAGGTCCCTATAAACCAGGTGCATCTTGCTTGGGTTGTGGTCAATAATTTGGACTCTGTCCATTCCTGAACCACCCATCAACAGAATGACTAGGAGGAAGAACCCCCAAAATAGGAAAGACTCAGAGACTGTGACTTCTTTTTTTTTTTAATGTTATGTTAATCACCATACATTACATCATTAGTTTTTGATGTAGTGTTCCATGATTCATTGTTTGCGTATAACACCCAGTGCTCCATGCAGAACATGCCCTCTTTAATACCCATCACCAGGCTAACCCATCCTCCCACCCCTTCCCCTCTAGAACCCTCAGTTTGTTTTTCAGAGTCCATCGTCTCTCATGGTTCAAGACTGTGACTTCTGCCACAGATTTACAAATGGATACAGATATAACCAAGATGTCAGAAATGGAATTCAGGGTAGCAGTTGTGAAGACAATACTAGAATGGAGAAATCGATTAATGGCAACATAGAGTCTCCAAGGGCAGAAATGAAAGCTGAATTGGTAGAACTTAAAAATGTTATCAATGAGATCCAATCTAATCTAGATGGTCTAACAGCTATGGGTAAGCGAGGCAGAAGAACAAATTAGTGATCTAGAAGACCAATTGATAGAAAAGAAGAAAAAAGAGGAAGCCAGGGAGAAACAACTCAAATCCATGAAAACAGAATCAGAGAAATAAGCGACACCATGAAATGTTCCAATGTCAGAATTATTGGGATCCCTCAGGGGGTGGAGAGAAAGAGAGGACTAGAAGATATATTTGAGCAAATCGTAGCTGAGAACTTCCCTAATCTGGGGAATGAAACAAACATTTGTGTCCTAGAGGCAGAGGGGACCCCTCCCAAGATCAAGGAAAACAGGCCAACACCCCGGCACGTAATAGTAAAACTCACAAATCTTAGAACAAAGGAAACCATCTTAAGGGCAGTTAGGGGGAAGAGATTCCTTACGTACAGAGGGAGGAACATCAGAATAACGTCAGACCTATCCACAGAGACCTGGCAAGCCAGAAAGGCCTGGCAAGACATATTCAGGGTACTAAATGAGAAGAACATGCAGCCAAGAATACTTTATCCGGCAAGGCTTTCATTTAGAATGGATGGAGAGATGCAGTTTCCAAGACTGGCAGAAACTGAAAGAATATGTGACCACTAAGCTGGCCCTGCAAGAAATATTAAGGGGGGTTCTATAAAAGGAGAAAGACCCCAAGAGTGATATAGAACAGAAATTTAGAGACGATCTATAGAAACAAGGACTTCACAGGCAACAGGATGACAATAAATTCGTATCTTTCAATAATCACTCTGAATGTGAACAGCCTAAATGCTCCCATAAAATGGCACAGGGTTGCAGATTGAATAAAAAGACAGGACCAATCCATATGCCGTCTACAAGAGGCTCATTTTGAACCTAAAGATACATCCAGACTGAAAGTGAATGGATGGAGATCCATCTTCCATGCCAGCGGACCTCAAAAGAAAGCTAGGGCAGCAATTCTTTTATCAGACAAATTAGATTTTAAGCTAAAGACTGTATTTAGAGACACAGAAGGACACTCTGTCATTCTTAAAGGTTCCATCCAACAAAAGATCTAACAATTGTAAATATCTATGCCCCAACATGGGAGCAGCCATCTACATAAGCCAACTGTTAACTAAAATAAAGAGTCATATTGATAACAATACGTTAATTGTAGGAGACCTTAACACTCCACTCTCAGCAATAGACAGATCATCTAAGCAGAAAATCAACAAGGAAACAAGAACTTTGAATGACACACTGGACCAGATGGACCTTATAGATATATACAGAACTTTCCACCCTAAAACAACAGAATACTCATTCTTCTCGAGCGCACACAGAACTTTCTGCAGAATAGACCACATACTGGATCACAAATCAGGTCTCTACCGATACCAAAAGATTGAGATTATTCCCTGCATATTCTCAGACTATAATGCTTTAAAACTGGAACTCAACCACAAGAAAAATTTGGAAGAAATTCAAATACTTGGAATTAAAGACCACTCTGGTCAAGAATGTTTGCGTCAACCAGGAAATCAAAGAACTTAAACAATTCATGGAAACCAATGAGAACGAAAACACATCGGTCCAAACCTATGGGATACTGCAAAGGTGGTACTAAGGGGGAAATACATAGCCATCCAAGCCTCACTCAAAAAAATAGAAAAATTCCGAATTCACCAACTAACTCTACACCTTAAAGAACTAGAGAAAAAGCAACAAATGATGCCTAAGCCATGCATTAGAAGAGAAATAATTAAGATCAGAGCAGAAATCAATGAATTAGAAACCAGAAACACAGATCAGATCAACGAAACTAGAAGCTGGTTCTTTGAAAGAATTAATAAGATCGATAAACCCCTGGCCAGGCTTATCCAAAAGAAAAGAGAAAGGACCCAAATTAATAAAATTATGAATGAAAGGGGAAAGATCACAACTAACACCAAGGAAATAGAAACAATTATTAGAAATTATTATCAACAACTATATGCCAATAAATTGAGCAATCTGGATGAAATGGATGCCTTCCTGGAAACCTATAAACTCCCAAGACTGATACAAGAAGAAATTGACAACCTGAACAGGCCAATAACCAGTAACGAGATTGAAGCCATGATCAAAAACCTCCCAAAAAACAAGAATCCGTGGCCTGAGGATTCCCTAGGGAATTCTACCGAACATTCAAAGAAGAAATAATACCTATTCTCCTGAAGCTGTTTCAAAAAAATAGAAGCAGAAGGGAAGCTTCCAGACTCATTCTATGAAGCCAGCATTACCTTAATCCCCAAACCAGGCAAAGACCCCATTAAAGAGGAGAATTTCAGACCGATATCCCTGATGAATATGGATTCCAAAATTCTCAATAAGATCCTAGCTAATAGGATCCAACAATACATTAAAAGGATCATCCACCACGACCAAGTGGGATTTATTTCTGGGATGCAAGGGTGGTTCAACATTCACCAATCAATCAATGCGACAGAACACATTAATAAGAGGAGAGAGAAGAACCATATGGTCCTTTCAATTGATGCAGAAAAAGCATTTGACAAAACACGGCATCCTTTCCTGATTTAAACTCTTCAGAGTATAGGGAGAGAGGCAACATTACTCAAATTCATAAAATCCGTCTATGAAAACCCCAAAACGAACATCATCCTCAATGGGGAAAAGCTGAGAGCCTTTCCCTTAAGATCAGGAGCACGTCAAGGATGCCCACTCTCGCCACTATTGTTCAACATTGTACTAGAAGTCCTAGCAACAGCAATCAGACAACAAAAGGAAATAAAAGGTATTCAAATTGGCAAAGAAGAAGTCAAACTCTCTCTCTTCGCAGATGACATAATACTTTATATGGAAAACCCAAAAGACTCCACCCCCAAATTATTAGAACTCATACAGCAATTCAGTAATGTAACAGGATACAAAATCAATGCACAGAAATCAGTTGCTTTCTTATACACTAACAATGCAACTGTAGAAAGAGAAATTAGAGAAACAGTTCCATTTACAGTAGCACCAAAAACCATAAGATACCTCAGAATAAACCTAACCAAAGAAGTAAAGGATCTATACTCTACAAACTACAGAACACTCATGAAAGAAATTGAAAAAGACACAAAAAGATGGAAAAACATTCCATGCTCATGGATCAGAAGAATAAACATTGTTAAAATGTCTATGCTACCCAGAGCAATCTATACCTTCAAACGCCATCCCGATCAAAATTCCAATGACATTTTTCAAAGTGCTGGAACAAACAATCCTAAAATTTGTATGGAATCGGAAAAGACCCTGAATCGCCAAGGAAATGTTGAAAAAGAAAAACAAAGCTGGGGGCATCACATTGCCCGATTTTAAGCTATATTACAAAGCAGTGATCACCAAGACAGCATGGTACTGGCACAAAAACAGACATATAGACCAGTGGAACAGAATAGAGAGCCCAGATATGGACCCTCAGCTCTGTGGTCAAATAATCTTTGACAAAGCAGGAAAAAATATGCAATGGGAAAAAGACAGTCTCTTCAATAAATGGTGCTGGGAAAATTGGACAGCTATATACAGAAGAATGAAGCACAACCATTCTCTAACACCATACACAAAGATAAACTCAGAATGGATGAAAGACCTCAATGTGAGACAAGAATCCATCAAAATCCTAGAGGAGAACATAGACAGTAACCTCTTTGACATTGGCCACAGCAACTTCTTTCAAGATACATCCCCAAAAGCTAGTGAAACAAAAGCAAAAATGAACTTTTGGGACTTCATCAAGATAAAAAGCTTCTGCACAGCAAAGGAAACAGTCAACAAAACAAAGAGGCAACCCACAGAATGGGAGAAGATACTTGCAAATGACACTACAGACAAAGCGCAGATTTCCAAGATCTATAAAGAACTTCTCAAACTCAACACCCAAAAAACAAGTCAAAAGTGGGCAGAAGACATGAACGGACACTTCTCAAAAGAAGAATACAAATGGCTAACAGACACATGAAGAAATGTTCATCATCATTAGCCATCAGGGAAATTCAAATCAAAACCACATTGAGATACCACCTTACACCAGTTAGAATGGCAAAAATTGACAAGGCAAGAAACAACAAATGTTAGAGAGGTTGTGGAGAAAGGGGAACCCTCTTACACTCTTGGTGGGAATGCAGGTTGGTGCAGCCACTTTGGAAAACAGTGTGGAGGTTCCTCAAAAAATTAAAAATAGAGCTACCCTATGACCCAGCAATTGCACTACTGGGTATGTACCCCAAAGACACAGATGCGGTGAAAAGAAGGGCCATATGCACCCCAATGTTCATAGCAGCAGTGTCTGCAATAGCCAAACTGTGGAAAGAGCCGAGATGCCCTTCAACAGATGAATGGATAAAGAAGATGTGGTCCCTGTATAACAGAATATTACTCAGCCATCAGAAAGGATGAATACCCAACTTTTACATCAACATGGATGGGACTGGAGGAGATTATGCTAAGTGAAATAAGTCAAGCAGAGAAAGTCAATTATCATATGGTTTCACTTATTTGTGGAACATAGGAATAGCATGGAGGACTTTAGGAGAAGGAAGGGAAAAATGAAAGGGGAGAAATCGAAGGGGGAGATGAACCATGAGAGACTATGGACTCCAAGAAACAAACTGAGGGTTTTAGAGGGGAGGGCGGTGGTGGGATTGGTTAGCCCAGTGATGGATATTAAGGAGGGCACGTACTGCATGGAGCACTGGGTGTTATACAAAAGCAATGAATCATGGATCACTACATCAAACACTAATGCTATATTGTATGGTGACTAATATAATAAAATTAAATTAAACTTAAAAAAAGAAGACCCATTACCTCATTACCTTTAAAGGAGTGACAGGCTCACAGTGGACTTCTCAGCAGCATTGGTGAAGTACTGTCTTTAGCATGCTATAAGAAATAACTGTCAACCTTGAAGAAATATTTTTCGAGATCCTTTCTGATAGAAACTTTAAGAATTTGCCTCCATTGGAAATGCATAGCAATGTACTTCATGTATAAGGAAAACCTGAGTGAAAGGTCTGAGTTGCAAGAAGGAATGTCATGCACAGGAAACTTGTCATCATGCTGCAGTAAGAGTCCTGAGCCTCACCAGCCAGACCAAGGACATTTCTTTACCAAGGCCTTCAGGACAACAGACCATGTATACATGTCTGGGGTGCCAGAAGAGAGGGTCTGAGGGCTGCTCTTCTGGCACTGAAAGGAACGGGATCAGAAGAGCAAAAAGCACAAGTACTCTTGCCTCCTTCGTCTCCTTTGAAGCAGTGTTTACAATCTCTGATTTTGTATAGAGTTTATACCAGTATTTTTCATTTGGGTTGCTAATCACTAATGGATGTTGAAATTAATTTGGTGAATCACATCCAGAATATTTTTTTTAATCGAGAAAATGAGACAAACACCAGAATACATTGAATCTTGTAAGGGTAAGAATTGTTTCTTGAAATTCTCTGGGTATATGGGTGGATGTTGCTATCTGTCTGACTGTGTCAGCTCCTGATATAAAATGTTTGTCTTTCTGTGGGTCTGGGTCACAAGTATTTGAGAAACATTAGCTTAGGGGATAAAGTAGGTTATCCAACTCTGGCAAATGATGTCAAACTCCCTGTAACAAACACCCTTTAATGACCCAACTCACACCCCAGGCAAGTGTCCTGAGCTACTCAAAGCTCCCTGTGGCATCTCTATATAAGGCAAAAAAATACAAAGTGCTGCATTAGTTTCAAAACAAGTAATGTGAAGAAGACACTGACAAGTGTAGATTGTTGCTTGCCTGCAGTGCACAGGTTAACTCACCCTGCTTCCTGCATGTTAGATCCCACTGCTGTTCACAGATTACATTTTTCTTTTCTTCTTGAGATACAACTTGAGGTAAGCAGGGTTCACTCCCTAAGTAAGTTAGTCATATAGTGCTTCTCTTTGCAAGACTGGAATCTCAACTTTGCTGCTCAAGTAAGAGCTGAAAGTTGCTTCTCTACATCTTTACTCCCCAACTAGGTTATAATTTACAGAGCTGTGTATTGTTACTTACTGTACAACATTACCAAAGTCTAATACTTTGTAGAAGTAAATAAAGAGGAAAAGACCTGAAGCTAATATAAGGTTATATGCCAATTTTACCTCAGTTAAGGAAAAAAAAAAAAAGAGAGAGGAAAAAAGGCCAAGACTATCAAGCTTTTTTGGTCATCTCCAGACTGACAGGAAGAGAACACACTCATACTCACTGTAAGTGTCTGATTTGGTTTGCAGAGGACGTAGAACCTTATCAGAAAAGAATAGTTACTCAGGGCAGGAGCAAATGCACCCTATCTCAGCCTTTCTGTGGTCCTTACTTACCTAAGGACATGAACAGCTGCCAGGAACACTGTCTGTACAGGGAAGAGTCCTGCCAGATCAGAGGCACGGTTGAATTTTTCTTGTGTCACAAGACTTATACTCAGAGTGCACCATTCATTCCAGATGAACATACAGAGGTCTCTGCATTTCATTTAGGAAATGGAGGCCCCTGGCTTTCATCATTCTTGGGAGCAAGGCCACCGCCCCCTCTGATGGGAGAAAGCAGAGTCAGTACCCAGTTTTCCATCCCTTAACAGTATCACTTCCTCCAGCTTTCTAGAAGCTCTTCTCCATGGCAGCTGGCCGGTTAGCTCAGTTGGTTAGAGCGTGGTGCTGATAGAAGCTCTTCTCCATGTAGACTGTGGGAAGACTGACTTTTAAAAAATCTGCCACCATGGTGCCCTCTAGGCATTCATGTCTTTATGTAACTCTCTCCCCTTGAATGGCCATTAGACTGGCCTAGTGACTTGTTTCTAACCAGTAGAATACAGCAAAGGTGACAGGGTGTCACTTCCATGATTAGGTTAGCTTGTGACTTCTGTCTCATTAGCAGACTCTCCACCTTCTCCACTTGCAAGCTGACATTATTAAAGAGGCCATTTGGGGACGCCTGGGTGGCTCAGTAGGTTAAGCATCTGCCTTCGGCTCAGGTCATGATCTTGGGGTCCTGGGATCAAGCCTTGCATCAGGTTCCCTGCTCAGTGGGGAGTCTGCTTCTCCCTCTCCCAATGCCACTCCCCCTCACTGGTGTGCTCTTTCTCTTTCTCAAATAAATAAATAAAATCTTAATTTAAAAAAAAAGCCCCTGTGGCAAGGAACTGAGGCTGTGGCTCCCGCAGCCTTTGAGGCACTGAATTCTGCCATTTACCACATGCATTTGGAAGCAGATCCTTCTCTAGTCAGTCCTTCAGATGAGACCCATTCCTGGCCAACACCTTGATTGCAGCCTTGTGAAAGACCCTGAGGATCTGGCTAAGCCCTCCCTACCTGGTCTCCTGACCCATGGAAACTGAGATAATGTGTACTGTTTAAGCTAATAAGTTTGCAGTGATTTGTTACACAGCAGTTCATAACTAATACATGGATAAAACCAATGAACAGAAAAAGAAATGAAAACGGCTTATAAACTATAGGAAGTCCTCTGTGTAAAATTTTGGAAATGCTTCTTTGCCTGAGATCATTTGTGATACATACATGTGTTTGACAACACAGAAGGGTGTCTGGAAGGGAGCATACTGAATTTAATAGTGGTCATATCTCGGGAGGGAAGGGGAGGAGGGAAAGGACATGTAATGAGAAGAGATGTTCACCTTTTTTTAAGGTTGTAAAACTTTCAAATCATATATATTAATGTACAAATCATAGTAAGAAGAAAACAGTAAAGGAGGCCTTGTCAGAAATTTTCTTGGAAGCCCAGAATTTTTCTGAATTTTAAGACAGGATTTGTTTGTGTTGATCATAAAAAAGATAAAAAGAGAAACTGGAACACTCAATACAAAATGATACAACCGCCTTAGAAAAGTTTGGCATTATTTTATAAAGTTAAATACACTCATTATACAACAACAGTCCCACTCTGAGGTATCTATCCAAGAGAAATGAAAGACTATACTCACACAAAAAAATTGCACAAACCTAACCACTGAATTATACACTTTAAAAGGGTGAATCTCATGTAGATTATTTCTCAGTAAATTTTTTAACATTAAAAACCCATACATAAATGTTTAGAGCAGATTTATTTTAAACTGGAAAAAAACTAGAAACAACGCAGATATCTTTCACTGGTAAATGAATAAAACAAACTGGTACAGCCACACAGTGGAATCCTACTCAGCAGTAAAAAGGAATGAACTACCAATACCCACAGGATCATGGACAATTCTCAGATGCATCCTGCTAAGTGGAAGGAACCACATTCAAAAGATACATGATGTGCTCCAATTCATATGACTTTCTAGAAAAGGCAAAAAGGTGGGGATGGTGGTGCTACACCTAAAGAGGATGAATTGTACCACAAGTAAATTATACCTCATATACCTGATTTTGGAATGATTAAAAACAGTTGTTTTTTGTTTGTCTTGGTTTAGTTTTGAGGTTCACCACACAACTGTTGGGTTTTGATTCTAAGTTACATAAAGTCTTCTGTTATAAAAAGAATGTACAAATTCCCCTTATTGTTAATAATACTTAGTTGTGCTGGGGTCTTTATTTTGGAATTGTCTAATGGAGAAAGACAAATACTGAAAATTCAAGAATAGATTTGTAACATCAAAGTATGTTATGAGAAGATTAATGCACTTTTTTTCTTTTTTAACTCCCCAAAGGTGAGGAAGAAAATACTTCCCGTTCCTCTGGATGGGCATCCTATCTACATAGTTGGTCTGGACTTCGATAGATTAACAGGAAAACATTATTTATTAACCAAATAGAATCCATTTGGCAAAAAAAGTTTCACATATATTGCTGTCATTCTTTTGTCCAAAAGTGTGTGTGTGTGTATATTCACATCTACATATATTTGTACATACGTATGTCAGATGTATTTAAAAAGTCTCCGCTTGAAGTAAAAGTATGAAGTAAAAGTACAGCAGCCTGAAGTGTTGATACCAGCCCACAGTCCTTTGACTCTCTGACCTCCCAAGCGTGCTGCCAGATGAAAACACCAAGAATGAAGTCACTCCCTCCTTCTGTGGAACCTCAGGACCCACCTGTTTCTGGGCAGTACTGTGAATTTCAAAGTTAAATTTTGGTACAGTCCCAACTGGAATTTAGGTTTTGAAAATAATGTTACAAGACTATTTATTGCAAGAGCAAACTTGCAGATAGATTATTATTATAAATTGTTAAAGCAAATGTAATTAGAATATGAAGGAAATGCTTTATTCATAAAGTTGACATGTTTATTAAGGGATTATAAAGCAAATATGTGCAGTTAATTATGAGACTTAACATTTTATTTAGTAACTTTTAAATGAACTGTTCTTTTTTTCTTTAAAATATATTATCTCAAAACTCATTATGTTGTCAGAAGCCCTAGTGTTGGCTGGTGTGACACAGAGCATGAACATAGGGGACCAGCTCATTACCTTGGGGTGATTCCGTGCTGTCTCTCCAGGCTCTTGAGAGGGTTCATCTACTTTTAAGCCATGAATCTGTTTTGAGAATTCTTTCCATCTCCCCCAGTAAAAACTTACCAGAACATTGACTGTGTCCTTCAACATTGTATCTAATAGGAGAGTGGTGCTTCCCATGTTCAGCAGACATGCCGTTGCTTACACCTTCCATCACAAGGAGCTTCAGGAAGACGCCTTCGAGGGCAGTGTCACATTTTCACAGGTCTTGTGGTGTTACCCGCCTTTGATGCCTCTGAATATATTTTATTGACAAGATCAAAATTGTGTTCTTAAATCATAAATTTGAGAATTCTATTTTTAATATTTGTTTAAAAATCACCACACAATATGCTCTGTAAAGTTCCCTTAAGCCTTCCAATTTATACTCTGATTTTCATTCTCAGCTGGTGAACTGACTTTGTACTTTGGTTACTCAGAACATTCGTTTCCGATTTAATTTAACTGAAATTTGCTGCTGACATGTTGAGTTTGTTCTTTACAAAATATCTCCTATATCTGTCTTTCCTCCTCTTTTAGAAGAACAGACCTAACTAGTGAATGTATTAATGAACATGCATCCATTTCAGAGCTGACTTTAAAAGTTTAGTGGTTTTTTTTACTTTATAAACTGTGAATATGCATATGCCAGCAGCATACAATTTAACTGTAATAGTATTTAAGTAAATTTCACTGTAAGTCTAGGCCTTTTTGAAGTCTGTGTAAACTTGTTTTGAAATATAGTCTCTACTTATGAATGTAATAACAAAAATACCTTTTTGCATGATAAAATTACTTTGATTACAAAGTGATATTCTTTCATGGTTTCAGCAAGAGGAAATGTAATGATTATTTTAATATTTCTATTAAATATGTTTAACTGCATATCATATTTTTATGCCTACTCTTTTTCTGTTAGACATTGTCTGTTTGGAGTTTTTGAGTTAGTCTATGAATTGGCATTGCACATTCCCTTACTACTGTCTTTAGACAGTTGGGACCTAGAGTATCAGGTACTTGAGAGAACATAGATTAACCTTTTGGTATGTGATGTGTAGATCATGGTGCCTTCCATACCTGACATCTACCTTCCAGCTGGAACTGGGAGCCACACTTAGCCTTTCTTTGGGCACCTCGCAAGTTCCAGCCTCCTCTGTTATGTAAAACATCTCTTGTATACAGTGAGTTTTGCTTATGTTCCAAACAGTATATGATCAAGAATTATATTCCTTTAAACAAACTTCGGGAGGAGTGTAACTGAACTGCTTACTAGCAAAGCAAAGCCTTGCTAAAGGCAAGCAGTGTTTTGTGTTCTTTTTAAACCCCGCATTAGGGGCGCCTGGGTCCAGGCTCAGTCGTTAAGCATCTGCCTTCGGCTCAGGTCATGATCTCAGGGTCATGGGATCGAGCCCTGCCATCGGGCTCCCTGCTCAGCGGGAAGCCTGTTTCCCCCTCTCCCAGTCCCCCTGTTTGTGTTCCCCCTCTCACTGTCTCTCTCTCTCTGTCAAATAAATAAATAAAATCTTTTAAAAATAAATAAACCCCACATTAGCTGGTGATGTCACTGGAAATATATAGTATTGAGTGCAATTTCCAATAAAGATACAATTTGGTTTTTGGTGAATAGCATGACACATACAAAAAAGTACTCGTACTGTATGATTAAGTTGGAATGTAGTGGTCGCAACTTGGTCTAAGACTATTCTATTTTGATTTGGTGTCTGAAAATCAGCTATTGTTTCAAACTAAATGCACACTAAGGAAAACAACCTGATACAATTTTGCAGGTGATTTTGAGCTCATTTTTACCTGTGAGTGTTAAAAAACATTTGGTTATTTACATATGAGTTACATACAGAAGAAAAATCTTTTCCCCCTACATTCATAATGCGACTACATGGGAAAATCAAGTTGTGGCCTTCAAACTGTTACTTTAGAAAAAAGTAGAAAAAAATATAAATAAATAAAAATTTAAAAAAGTAGAAAGGTGCATGTGAATAGAATATTGAATATGGTGAAGAAATACGATTTCAGTTTCAATAATGTAGGTGATGACCCCAGCTTCCCTTCAGGGTGGGCTCACTCAGAGCCCACATAGTTGCTACCTCTCCAGACATCTGCCTAGAATTGAAGATGACGACAATCCTTTCTACCCCTTTTTCTGGGAACTTTTGCCCCACCACCATACCAAGGGGCAAACAGAATCAACTGAACCAGGCACAGAGCCCTAACCCAAGCCAAATAGATTAGATTCAAGAACATGGATTCGGGACCACAGAGTCAGGTTCGCATCTCTGTGTAACTGGAATTGTGGTATGTAAAGACAGGAACTCTGGAATGCCCAGAAGGGGCAGAGAAAGCCCACCTAGAAACCACAAACGAGGCTAAGCTGACATGCAGACGTAACAAATACAGGGTGAGAATACCGGGGGGCTTCAATTCTGCTTCTAACACCTGAGACAGGTACAGTGGGTTCCAGACTATGTCCCTGCATCCTCAGTAAACTTCTACATGAGCTTTGAGAGTGACTGTCAGGTGTCTGGAACACAATGCCGTGGTGAGAGGAGAAACTCTACACTCAGACCTGGACAGAATGTCTGCTTCACTGACTCAGGCTGTGCTCTTGACTGTTTGAGCCCCCATGTCTTTATCTGCAAGAGGTAGACATCATCACCCCAGCACAGTGGGCACTCCAATGTTAATTCCCCTTTTCAGTGTTACCTTCCTACTTCCATAGTCTGCAACAAGGTTTACCAATTCACTTTACTTTTTGTCCCTTTTGTCCTTCAGTGCATGGCACATAGCACTAAATAAATGTGCTGAATGAGTAAGTGATTTTAATAATCAGCAAGTGAATGTAACATTTACCTGCACATGCCCCTAATAATCACCTCTTATTTTTTAAAACTTTACAATCTGCCCCAAGCTAGGATTAGAATCCAGGTTTCATGGAACGTGATCAGCTCTTGTTTAATGAAAATGAGCAATTAAAAATGTAGAATGAACTCTTGAAACTAAAGTTCAAAAAATTATAAGGAAGTGAACAAAAAAGCAACTATTAGAAAAAGAGATTCTAAGCTCAGGATTTAATAGGAGTCTCTGGTCTCTATAAATAAGAAAACGGGAAGAAATTTTCAAAGAAATACTACAAGAAAAGTTTATAAAACTAAAAGCCAGGAGTCTAAAATAAAAGACTTATCAGAGACCCAGTGTAATAAAGACATAGTGTTACAACTTTCTAGACCAAGAAAGCGCTCCTAAAAAGTTTCCAGTGACGGGTGCCTGGGCGGTGCAGTCAGTTGAACGTCCTGACTCTTGGGTTTTGGCTCAGATTGTGATCTCAGGGTCATGGGATCAAGCCCCACATCAAGCTCTGCGCTCAGCACGAAAGTCTGCTAAAGTTTCTCTCTCACTCTCCCTCTGCCGCTCCCCCCCAAATAAATAAATCTTTTTTTTTTTTTGTACAGGTAGTCCAAAGCCTAGCACACGGTAGGTATTAGTAAATGTTTGCTTCATGTTTGAGTTAATATCCACCTCATTCCAGAAGTTTATAGTGGTCATAAATATTGAATAAATTAATATACCATACATTAAAAAAAAAAGTTTCCAATGCCAGATGGTGACTACACTTGTGGTGAGCATTGCATAATGTATAGAAATGCTGAATCACTATGTTGTATACCTGAAACTAATATAACACTGTATGTCAACTACAATTTTAAAAAATAAGAAAGAGAAGATACATTTACAGGACTGTACTGCATAAAAAAAAAATCCACTTGTAAGTGGACCCATGCAGCTCAAACCAAGAAATAAAAAAAAAAGAGAGAGAGAGAGAGATCATCTCTTTTTGGATGCAGTTAAATGGTATGCATGGAGAGAAATTTATATTATTTAATGTAATAATTGCTAAATGTTAAAACAAAATTGACAAAAGAAAAAAGTTTCCAAAGAGAAAAAAGCAAGTTACATACACAGGAAGAGAAGGAAAATTGCATCAAACCTCTCAAACAGCAACACAGCACACCAGACCTTGGAGAAATTCCTTCAAAATTCTGAGTCAAAATGATTTGCAACCTGAAATTCTACAAACAACCAACTTTCAATTAAGTGGGAGAACACAGACTTTTTCAGATCCTTAAGAATTGGGGAAAACATGACTTCACATGCAGCCTTTCATGTTGAGAGACTATGCTCCAGAAGGCTGAGAGAGACCAGAAGTAAAAGAGAGGCATCCAGGAAAGGAGACCGAGCACAGGAGAGTGCTGAGGAGTGGTCCCAGGGTGCCTGCTGTGAGCTTGCCTGGAGCTCCAAGAGGAAGAACCAGGAGCTAAGGCTCCAAAGGGGAATTCTCCAGGAAGAAAAAAAAAATGGCACTAGTGTGTTATTTGATGAAGCTGAAGTGTAAAATTTTATTAAAAGATGTTGGAAGTGGAAATGTGAATACTGACAAAATATTTTAGACAAAGGAAATATGTTTGTTTGGTTATGATAATGTGTCTATGCTTAAAAAGTTATTTTTAAAACATGCGGAAATATTTATAGTTGAAATCATATTTGATCCAAATTAATATGAGACGGACAGGGTGGTTGAGAGTGTGAGTGAAAGAGGGTTGACAGGGAGTTGAGAGTTGTTTTCTTATCTACTCAAACATTTTCATTCTATGTATTCTTTGCCATCTATACCATAAGCATATATCTTTTCTTCTGACATCATTTATACATTATTTTGTTTTTTACATATTTGTTGGCATATAATTTACATACCATAAAGTTCCTTTGTTGAACATGTACAATTCAATGGTTTTAGTACAGTCACAGAGTTGTGAGACCATCCCCACAATCTGAGTTTAGAAATTATTACCCTCAAAAAAGAAACTCCCTACCCGTTGGCAGTCACTCCATTAGCCCACCTCAACCCTGGGTAGCCACTAATCCTCTGTCTTTAGAGCTGCCTATTCTACACTTTTCATATAAATAGAATCATATGTGTGGTCTTCTGTGACTGACTTCCTTCACTGGCATAATTTTTCAAGGTCATTTGCATCGTAGCATGCAGCAGTACTCATTCTCTTTTACTGCTGAATAGTAATCATTTGTATGAATGCCATGTTTTATATATTCATCAGCTGGTGGACATTTTGGTGTTTCCAACTTTCAGCTATTAAGAAAATTGCTGCAGGGCGCCTGGGTGGCTCAGTCAGTTAAGCCTCCAACTCTTGATTTCAGTTCAGGTCATAATCTTGGGATCATGAGATGGAGCCCCACATCCAGCTCCGTGCTCAGTGGGGAGTCTGCTTGAGAGTCTCTCTCTCTCCCTCTGCCTCAGTCTCTCCCCTCTTCTCTTTAAATAAAATAAATAAAATCTTTTAAAAAGAAAATTGCTTGTGGCGCCTGGGTGGCTCAGTCGTTAAGCATTTGCCTTCGGCTCAGGTCATGACCCCAGGGTCCTGGGATCAAGCCCCGCATCAGGCTCCCTGCTCAGCGGGAAGCCTGCTTCTCCCTCTCCCACTCCCCCTGCTTGTGTTCTCTCTCTCGCTGTGTCTCTCTCTGTCAAATAAATAAACAAAATTAATTTTAAAAAAAAGAAAATTGCTGCTATGAAAATTTGCATACAAGTTTTTGTGTGGATATATGTTTCCAGTTCTCCTGGGTATATACTTGGGAATGGAATTTAGCATCATACGGTAACCACATGTTTAACTATTTGTGGAACTGCCCAACTTTTCTAGAGTGACTGCTCCACTTTACAATTTCACCAACAAGGTAGGAGGTTCATTTTGCCCACATCCTCACCAAACTTATTATCTGTCTTTTTTATTATAGCCATCCTAGTGGATATGAAGTGGTATTTCACTGTGGGCTTGATTTGTACTTCCCTAATGGCTAATGATGTTAAAAGTGTATTTCATGTGTTCTGTGTATCTTCTTCAGAGAAATGTCTGTTTCAATTATTTGCCCATTTTAAAAATTGGATTATTTGTCTTTTTATTATTTAGTTGTAAGTGTTCTTTACATACAACTTTACATAATATACAATTTTAGATACAAGTCCCTTATCAGATATATTATTTGCACATATTTCCTACCATTCTATGGTTTGTCTTTTTAAACTTTCTCAATGATATCATTTGCAGCACAAAAGTTTTTCATTTTGATGAAGTCTCAGTTTACCCTTTTGCTTGTCACCTATGCTTTTGATGTCAGATCCAAGCTTCATTACTTAATCCAACAATTACAAAGATTTATTCCTATGTTTTCTTCAAAGAGTTTTATAGTTTTAGCTCTTACATTTAGGTGTCTGGGTCCTTTGCATTTCTATATGAATTTTAGGATCAGACTATCAGTTCTGCAAAAACACAAGTTGGAATTTTGGTAGGGTTTATGTCGAGTCTGTAGATCAATTTGGAAACTATTGCCTTCTTAACAATATGTCCAAAACATAGGGTGTCTTTCCATTTCTTAGGGTCTGCTTTAATTTCTTTTGACAATCTTTTGTAGTTTCCAGTATACAAGTCTTATATTTAATAGTTAAATTTATACCTAAATATTTCATTCTTTTTGATGCTGTTGTAAATTGAATTGTTTTCTTAATTTCATTTTTGGATTGTTCATTGCTTATGTATAGAAATATAATTGATTTTTCTGTATGCTTATTTTATAGCCTGCAACACTTAACTCTTTAGTTCCAGTAGCTATTTGTATGTGGATTCCATAGGAATATATGCAATTATATTCCATAGTTCATGTCATATCATACACAAATATAGTTTTACCCTTTCCTTTCCTCTTTTGATGCTTTTTAATTATTTCTCTTGCCTATTTGTCTGGCTAGAAACTCTAGCACAATATCAAAGAGAAGTGGCAAAAGAGGATATCCCTATCTTATATCTGCTCTTAGGGGAAAAGCATGCAGTCTTTCACCATTAAGTAGGATGTCAACTATGAGATTTTCATAGATGCCCTTTATCAAGTTGAGAAAGTTTATTTCTACTCCTAGTTTGTTGAGTGTTTTTATCATGAAAGAGTGTTGCATTTTGTCAAAAAAATTTTCAATCTCTTTTGAGATCATTATGAGGGTTTGTCCTTTATTAATATGGCATATTCTTACATTGATTGGCTTTTGAATATTAAACTAACCTTGCATTCCTTGACAAAAGTTGATATTTGAAGCTTAATAATGAGGGCTGGAGTGTATATAATACTATTCTCACCATTTTGATATGTGTTTGACATTTTCCATAATACAAAGTTACTAAAAATTTAAGAGTCTGGTTTTTTTGTTTGTCTCCTTTTTCCTTTGTTCATTTGTTTTGTTTCTTAAATTCCACATATGAATGAAATCATATGGTATTTGTTTTTCTCTGACAGACTTATTTCACTTGGCATTATACCCTCTAGCTTCATCCATGTTGTTGCAAATGGCAAGATTTCATTCTTTTTTATGGCTGAGTAATATTCCATTGTGTGTGTGTGTCCTTTATCCATTCATCCATGGATGGACACTTGGGCTGTTTCCATATCTTGGCCAGTATAAGTAATGCTGCAATAATCATAGGGGTGCAGAAAACAAACTGGTGGTTACCAGAGAGGAGGTGGGTGGAGGGATGGGTGAAATAGGTGAAGGGGTTAAGAGTACACTTATCACAATGAGCACTGAGTGATGCATAAAATTATGGAATTCATTATATGTACACCTGAAACAAATATAACACTGTATGTTAATGATACTTCAATGTTTTATTTAATTTTTTAAATAAATTAAATAAAGAATAGAAAGTTGTTAGAGAATTAGTGAAATGTAAATAGGAGACTAAGAAAGTGGGCGGGAGGAGTCAATGTTAACTTTAGGAGAACTACAGGGTGAATGACAAAGAAGATACAGTCATAGTACACTTGTGGCTCACTGGATAACAATATAAAGTCAAAACACTATTTGCAAAATATTCAAATGTTATATTGGGAGAATGGGTATGAGTAAAGTGAGGATACACAAAGGCCCTAAATTCCCACCTAATATAAAAGTAAATCAAAAAGATAAAAAAATGTATTTAACAGGGGTACCTGCATGGCTCACTTGGTTAAGCATCTGTCTTCAGCTCAGGTCATAATCTTAGGTTCCTGGGATTGAGTCCTGCATCGGTGCTCAGTGGGGAGTCTACTTCTCCCTCTCCCTCTGCCCCTCCCCCCCCCCCGGCTCATGCACTCTCTCTCTCTCAAATAAAGAAATAAAATCTTTTAAAAAAATGGATTTGACAAGTCAACATATTATTTAGAAATATGAAGGTAAATACCGGGAAAAAAAAGGAAAAGAGTTGAAAGTCATTGCCTTTGGAGAGAGGGCCTAGGGTCAGAAAAGTAGAGCAAGGGATTTGTGTTTTTCTTTTACAATCTTTTAAAAATAAAACAAATAAGTGATACATTTACATAATGAACAGGAATCCACAGATACCAGAGATACTGCTCTAACACACATAGTTATGGACTGAATCATGCCCTCCAAATTCATATGTGGAAGCCTTCCCCCCACAATATGACTGTATTTGGAGACGAGGCCTATAAGGAAGTAAGGTTAAATGAGTTCATAAAGGTGGAACCCTAACCCAGGAGGACTGGTGCCCTTATAAGAAGAGGAAGAGACCAGAGCTCGCTCTCCCTCTCTCTACATGCACGCACCGAGGAAAGACCAGGTGAGGACATAGTGAAAAGATGGCTGTCTGCAAGCCAGGAGGAATGCCCTCACCAGAAACCAAATCAGCTAGAACCTTGAGCTTGGATTTCTGGCCTCCAGAACTGTGAGAAAATAGATTTCCGTTGTTTAAGCCACTCGGGCTGTGCTGTTTTGTTATGGCAGCCAGAGCTGACTAATACACATGTCAACATGGTACATATGTTAAAGTTATACTTTTAGGATCTATAACTATTGTCCATTTTTTGTTGTGTTTACTAAATCTACTGATCTTGGATAACAAATATCAATAGAAAACATCAATAATTGTTGGACTAGTAAGACTCATTTCTCAATACAGTAAATGAATGGATTTTTGTGACTATTTTTCCTCCTATTTCATTATATAGTACTATATTAGTTGGGGTTCCCCAGAGAAACAGAACTAAGAAGTCCCATGATCTGCTTTCTGCAAACCAAAGAATCAGGAGACCCAGTGGTGTAAGTTCCAGCCCAAAGGGTGAAGAACAATGCCCCAGCTCAAAGATAGGCAGAGAAAGTGAGTTCTCCCTTACCCTGCCCTTTGTTCTACTTGGGCCTCCAGTGGCCTGGACGGGGCCCACCTGCAGTAGGGAGGGCCATCTTCTTCACTCTGTCTTCCAATTCAAATGTTACTCTCATCCAGAAACACCTCTGCAGACACACCCAGAATAATGTTTAACCAGATAGACAGGCACCTGTGTCTCAGTCAAGGTAACATAAAATTAACCTTCACAATTACTATATGTAAAAATAGCTTTTGAGAGACTATGGACTCTGAGAAACAAACTGAGGGTTCTAGAGGGGAGGGGGGTGGGGGGATGGGTTAGCCTGGTGATGGGTATTAAGGAGGGCACATACTGCATGGAGCACTGGGTGTTATACGAAAACAATGGATCGTGGATCAACACATCAAAAACTAATGATGTATTGTATGGTGACTAACATAACATAATAAAATTTTTAAAAATAAATAAAATAAAAAATAAAAATAAATAAATAAATAAAAATAGCTTTTGTGAACTTAACAGCTCTAGTCAAGACACCCAAATACTTCCATATCCTATATTTCATGGGGTAAGTCTGGATAAACTGAAAGCAAGCCACTCAACACTGCTTTAACTTGATTTTTCTCTCTCCCAACCTGCCTTACTGTTTATGTCGTGTGGTATGATTATTTCATAGCATTCTATATTAGAATAAACTAATGATGTATGGTGATTAATATAACATAATAAAATAAAATAAAAAATTTGTGGATCTAAAAAAATAAATAAATAAATAAATTCTTAATTCACCCATTTAATCCATATTTTTTGGAATAACATTAACCTAATTTCATTGGTTGGGGATAACTACATTAGTTAAAAATACATTTTAGGAAAATGATAAACTACTAACCTTATATTTCAAGGTAGTAAATTCTATAAGCAAACATTATTCTATGCAAAAATCTCATGATTTCTCCAGTTAACTTCACTCTGTCTGAGAAGGCAATGTGGTGAATAGGAGCACAGGGTTTGGAGGCAAAGTGCCAGGTTTCAAGAGTTCCTACACTACTTACTAACTATATGACTCTGGGCAAATTAATTATTCCTGCTGTGCATCAGTGTCCACATCGACTAAATGGTGTGGGAACACGGTAAGTTGGCTAACCCATCAGCCATTCCACTTTCTTCTCTCCTGCTCCTCCCATTCCAGATGTCTGAAGGCCAGATACCTTGCCAACCTTCCTTATAGCTAGGCGTGACCAAGTACCTCATGTCTGGTCAATGAAGAATAAGACAGTAAGTCTGCCGGAGGCCACCTGAGAAGACTTACGAATTTTAAGAAAAAGAAAAGAAAACCTTCTTGGACCACTTTCTTCCTTCTAACCGCCTGGAAAGTACATGTGTTGCCTGGAACTGTGGCAAGAGGCAACAGTTATGCTAAGAATGGTAGATTTGAAAACAGAAGAAAATGAGTTAATTCTTGTTAATAAACTATCCCTGATTTATCTCAGATTTCTTGTTACATGAGAGAAAGAAACCCTTATTTGCGTAATTTCTGTTACATGCAACTGACTCGTTCCTAGTTTTCAAGTAAAAATAGTAACCTCATAAAATTAAATCAAATGATACAGGTAAGAGGCTGACTCAGTACAGTGTCTGGTACATAGGACATGTATGACAAATATTAGATATTTTTTCCATTTCAGATATGTAACTAAAAACTACTTCCAAAATCACACTCTTCTTATTGTCACTACCAAGAAGATTAACACTGATGTCACCCAGTCCAATAATTGTAGCTACAAATCTTTTCTGTGGGATATATTAAATTCTAGATATAAAATTAATATTTTTAAAGCTAATATAATGATATCTGGATCATTCCTGTTGCTGCTTTCCTAATTAGTGAAAGCAATTTAAAATGTAGTTTATCCAGAATATTGCAATTTCTGTTAGTTGTGTCCCTTGAATCCTTTTTGATAACTAAGGAGAAATTAGGTGTTTGGTTTTTTGTTTGTATTTTGACCAACTTTTCTAAACATTATGCTCAACAGTGCTGCTGCTGGCTAGACACAGAGTATGTTTTCCTTTGGGGGCCTCTTTTGAGAACTGACTATCCCTTCTTGGCTCTTTTTTCTCACCCCAGTGGATTACCAGGTCACACTCCCTTGAGAAACCCTTCCGTTTCTCCTTAAGTCTTTACTGTCATTAACTTCCCCAAGGAAAGGGATCTGTTCATGAAGGCTGAGCTGCCTGACATCAGAATATGTATTATTCAGTGTACATCTGTAGCACTCAGTGAGGTATTATTCCCGTTACTTTGTGTGAGTGTAGGTGCGATGTTACCCATTGCACAGCTGGGTGGTGATATAAGTCTAGTGGAATAAAGATTGAGGACAACTACAAGTCCCTCCACAGACTGTCTTTCAGTGAAAAAGATTCTTTTTAACTGCTTAGAAAACTTATAGACATGGAAAACAATGAATAAGCCAACCTTATGGCCATACTGATATCAAATGGTATACCAGGTTCTAGAAAGAGTCACCCTTTTGTAAAAGCACTACGTGTTAATCACCACTGATTGTTTCCTGTGTCTTGTTTGTTCACAAAAGCATGACTTTTACTACTTCTCTCTTTCTTTTTCTTTTCTTTCTTTCTTTCTTTTTTTTTTTTTAGAGAGAGAAAGAACACTCATGTGCATGTGTGGGGATGGGGAGGGGGGAGAGGCAGGGGGAGAGAGAGAATCTTTTTTTTTTTTTAAGATTTTATTTATTTGACAGAGACAGACACAGTGAGAGAGGGAACACAAGCAGGGGCAGAGGGAGAGGGAGAACAGGCTTCCCGCGGAGCAGGGAGCCTGATGCGGGGCTCGATCCCAGGATCCTAGGATCATGACCTGAGCCAAAGGCAGATGCTTAACGACTGAGCCACCCAGGCGCCCCGGAGAGAGAGAATCTTAAGCAGGCTCCATGCTCAGTGCAGAGCTGGCGTGGGGCCCGATCTCACAATCCTAAGATTATGACCAGAGCTGAAATCAAGAGTTGGAGGCTTAACCAACTGGGCCACCCAGGTGCCCCACTTCTTCTCTTATAACCAAAGTAGAGGCCAGATTCAGAGCCGCTCTGAGGAATTTAACAGACAGTTTATATTTATTTTAGTGCAGTTTAAGATTACAATATGATTCAGTTCCCAAAGAATGAAATATAATTTTTCACAAAGTTTGGATCTGAGGTAGTTTATAGAACAATATCAATATACCTCCTGCACTGAGCATAATTAGAACATCTCTACATATGGTGGTATAATGTGATCTTATTGTAAACTAAAAACTCATGTTGAGTATTGGACATTGTCCAGTGTTTAATTCATATGATTCATTCTGAGTTTCTGACTGAGATCATTCTCTCTGGCCTTGCCTATTTCTCCTGGGACCCATAAAATATGCAGCTAACTTAATTTCATGACTGCACTATTTCTGCTTCCCTTCCTGGAAAAGGGGAAATCATTCAGATCAGCTTTCAAACTGCCTTATAGACAATGACTGAAATATTTTAAACGGAACTCCTTTGTTCTAAAACTGCTCTAATACAGTAGCCACTAGTCATATGTGGATTTTTGAAAGATTGAAATATGGTTATTTCAAAATCAGATATACTATACATATAAAATACACACCAGATTCCAAAGACATATGAAAAAAATACAATAACACATCTCATTAAAACTTTTTATAATGATTACATGCTGAAATTTCAAAATTGTGAACATATTGGCTTAAGTAAAATATATTGTTGATAAAATATATTCTTAAAATTAATTTCACCTATTTCTTTTTCTTTTTTTTTTTTAAAGATTTTATTTATTTATTTGTCAGAGAGAGAGCGCGTGCACACAAGCAGGGGGAGCGGCAGGCAGAGGGGGAAGCAGGTTCCCCGGTGAGCAGGGAGCGTGATGTGGAACTCCATCTCAGGATCCCTGGATCATGACCTGAGCCAAAGGCAGATGCTTAACCGACTGAGCCACCCAGGCGTCCCTAATTTCACCTATTTCTATTTACTTTTTATAATGTGGCTACTAGAAAATTTTTTAATTACTTGGAAGGATCATATTTGTGGCTTATATTACATTTTTGTTACTCTGTGCAGCTCTAAAGAGACATTCTGTTAAGTCCTAAAATTAACTCCAAATGCCTTCAGGAATAAAGTGCCAAGTAAGGTACTTCCTTGAACTTCAATTCCTAAAAACCAGCAAGCATGATAAATACACCTTCTCCCTTCAAAAATATTCATTCTTCATCTCCAATTACATATTACTTGGGGCTATTAAACTCCTCTTTTAAAATGTGAATTGAAGAAGATTAGGCCAAGGTCATTCCCATCTTAGTATCAATTATATAATCAGATAATTAGCTTGCTTTTCCCCTAAAACCTGGAAAAGATTAATGAACCTTCAGAGAACTACAAGACCTTTTTGTCATATGATTCATGAATTACAAACTAAATTAAAATCTCTCCTTCTCTTAAAGAGTAGAACATGTGTGAATGTTCTGTTAGCCCTTAGAATAACTAAAAATTCGTGAGCCTTGAAATAAGTGCAGGGTATAAAATCATTGCATTTTACAAAACAAAATTTAAAAGTGACTTTGAAAACTGCATAAAATAATGAAAGCCAGGTTTCTTGCTGTCAGATATAAATTACAAATGAGCAAAAGGAAAAGCCTAGAATGAATCTCATGATACTGGGCTGGAATCAGAAATGTCAGTTAAATCATGTTTGTTTATTTTGCTACACACGCACAGATAGAAATACAGATAAGTGGGGACACTCTCTCTCTCTCTCTTTCTCTCTCTCTCTGGCAAATAAATAAATAAAACTTAAAAAAAAAGAAATATAGATAAGTGTATACACATGAGTTGGTATACATACATGTATTTTTTTTAGCTTTGTTGGTTAAGAGGGCATAGATGAACACACCTAGTGCCCAGCTCTTTGTTTTAAAATTTAAAATATTATCCTCCATTAGAAAGAACCAGCATTCCATGGTGAAATGGTTGATGCCAGGTCTGGGTAAGGAAAAGACAAACCCAGCCTGGAGCATCTTGTAGTGCCAAAAAGTAAGGGTGTGCTAAAAAAACAAAAGTATGGAGGCAAATCGAAGGGACACAGGAACCAACCTGGACGAGCTCCCAATGGCCAAACTGGAACAATTTGAGCAACTAAATAAATAACAATAGTATTAGATTATAATCCAAAAAATAAAATAAATACCCATCAGTTCCATGCATGAACTTAAAAATGAGGGAGAAGGGACAACTCTTCCATACAGAAGAATTCTGGTTAATGCATTTGTTAGGAGTGGGGGACATAAGAATCACTGCTAGAACACCAAAGCTAAAATTGTTGTCGGCAAAATCAAATGATGAATATGAAAATTAGTGTACAAAAGTTTAAGAAGGAACAGGATATTGCATAGCTGAAAGTGTCTCCCCCAGGAATATTTGTTGGCAGCAAGGAATGATAGTGACTTTACGTTGGAGAAACCTTCCAGGAACCACTGTGGCCAGGGAGCCAAGGCTGGTATCACTAGTCATGAGACAGAACAGTGCTCGGTACCCCCGAATGGATGCTCTGGGGAGGGCACTGCTCCTCCGTAGTATTCTTCCCCAAAATCCATGAACTCTATTTAACCATGAGAAAACATCCAACCCAAACTGAGGGACATTTGACAAAGTAATGAGTGCCAAGGATCATGAACTGAATCCTGAAATAGACAGGATACTGGAGGAAAGGCTGGTGAAATCTGACTAAGGTCAAAGCTGACAAATCTTTTAGAATACGTCCTGGTTACAGGGCTGCCTGGGTGGCGCAGTAAGTTAAGCACTGGACTCTTGGTTTTGGCTGGGGTGAGGTCATGATCTCGGGGTTGTGAGATCAAGCCCCGTTCCATGCTTGGTGTGGAGTCTGCTTGAGATTCTCTCTCCCTCCCCGTCTGCCCCTCCCCTTCATGTGTGCATGCTCTCTCTCTCTCTCTCTCTCTCTCTCTCAAATAAATAAATAAATCTTTGGGGTGCCTGGGTGGCTCAGTCGGTTGACTGTCTGACTCTTGATTTTGGCTCAGGTCGAGGTCTCTGGGTTGGGGGACTGAGCCCCACATCAGGGTCCGCACTCAGGTGGAGTCTGTCTGTCCCTCTCCCTCTGCACCTCCCTCTGCTCTCTCTCTCAAATAAATGGATAAATAAAATCTTTTAAAATAAATAAATAATAAGTCTTTAAAAAGAAAAATGAGGGGCGCCTGGGTGGCTCAGTCGTTAAGCGTCTGCCTTCGGCTCAGGTCATGATCCCAGGGTCCTGGAATCGAGCCTGCTTCTCCCTCTCCCACTCCCCCTGTTTGTGTTCCCTCTCCAGCGGTGTCTCTCTCTGTCAAATAAATAAATAAAACCTTTAAAATAAATAAATAAAAAGAAAAAAGAACATGTCCTGGTTGCAAAAAGATGAATATAACCTTCCAATGGAGGGATATCTTTATACTGTGATCTAAGCCCCTCTAATAGTGGTGCTCTAGACATCACGTGCCTGAAGAAAATAGTATTAACTGTGAAGAGTCCTTGCCAAAAATGTTTGATATAAGTATATTCAAACCTTTAGATTAAAATTCCAGTTTACTGGAAATAAAAGAACAGTTAAAGAAAGGATACCACCAGGAAACAATCAAATAAACAGAAATTGACAAAATTGGCCTTAGACAACTGGCGGAGTCTCTCCAACAAGTTCAAGGTCAAGATAGAAAATGGGAGCAAGTACTGTGCTTGGTTTTTAAAAATGTTTAGAAACAAAACAATGAAATGCAAAGCATGTTCCTTAATTAGATCCCAATTTAAACAAACCAGCTCTAAAAGGCATCCTGGGGTCAATAGAGAAAATTTGAATGTCGTCTGGCTTTTAGGTGACATCAAGAACGCACTGTCAATTTTGTGAGGTGTGAGAACTGCATTGTGGTAATGTAGTAAAATAGTTTTCTTTTTCAAAAAGATACATTCTGAAGAATTTAGGGGTGAAAAGTTTAAAGTAAATTACTTAAAAAATAAATTAAACAAACCAGCAAGAGTTGGGTAGACGCCCCCCGAGATGTTCTCTACACTCTCTCCCCAATTTCCGTTAACATCACATCACTATTAAAACAGACTCCTACCTTCTCTCCTTGACCCTAGATTTCCTTCCCTCAAACTACATACATATAAATAATACTTTTGACTTTTTCTCTATTTAAAATCATCCATATCTACATTATACATTTATATCTGCACTTTTATTTTTCACAGAAAATCTAGCATTCTCTAATATTCTGGACTCAACCTGGCTCATTTAATTTCGTACCCTTTTCTTTGGCTGTTTGTATCTGGAATATGCCACTGTCTTTCTACCTGCTCAACTTTTTTTTAATTGAGGTAAAATACGCATAAAATAAAATCTACCATCCTAACTCTTAAGAGTGCAGTTTGGGGCGCCTGGGTGGCTCAGTCATTAAGCGTCTGCCTTCGGCTCAGGTCATGGTCCCAGGGTCCTGGGATCGAGCCCCACATTGGGCTCCCTGCTCCGCGGGAAGCCTGCTTCTCCCTCTCCCACTCCCCCTGCTTGTGTTCCCTCTCTCGCTGTGTCTCTCTCTGTCAAATAAATAAATAAAATCTTAAAAAAAAAAAAAAAAGAGTGCAGTTCAGTGGGATTAGGTACATTAATGTTGTGGTGCAACCATCACCACTGTCCACTTTGAGAATTCTTTTATCTTGCAAAACGGAAACTGTCCCCATCAACACTTCCTCTTCACCCCTCCATCCCCACAGTCCCTGGCAACCACCATTCTATTTTCTGTCTCTATGAATTTGACCTACTCTAGGGACCTCATGTAAGTGGAATCATACAATTTCAGTATTTTTAAGATTCTGTCTTCTCAACTTTTAAACCAGATCCTGGACTTCCAGGAAGCCAGCCCTGATAACCCCACCTAACCTTATTTCATTTGCTTTTGCTCCCCCCCACGACTTTTCTGACTTTTCCAAACATTTAAGACCCTTAAGTAATTGCTTTGTGTGCTACTCTGATTGTCTCACTTATCTCTCTCCCCAATTGGATTATTAGATCTTTTTTTAAATGTTTCTGAGTAAACTTTTATTTATTTATTTAATTTTATTATTATTTTTAATTTTATTATGTTATGTTAATCACTATACATTGCATCATTAGTTTTTGATGTAGTGTTCCATGATCCATTGTTTGCATATAACACCCAGTGCTCCATTCAATACATGCCCTCTTTAATACCCATCACCAGGCTAACCCATCCCCCCACCCCCCTCCCCTCTAGAACCCTCAGTTTGCTTCTCAGAGTCCATAGTCTCTCATGGGCCGTCCACCCTTCAGATTTCCCCCCCTTCATTTTTCCCTTCCTACTATCTTCTTCTTTTTTTTTAACATATAATGTATTATTTGTTTCAGAAGTACAGGTCTGTGATTCAACAGTCTTACACAATTCACAGCGCTCACCATAGCATATACCCTCCCCAATGTCTATCACCCAGACACCCCATCCCTCCCACCCCCCACCACTCCAGCAACCCTCAGTTTGTTTCCTGAGATTAAGAATTCCTCATATCAGTGAGATCATATGATACATGTCTTTCTCTGATTGACTTATTTCGCTCAGCATAATACCTTCCAGTTCCATCCACATCGTTGCAAATGGCAAGATTTCATTCCTTTTGATGGCTGCATAACAGTCCATTGTATATATATACCACTTCTTCTTTATCCATTCATCTGTCGATGGACATCTTGGCTCTTTCCATAGTTTGGCTATTGTGGACATTGCTGCTATAAACATCGGGGTGCACGTACCCCTTCGGATCCCTACATTTGTATCTTTGGGGTAAATACCCAGTAGTGCAATTGCTGGGTTGTATGGTAGCTCTATTTTCAACTTTTTGAGGAACCTCCATACTGTTTTCCAGAGTGGCTGCACCAGCTTGCATTCCCACTAAGACATACACCCAGTATGAGGCTTGAACTCACAACCCTGAGATCAAGAGTTGCATGCTCTACTGACTGAGTAAGCCAGGTGCCCCAATTATTAGATCTTTGACTCATAAACTTTCAAGTTTCTTATATTTACATCCATCTACCTTACTGCACATTGGATGCCCCACAAACTCCTCAAATGTGGCAAGTATGATACTGAGTGTATCATCTGCCTGCTACTTCCTCTCCACCTTCTTGACTGCTCTCTTTCACATTATGTCTATACCATGCACTATTTGGACTAGTCAGAAGCCCAATAGTCATTCAGCATTCCTCCTCTCTTTCACTGAATTCCATACTCATGTTCATTGCATCCCATCAATATCTTGCAAACCACTCTCCCCAGTGTCACCCCTACTCCTGTGCATCAGTACACCTCACTTGGATTTCTGTAACTGTGTGCCTCCAGCAGCTCTCCCAGCTCACTTTCTACATTCATCTTCTACATTCAGGAACTATGGGGCATGCTTCTCAGACAAAAACTTCATCGAGGATATAGAAGATCTGAATTAATAAATTTGACCTAAGGGACATATATGGAGGACTGCATCGAATAACGAGAAAATACCTTTTTTCCTCAAGAAATAGAGGACATAATTTTGGAACATTTACAAAAATTTATGTCTATAAAAAACTCAACAAATTTTAAAGAATAAGCATTATTCAAAGCTAGATATCTATTACTCAGATTAGAAATAAAGAATAAGACAAATACACCAACAAACTGGACAACCTAGGAAAAATAGATAAATTCCTGGAAATATACAACCTATCAAGACTGAATGATAAGGAAAAAGAAAATCTGAATAGAGCAATTACTAGTAAAGAGATTGAATCAGTAATAATAAAATTCCCAACAAACAAAAATTCAGGACCAAACAGGTTCACTGGTGAATTCTATCAAACATTAAAAAAAAAAAAAAATCACCAACCTTCTCAAACTCTTCCAAAAATAAAAGAGGGAACCTTCCAAACTCATTTTACAAAGCCAGGATTACCCTGATACCAAAATCAGACAAAGATACCACAAGAAAAGAAAATTAGAGGTCATATCTCTGATAAGCATAGATGCAAAAATCCTCAACAAAACATCAGCAAATTGAATTCAACAATACATTAAAAAATCACACACCATGATCAAGTGGGATTTATTCCAGGGATACAAAGATGGTTCAACATACGCAAATCAATGAATGTGATATATCACACTAACGAAACAAAGGATAAAAATCATATGGTAATCTTGGGGCACCTGACTGGCTCAGTCACTAGAGCATGTGACTTGATCTCAGTGCTGTAGGTTCCAGCCCCACGTTGGGTGTAGAGATTTTTTTTTTTTTTTAGATTTTATTTATGTATTTATTTGAGAGAGAGAGAGAAAGAGAAAGCAGGAGAAAGAGGGAGAGAGAATCTGAGGCAGACTCCACGCTGAGCGCAGAGCCTGACGTGGGACTTGATCCCACGACCACAAGATCATGTGAGCCAAAAACAAGAATCGGATGCTTAACCAACTGAGCCACCCAGGCACCCCAGGTGTAGAGATTACTTAAAAATGAAATCTTTTTTTTTTTAAGATTTTTTTTTTACTTGAGAGTGAGGGCGGAGAGAAATAGCAAGAGAGAGAGAGCATGAGCAGTCAGGGAGAGGGAGAAGCAGGCTCCCCCCTGAGCAGGGAGCCCTATGTGGGGCTCAATCCCAGGACCCTGGGATTATGACCTGAGCCAAAGGCAGACACTTAACAGACTGAGCCATCCAGGTGCCCCCTAAAAATAAAATCTTTTAAAAAAATCATATGGTAATCTTAACAGGTGCTGGAAAGACATTTGACAAAATTCAACACCATTTATAATAAAAACTCTAAACAAAATAGGTATACAGAGAACGTACTTCAACATGATAAAGACTGTATATGACAATCCCTCAGCTAACATCATACTCAATGGTGAAAAGCTAAGAGCATTTCCTCTAAGATCAGGAACAAGACAAGAATGCCTGCTCTTAGCAGTTTTATTCAACATAGTAATGAAAGTCCTAGCCACAACAATTAGGCAATAAATAGAAATAAAACACATTCAAATTGGAAAGAAAGAAGTAAAACTGTCACTATTTGTAAATGACATGATATTATATATAGAAAACCCTAAAGACTCCATTAAAAACCTATTAAAACTAATGTACAAATTCAGTGAAATTGCGGGATACAAAATCAATATACAAAAATCTATTTTGTTTTTATTCACTAATAGCAAACTATCAGAAAGAGAAATTAAGGAAAAAATCTTATTTAGAATTACATCATGAAGAATAAAATACCTAGGAATACATTTAACCAAAGAAATGATAGACTTGTCACTTAAAACTCTAAGACATTGATGAAAGAAATTGAAGAAGACATAAAGAAACAGAAAGACATTCCATGCTCATAGATTAGAAGAACACATTAGATTCCCAGAAGAAAATATAGGCCGTAAGCTCCTTGACATCATCAGTCTTAGTGTTGATTTTTTTTTAAATCTGACACCAAAAGCAAAGACAACAAAAGCAAAAATAAACAGGTGGGACTATAACACAGCAAGGGAAAACCATCAACAGAACGAAAGGCAACGTACTAAATGAGAAAAAGTATTTGCAAATCATGCTTCTGATAAAAGGCTAATACCCAAAACATATAAAGATATATATATAAAGACTACTCAATACCAAATAAACAAGAAACCCAATTATAAAATGGGCAAAAGATCTAAATAGGCATTTTTCCAAAGAAGACATACAGATGGACAACAGGTACAGGAAAAGATGTACAACATCACTAATCATCAGAGAAATGCAAATCAAAAACCACAATGAGCTATCACCTCACACCACTTAGAATGGCTATTACCAAACAGACAAGAAACAAGTGTTAGGGAGGCTGTGTAGAAAAGGGAGCCCTTGTGCACTGTTGGTGGGAATGCAAATTGGTGCAGCCACTGCAGAAAACACTATGGGAAGTTCCTCAAAAACTTAAAAATAGAACTCCCATATGATCCAGCAATTCCACTTCTGAGTATTTAGCTGAAGAAAATGAAAACACTAACCCAATGGTATGTGACCCTCATGTTCACTGCAGCATTATTTACAATAGCCAAGATATGGAACCAACCTAAGTGCCCATCAAAGGATGAAGAGATTAAAAAAAAAAAACTGATATATTTACACACACAAGGGAATATTACTTAGCCATAGAAAAGAATGAAATCTTGTATTTTGTGACAATATGGACAGAACTGAGGGCATGATGTAATAAGTGAAATAAGACAGATAATAGAAGACAAATACTGTATGATCTCACTTATATTTGGAATTAAAAACAAAACAAAACAAACCAAGCTCAGAGATACAGAGAACAGTTTGGGGATTACCATAGGCAACTTATTTTAGAAAGGTTTATTAAATTTATTATATAAACTATTAAGTTTATTATTATTGTAAGTAAAACAATCTCTAGTTATTATTGGGTTAGGTAAAAGCTTTGCTTTTTATATGTTTATTTTACAATTGGTATCTTGCTGAAGTTTTGTAAGAATGCTAGTTTTCCAATAAATCACATCATCTACAAGGGGTTATATTTTTTTCTCCTTTCCCAAAGTCACACTTCCTCGGTGGACTCCTTAATTTTATTCCTCACCTTAAGCATGTATGTAGTGCATCGGTGTAAATTTGTTATTGATTTCATATTCCTTTAAGCAAACTGTAATGTTCCATTTTTTTTTTTAAGATTTTTATTTTATTTATTTGACAGAGAGAGAGAACGCGAGAGAGGGAACACAAGCAGGGGGATTGGGAGAGGGAGAAGCAGGCTTCCCGCCGAGCAGGGACCCTGGGATCATGACCTGAGCAGAAGACAGATGCTTAACGACTGAGCCACCTAGGCACCCCAATACTGTAATGTTTTATAAGGGATGTAAGTTGAATAGCATTTTAGACATTTATTAAGATGATTGTAAAGCTTTCCTCCTTTACAAATAGAGTAAAATATATTTTTCTTACCAGAAAGCCAACCTTGTATTTCTAGAATGCATGTTAGCCTACTTGGTCATGGATTAATATTCCCGTGATATACATGTGGTATTGATTTATTCATAATTCTTTAAGATTTTTCAATCTACTTAATTCTTTCCTACTTCCTTTGACAATTTTTGGTCCTGGGTTCACACTAACTGTGTAAAATGAATTAGGATGATTTTTCTACATTCTGAGACAGTTTACATGGCTTTACATATTTCCTCCTTGAAATGTTAAAACAATTCTCCTGGCGGTGCATGGGTGGCTCAGTTGGTTAAGCAAGCGTCTGCCTTCAGCTCAGGTCATGAACCCGGGGTCCTGGGATCGAGCCCTGTGTTAGGCTCCCTGCTCAGCAGGGGTCTGCTTCTCCCTCTCCCACTGTGCTCTCTCTCTCCTAAATAAATAAAATCTTAAAACAAAACAAAACAAAACAATTCTCCTGTAAAACACCTAGACTTTACTTACCAACTCCTCCATCTATACCTCAATCTCCAGGTACCAGTAATTCTCAGTTTTAACATCAGTTAATACAGTTTATCCAAATACCACTAAATTATTGCTGTTCCCATTATTTATCCTTTTGAAGAATTTAAGATTTCACTCTATTTTAGAAAGATATTTACAACAATTATTTAAATTTATTTATGTTTAAGTGGTTTCAGTTTCACTGCAGTCTTTTGGTATGAGGTGGATTTAATAAACCCAATCTTCTTTCATGTCTAAATTGGTTGGAATAATCTAAGTAGATTATTTTCTCAAGAAGTGGTATAATTTCGGAACACTTACATATCTGAAAATGTCTTTCTCCCATTGTCTTCACCTGTGAAGGCATCTTCACTAGGTATAAATCTTGGATTAAAAATTTCCCTCTCCAAAATGCAAAGGGATGGTTTCCTATCAACTCTTGGCACGGCATGAGGCTGGCTTGTTTTTTCTTCTCTTGCAGGTTACTGGCTTTTGTTTGTTCTTGCCTTTATCCTCAAATTTTAATACTTTAAATTATAATTTGTGTCTAAATTACAGGATGTGTCTAATTATAGAATGCTTTTCTCAATGATTTTTCTGGAACATGATGAGTTCTTTGAATCTCTACATGCAGATCTTTCTTTGGTCCCCCCAAATCTTTATTCAACTCTATCTTTGAACAATGCTTCTGCTCTACCTGTTCTGTTCCCTTTCACAAACATCAAACACCCCATGCTAAAGTGCCAACCTTTGTCCTACCATTGGCTGTCCACTCCCTTGCTGGTACCATCTCTAGGTGCTCTGCATTCTGAGAGCTGCTTTGTGTGTGTGTGTGTGACACTGATTCTGTTTTCTGAAGTGTCTGCTGTCCACTTTTGCTTCTGCATTCTTTAGTTCCTATAAGCATCACCATACTCACCTTAGTCTATTCTCTCTTTACAGCTTTCTGTTTCTGCTTCACAAATAGCATATTTTCTTATATTCTTTTGAAGAGACCAAAAGTTTCCTGAAAATTTCTCCCAGTTTCTGGAAATGAGATTATGTACTGACAGAGCATAATTTTATAAGTGTTTAGGACAATGCTCCTTCTCTTTGTTTTGCAGTGTTCTGCCCAAAGTCCCACCACCTCTACCTCCCCCAGACTTGTGGCTACTTCACTCATCTTTGGCTGTAGCAAGAGATATCCCTGGGTGATGGGACTAAGATATTTTTGCCTATTTTTCAGGTTTTTTTTTTAAACTTTTGTTGTACATATATACTTGGTGATAATTATTTTAGAAAAAAATTAAAATAGAAAAAAATTCTTTCTTTAAAGTACTCCGTGAACAGCACAATAAAAAAATCAGTTTTTGTGAATCTAGGATCAATACAAAAGTTATGATATGAAGATGGCAAGTTAAAAGTTATGTACTTTTGCTTCTGAAAGGGGAAATTGCTAATATATTAAGAAAGAATGACAACATGATCTAATCCTCTTTCCCACACAAACACCAATTTTATTCCAAATAATCACATAATTTTAAAAAATTTCCCTAAAACACTCTTACAAAAAGTAACCCCACTGTCATTAATTCTGGAAATTTCGTTTTGTACATTAGTAAGTACGACCTTAGTTGAACTGAAACAGTCCAAAAATTCCACAGCTTCTACAGATTTCATCTTAAAAGTTAAAAAAAAAAACTACTTTTCATGATAAATGATGCTACTGATAACTTTACTTGGTGGACTTTTAGTTACTTTGGTAATTTTTACAATCTTACAAATAAGCAACACACATTATTATTATGAAATAATAATAAGCCAGTCTAATGGCTTGCATTGGAGGCCAAGGAGTTGCATTTTGTCAAACCCAAATTGAAAAGAGTTGAATTTAGGTTAATACAGAGAAAGGCCTGCTCTGGATGTGTTGTCCTTTGTAATTCTTGAAGCATCAGATGAATAGTAAAAAGTTCAAAGAGCTTCTTATTACTCCTGTAAGAGAACAAGTACATTAACTTAGTTGCACACTCTCGGGGAGTTTATCTGAAATGACAAGGAGAGATCATTTACTTGTAAATGTGGGCAAATGGCACCTGGTTTTGACATAGTGCAGAACATAGGTTAACTAAAGGATTAATATGCCAAGACAAACAAAACGAGCTTTAGGAGATAAGCTTAAAGTGGAAAAGTATTCAAGGAAGATGACAATATGCTTTATAATCCTGAAAACTGCACCCTAGTCACCATTAAAATGCTTGAGAATTTTTTTTTCCTCACAGCTAGAAAAAAAATACTTGATCATTTTTTTTTTTTTTAAAGATTTTATTTATTTGACAGAGAGAGACACAGCGAGAGAGGGAACACAAGCAGGGGGAATGGGAGAGGGAGAAGCAGGCTTCCCGCTGAGCGGGGAGCCCGATGTGGGGCTCGATCCCAGGACCCCGGGATCATGACCTGAGCCGAAGGCAGACGCTTAACGACTGAGCCACCCAGGTGCCGCAATACTTGATCATTTTATTTTAAGTAAGTAGCAGAGTACTGGGTTACCTTTTGACTTAGCTCCAAAATACCTTTTCAGCCATCTGCCTTCTAATAATCAGTCAGTAATGTCATTTTCAATCAGTTAGAATAATATCTGAAATATATTTCTTATTCCTTGTCTGCATATATTTACCTCTTGAAAGAGATTATCAAATAACCTATGTAACCACCCACTTAATACAAAATGATTCACATCTCTGTGGTTTTAAAGCTTTACTTTTAAGACCTTCTTGCACATCAGCTATTCCCAGCCCTCCTGCTGGAGCTTTGTTCTAGCTCTTCATTTACATTCATTTCAGAATGTAGACTATAACACACATCAAGAATAGTAAAATGCTTTGGCTCAAGGGAGTACATAAAAAAAAATCCCACAAATTAAGAGCTAAGACCCAATTAAACCTAAATAATGTTACTGCAACTTTGTGACACCACAGGTAAACTATAGTAGGTCTTCCTGAAAATTTACCGGATACAAATCAAGACAACCATGGTACGGTCTGCAAGTGAAGGAAGACAAAGAATTGATAAGCTTAACTGATGCCAGTCCAAAATTTGCTGAGTTGAGTATGAGGTTACAATTCGACAATTAATAATTTACTGTGGTGTGGTACTGTGTGCTAGGCAGCAAGGAGAACATATGGACCCACTGTCACACACCTACAAATAATTTTAAGAGGTATTGATTATATTTACTATTCAAGTACACCGAGGTCTGGTAAAATACCTAAGTTCACTACCATGCAAATTACAGGTGAGGGGAAAGGAAAGGGGCAGAGGAGCTAAACCAAAACCAAAATTTTACTGTTATAAACATGAGATGAGACTGGTGTTTAATTTGCCTCAAAAGAAACACTAGACTCTACCAAGATTAGGAAAATAAAACCTAAAATCTGTGTCCTTTATTTATAATTCAATAACTGGTTATATCAATGTCTGCATCAGGGGAAAGGAGAGGAAACATAAAAAGAATGCCCTTGGTTCTTACAATAAAATCCAAATTAGTGGCACAACAAGCCCATAATTATTTCCTAAAATAAAACCAATTACCAACATTATTTTAAATCTCTTCTGCCTGCTTCATTCTCATTCCCTAAATTCATTTCAGTACATCAATAAGGATCTGCAGATATACTTTCAGTATCTTTTTTATTTTCACCTGTGGTATTACAGAGTATCAGTGTGCAGTAATTCACTCTGATTCTACCACTTTAAATTACTCTTAGTTTTGCATACTCTGTGGTAGTTAAATTTCGTTTAGCAAAAATGAACTATAGAACCAGGACATTCCTAGATGGACACTCTGATTCTCGTCTGTCACTGAGTATGTATCATAGGCATGTGGTAATAATTCATGAATTTCACTTTTCTACATTTATTGGGAATTGTAACTTAATAAAGTTGAGCCAGTATAGGACTCTGAGAAACAAACTGAGGGTTTTAGAGAGGAGGGGGGTGGGAGGATGGGTTAGCCCGGTGATGGGTATTAAGGAGGGCACGTACTGCTTGGAGCACTGGGGGTTGTATGAAAACAGTGAATCGTGGATCACTGCATCGAAAACTGGTGATGTACTGTATGGTGACTAACATAACATAATAAAATAAAATTTTTAAAAGAGGCCTAAATCATCACAATGTCTTTCAATAAAAAAAATCTTAGATATAAAAAATTTGTACTTGACTTTGGAAAGCTTCTGCAAAATAGTACTGAGCTTTTCCAGTGTTTAAAGATCAAGCTTAGGGATTTGAAGCAGCACAGAGCAAGTATGAAAAGATAAAGTGTTGCTACAGGCTTCCAGGAAAGCTGCAAGGATTCTGCAAAACAAATCACCAGTGCTTTACTGTTAGGGAGTAGCTAAAAAGGAAATTAAAAAAAAAAACAAAGCTAGAACTATGTGGTATATTCATAAATATTGATTTGGATTTCCATTCTTTTCATACTTAAACTTTAGGACAAAAATATCATCATTTGAAAATTAAAATGTCCATTGGCTCTTGTTGAACAACGCAAACCAAAGATAAGACTATTTTCCTTAATATCCAACTTCCACTAGGTAGTATTTAGCAGAAATCCCATGTTTGAAATAATGGGGGAAGGTCATTTCTTCAACAAGTTCATAACAGTGGGCTGAGTTTAAATAATTAGCAATAAGAAATTTTGTTGGGGTAGCAATTTTTTAACGCTAAATATAAGAATTTTATTTAAAATAACAAGTGTTAGCAAGGATGTGGAGAAAAAGGAACCCTCTTGTACTATTGGTGGGAATGCAAATTGGTGCAGTCACTGTGGAAGACAGTATGGAGGTTCCTCAAAAAAGTAAAAATAGAACTACCATATGATCTAGTAATTCCACTACTGGGCATTTACCCAAAGGAAATAAAAACACTAATTCAAAAAGATATGTGTACCCCTATGTTTATTGCAGCATTACGTACAATAGGCAAGATATGAAAGCAACCCAGGTAGCCATCAATAGATGAATGGATAAATAAAGATGTGGTATATATATAGCACAGTGGAATTGTATGTGTGTTACACACACACACACACACACATATATGCACAATGGAATATTACTCAGCCATAAAAACACAATAGGATATTGCCATTTGTGACAACCTGGATGGACCTAAAGGGTATACCATATGATTTCCCTCATATGTGGCTTTAAGAAACAAAACAAAGAAAAAAGGCACAAACAAAAAACAGACTCTTAAATTCAGAGAACAAACAGGTGGATGCCAGAGGGGAGGTATATGAGGAGCGGTGAGATAGATAAAGGGAATAAAGAGGTACAAATTTCTAGTTACAAAATAAATAAGTCACAGAGATGAAAAGTACAGCATAAGGAATAGTCAATAAGATTATAATGTTTGGTGACAGATGGTGACTACACTTATCATACTGTACTTATCATACACTTAGCACTGAGTAATGTGTAGAATTGTTGGACCATTATGTTGTCCACCTGACACTAATATAACACTGTTAATTATAGTGAAATAAAAAAATTTAAAAATATATCATTTGAGTGTTAATGACAATTTACATAATCAATGGATAGGGAATAATTTTCAATTCATAAAAGCAAAAGGGGAAGGGATTCATAAAAGAAAAGATTAAAGAATTTTATGAAATAAAATTTTTAAATGTCTATGTAAGCAAAAATTTTAAACTTAAAAGGCAAAAGCTCTAAAAAACAAAAAAAGCAAAACAAATGGGAAATGGCAAACTCGGGGCAGGGTGATGGTGAGGAAATTCCCTTGTAATATATTATAAATATGATAGCTTTGTATTCATCATTCTTTCTGAATCCATAAGCACAGCTTGCAAGACGGTCTTTACTGAGTAAAGTAAACTGTTCAATAATGAAACCAACAAAATCCACACTAGTAAAGTCAGAGCAATGTTGTGATAACAGAAAATGAAAGGTGCTACATGCTAGCAGTGGACCACGAGGACAGTGGTCACTTGTCCTCTGCACGTTACCACGTAGTAGAAAGTAGGAGGAAAAAACGTAATACTTTCCCCACAGCAGTCTAACCCAAGTACGGACTACACTTAGTTCACCAAAAGTCATGTGCATGTTTGGGTGTCTATATGTGTTGTGTGCATGTGTGTGCACGTGTGTGTGTGCATGCACATGTATGTATCTCAGTTACAGGATCTTCTTAAAGAATGAAAATGTAGGTTGCAAATATAGCTAACATAACAATGAAATAAAATAAAATAAAAATATTAGAATTGTTTTATGTTTTTAAAAATAAAAACAAGTAAATAAAAAGACGTTTTCGGAAGACCAAAACACAAACATTCTAAATGTATCTTATTGGGATGCCTGGGTGGCTCAGTCGGTTAAGCAGCTGCCTTTGGCCCAGGTCATGATGCCAGCGTCCTGGGGTCAAGTCCCACATCAGGCTCCTTGCTCAGCAGGGAGCCTGCTTCTCCCTCTCTCTCCCTCTGCTTGTGTTCTGTCAAATAAATAAAATCTTTAAAAAAAATAAAAATAAAAAATAAATGTAATTTATTTGAAAATGCTACAAACATGCATTTTCATTTCTAGTAAAATATCTATTTCCATATCCTGGAGAATTTATAATGTTCTATGAAATTATGCTTTCATATAGTTTATGTTCTCTTATATTTATATGCATCTCATTATTAAAAAATTTGAGGCCTAACCTTGTTTGATTTATTATTAAGTATACACCATTGTATATGTGTTAAGTATTCATGGCTATGCTATAAAACATAACATTTCCTTTATATATTTGATATATAACATTGAAACAAATACTGATAAACTGAAAAATTTTGTTAGTATTAAAAAAACAAATAGAGCACACATAATCTACAAATAGCATTAAAATGCATTGATTGAAATTTGAAGCAGTTTCATTGAACAACTAACTGTACACAGGTTTCTTATTCAGATCCTGAGACATATGATTCATGTCAACTCTGAACAAGAAAGTTAACTATTGCTTGGTTAACAGAATTGAAATCGATGGGTAAAAAACAATCTTAAGTCACTACCAGAAAGACCACTAAGGGTTCTTAACACACCCACAATCTACAATATCGATGTTTTTGATCTAAAACCCTAGAAACCATGTAATAAAGTTATGATGGTTGTTTGTACAGTTGACCCTTGAAAAACATAGGTTTGAACTGTAGAGGTCCACTTATATGTGCATTTATAAATAAATACGGTGCAGTACTGTGTTATTTTCTCTTCTTTATTATTTTCTTAATGACATTTTCTTTTCTTTAGCTTACTTTATGGTAAGAATACAATATAGAATACATATAACATATAACATATGTGTTAATCGACTGTTTATGTTATTGGTAAGGCTTCTGTTCAACAGTAGGCTATTAGTAGTTAAGTTTTGGGGTGTCAAAAGTGCAGATTTTCACCTGTGTGGGAGGTCTGTGCCCCTAACCCCAGCATTGTTCAGGGTCAACTGTAGTTCTAAAAATTCTGAAACAAAATTCAATTAACAAATTGATTCCAACTATATATAAAGAAGATGATACACCATTAAGTTGGGTTTATCCTAGGTATGCAAGATAGTTTAATATTAGAAAATCCATAAGTATAATTTATGACATTAACAGATAAAAAGAGAAAAGGCATTTGACCAAATTCAAAGTATATTAATATAAATTCTTAGTAAATTAAAAATGGAGAAAAAATTCTTCTACAAAGAAAGAATGTGTATGAAAAATGAGGAATACACACCATCCTAACTGGACACTGTTAGAATTCATTTTAAAATCAGAAATGATATCATGATGCTCACTTTAGTTATTTTGATTTCATGTGTCATTGAAAGCCCTATATAGTGCAAGAAAATAAGAGAAATTACAGGCATAAGATCTGTAAAAGAAAAAATAAAATTTATTATTTGCAGCTGATATGACAGTTAACATTTAAAACACACAAACTATGGATCAATTATTAGAAAAAATAGAAGCGCCTGACAAGTGGGCTGATTACAAGATTAATATATTTTAAAAGTCAGTTGTATTTTCATTGTACTATCAGCAAACAACTGGAAGACACCATTGTGAATCAGAGAATACCAAGTACTAGGAATAAATGTAACAAATGCAACACCCTTAGAAAGAAAGTCACAAAACTTACTAAAATATATTTTAAAGATTTAAGTAAATAGAAAGACCAGATTTATGAGTAGAGAAACTCAGTATCACAAAGATGTCAGTTCTTTCCAAATTAATCTGTAGATTCAAAGCAATTTCAACCAAAATGCAATAGGATTTTTCTGGCACTTGATAAAATGATTGCAGAATGTACATAGGACAGGAAAGGGCTAGCCAGGGGACGTCTGAAAAAGAAAATCAAGAACCAGGAACTTTCCCTAACAAATATCAACAATTATACAACACCATAATAGTTAAGAGAGGTCACAAAGATAGACAAATTGACTAACAGACTAGGATAATGAGCCCAGAATATAACAAGTCCCACATATATATGTAACTTTGGTATTTCACAGTGTGTATAAATACCAGTTCTAAAACTGTAATATATGCTATACAGTAGAATATTATTTAGCCTTAACAAGGAAAGAAGTCCTAACACATGCCACAACGTGGATGGACCTTAAGGATGTTATTATGTTAAGTGAAATAAGCCAGTCACAAAAGGACAGATACTGGGGGCACCTGGCTGGCTTAGTCAGTAGAGCAGGCAACGCTTGATCTCAGGCTTGTGAGTTCAAGACCCACGTTGAGCATAGGGCTTACATGGAAGGAAGGAAGGAAGGAAGCAAGGAAGGAGGGAGGGAGGGAGGAAGGAAAGGAAAGGAAACAAAAGAAAGGAAGGAAGGAAGAACACCGTATGATTCTATTTATACGAAGTACCCAGAATGACCAAATTCATAGACACAGAAAGCAGTATGGTGATTGATGATCCACTATTTTGGGACAAATAAATGCCCTTTTCCTGCCCTCTTATTATATAGTTATCTGTTGGAAATTAATGAAGTTGGAAAAAAAGAAAAACCATATTAAATAAGTGTTTATTGTGAACACAACCTTCAAAATGCTTGCAAAAACATGATTTGTGTGTGTGTGTGTATACACCTACATATAATACACAAACTTACAAATACCAAATTTCATTTTGAAAGCTGGGTAATGAAAGTCAGAACAAAAATGAATGAAACAGTCATGGGGACATCTGTGTTTTCATCCTGGGAAACTGTAGAAATATGAGCAATAAGAAATTTAATTTACCATTCAAGACCTACAGACGATATTTTTTCCATGTCTTTGTGACAGACACTGGTCAACCGTGAAAGTAATCTCCCCCAGACAGTACATTCCACAGACAGGATAACTATGACAAAAATGAACTACTACTTTAAAACCACCAATTAGAAACCAAGAAGAAGCCACAGTTTTCAGCCAAGTATCCTGACATGAGAGCAAGATTAACTGATCACAAACTACAGCATGTTGGAAGCAAGGTACTGCGTAAAGAAATCTGCTTTATGAAATACAAGCATAACAACAATTAAACAAGGCACTTGAGTCCCTTTTTAAAGATGAAGTAAAAGATTAATTATTGCATCATATACATGCAAAAAATAAGTGCTTGTTCAAAAGGAAGTGGGAGATGAAAGTTGTGAGGAGATGAGAAATCAAGACAAAATAAAGCCTCTAAATTTTTTGATGTTTATTTTTCCTCCAAAAATTAATACATATAATTTTCTGAAAAACAGAAATGTAGAAAAACATCACATAGACTGTTTTCAAGCAAAACACAACTTCTAAGCATTTTAATCGACTTATAAATCACACACCATATATAAAATTTTTAACTTATCCCATACAATTAATCACATTGCATATTTTCTTATATTGCTACAGTCTTATAACAAAATTTTGATGGATATATAATACTCCATTAAGGAAATATAGACCTTGTGCGTGTTCCCCTCTCACTCTTAATCCTTAGCCCTTCTACAGATTCCATTCCTGTTATGTTTCTTGTATATCTTATCATTCCAGATATTTCTACATATACAAGTGGGTGTGTGTTATGATAGCATACTAAACAAATTTTTCTCCCTTGCTTTATTTCTTTAATTAAAATATGTCACGGAGATCATTTTTTATTACTAGGTATCATCTGCTTTATCTTTATTTTTTAAATTGTGGAAAATATACATGGCATAAAATTTACCAGTTAATCAGTTTAAAGTGTGCAGTTCAGTAGTGTTAAGTAGATTCACATTGTTGTGCAACCAACCTCCAGAACTTTTTCATCTTACAAAACTGAAATGCTATGCCCATTAGTCAATAACTCCCCATTCCCCTCTCCCAACCCCTGATGTCCACCATTCTATTCTCTGTTTCCATAAATTTGACCACTCTAGTTACCGCATATAAGTGGACTCATACAGTATCTGTCTTTTTGTGTCTGCTTATGTCCCTTAGCATAATGTCCTCAAGGTTCATTCATGTTGTATCATGTGTCAGAACTTTCTTCCTTTTTATAACTAATACTTCATTGTGTGTATATACCCATTTTGTTTATCCATTCATCCTGAAATGGACACCTGGGTTGTTTCCACCTTTTGACTATTGTGAATAATGCTATGAACATGGGTGTACAGATATCCCTTTGAGATCCTGCTTTAAATTCTGCTGTATGTATCTCTTGGATACATATACCCAGAAGTGAGATTGCTGGATCATGGGATAATTCTGTTTTTAATTTTTTGATGAACCGCCATACTGTTTTCCACAGTGGCTACACCATTTTACATTCCTGGCAACAGTGCACAAGTTTCTAACTTCTCCATATCCCCACCAACACTTGTTGATAGTAGCCATCCTAATGGGGGTGAAGTGGTATCTCATTTTGGTTTTGATTTGCATTTCCTTAATGATTAGTGATGTTAAGCATCTTTCCATATATTTGTTAGCCATTCTTACTTTTTAACAGCTGCGTAGTATTATATATGGAAACTATAATTTATTTAATTAATATCCTGATTAAATAAACTGTCTCAGTCGCTCCTAAAAACAAGACTGCAGACTCTCATTTACAATTTTCTGGTTTCCATTTAAAAAAACCTTTTCATTATGGAATTTCAAATATACAATAAAGTAGGCAAACTAATATGAAGAACTCCATGTACCAATGAGCCACCTAAACAGTTATCAATTTCTGGCCAATTTTGTTTCACTGACACTCCTACCTAGATCCCCCACCCCCCACATTTTATTTTAAAGAAAATCCGAGTCATTATATCATTTAGTTTATAATTAGTTTCCCAGATATCTTTAAAACTTGTACATCGTTTTTACGTACATGTAACACATCTATAAGATAAATTCCAAAATGTGGATTTTCTGGGTCAAGTAGAGCTGAATATTACATTATGATAGCTAGTCCTCGCTGTCCTCAGTAAAAATTGTGTAGATTTACTCTCCCATCAACAGTAAATCAAAGTACCCGTCTGTGTTCCCCATATTCTCATCAAAATAGCATATTGCCAAACTAATCTTTGCCTTTATGTGAAAAATGGTGTTTTAAAATTTTATTTATGATATTGGACACCTTCTTGTACTTTTAAAACTCATTCCTATTTTTCTTTTTCTGTGGAAACCTGTGTATATACCTTGTCTATTTTTCTGAATGGTTGAACTTTTTCATACTGACTCCTTTTGTAATAAGGAAATTAGACCTTTTTTAGTTGCTATTTGTTTGCTATGCAGAATTTTTAATATTCCTATTTGGTTACATTTATTAATCTTTAATTTTATGATTTCTAGGGTTTATATCCTATTTGGAAAGTATCTCTCCACAGCAATCTTAATTTTTTTCTCCCGTGTTTTCTTCTAATATTTTTATACGCCTTTTTTAAACATGTACACATTTGCCCTGTTTAGAATTAATTTTGATATAAGGATATCAAAGGCATCAGTGCCCACCCCGCGTATACATAGACGGTGGGAAACAGTTTTCTTTCTATAATTAGAAAGTAAATTTAGTTACAAAATCTGATACCTTTAAGAGATCATTTATATTTATCTCAGTATAAATAACCTACATTCATCCTTGGCAGATTTCAGGTTTTGGTAGAGGTAATGGGGGAAGAGGATGAGAACCAGTAAGGGAAGAAACAATGTGGAGACAAGACCGGAATGTCTCAAAGAAAGGTTAACTTTTCCCAAATTCACAATCTGAAAGCGCTCTGAAATCCTAGAGAGCTTCCCAGAACGTGCCAGGCTTTGTATACAGGGATTCAGTCGTGGCCAGTGCAGACAAGGATCTCTCCCGAGAGTCCGGTGAACTGACTCCATCTTCTGAAGTCTTCTCAGGACCCCTCACCCAGACAGAGTGGAATCCCAACACCTTGGGCCAAAGTCTTCTGGCAGAGCCATGCGGTCCGTCAGCCTAGCCGAATCAGAGGTGTCTCGAAGAAGGAAAACACTGGCTGCTCCTTCCGCTTGCGGCATGCAGTGCAGTCACCCGAGAGGAGCAGCGGAGGCCAGTCGCGATACACCCCCTACAAGCCTGCGGTTCCGGTGGACTCTCAGTGGAGCTTTTGTACCCGCCCCACGAGTACGGTCTTTGGAGCGTGCCGGGCGGGGGCGGAGCGGGGCGGGGCGAAGTCAGGAGGGGGCGGGGCCGAAGACGAACTGGGGGGCGGGGCGGGGCCGGTGGGGGACTGGGCGGGGCCGAGAAGCGGGGGCGGGTAGAGGCGGGGCCGGACAGGGATGAGGGGAGAGGCGCTGGGGGGCGGGGCGGGTCGGCGCCAGGGACCGTGTGGAGGCTAGGGAGGGAGCGGGGCCGAGGACCGGCCGGAGGTGGGACGATGCTCGGGGAAGGGGAGGGTTTGAGGCGGAGCCAGACGGGGGCGGGGCCGTGGCGGAACCAGGCCGGGAACCGGGCCGAGGGAAGGCCGGAGGTAGGGCGGGAACGAGGCCGGGTTTCCCGCGCCGGCGGCTCCGCCTCCGCGCCCACCTCTCCTCGCCCCTGCCCCGCGCTCCCGCGCGGCGCGCCCAACCATTTGCCGGTTGAGGACGGGAGGCGGCGGCGGCCTCCCCGCCCCTTGCCTGCCTCCCCTTCCTGCTCGCGGCCCGCCCGCCGGCCCGCCAGCCAGCCCGCCCGTAGCCTGCCGCTGCGCGAGGGAGGAGACGGCGGTCGGAGCGGCGCGGGCAGCCGAGGTGCGGAGGGACGAAAGCCGACTGCGGAGAGATGCTGGGCGTGGCGGCAGGAATGACCAACAGGTAAGGGACGGGCGCCGTCGCGACTGCGCTGCGCTCGGCACCCGGCACGTCGGCGGCGAACCAATTCCCCGGCCTTCCCGGGGGCCTGGGTGCCGGTCGTGGGTGGGCGGCCTCTCTCCCCGGGCTCCGGCCTCCGTCCGAGCCCCTCCGCGGCCGCGGAGCCGGGCGCAGAGCGGGGCCGTGTCCCCCAGGCCCAGCCGCCCGCAGCCACGCTTCCGCGCTACCCCCGCGGCGCGCTCCGACCCGGGCTGGCGGCCGCTGGTGAGAGGTTCCACTAGTTATTGGTGACGTGTCCACTGTCGCCTAAACACTTCGAGGGCTTAGCACAGCACCCGACAGCAGATGTTTGTTGAGTGAGTAGTTCATGTTCTAGCCGTTGGAACACGTTATACAGACCAGCGGCTCTCGAACGTCTTGGTCTTAGCACCCATTTTAAAAAATAAAAGAACTTTTTGCTTGTGATGGTTATGCCTATAGATATTTACTGGATTAGAAGTGAAAACTGAGACATTTAAAATATTTAATTCATTAAAGAAACAGTCAATCCGTTATATGTTAATAGACATAACACATTTTTATGAAAATAGTATTTTCCTAAACAAAAAATCAGTGCGACGAATGGTGTTCTTTTACATTTTGCAAATCTCTTAAATGTCTAGCATAGTAGGACAACTAGGGTTTCCTAAATGCTTTGCATTCAGTCTATTGCGATGTGTTTTTTGACTGAACTGTGTGAAGAAAATCTGGTCTTACACCTAGTTGGAAAGGGAGGAGTGTTTTAATAGCTTTTGCAGATAATTGTGGATATTCTTTGCTACTACACTCAAACTAGATAAATGGTAGTTTCTTAAAGATTAGTTTGGATGTGGAATCTGAAGCCTTACCAGTGAACTTTTCACTCCTACATAAAAATTCACTGGTCTGTTTTGCAGTGTGAATGGACTTGTTACCCATTGTAACATCATATGTTTGTCATTTGGAAAATATTGGTTCATAGAGTTAGGCAGATCTTCCAAATGCTGACACATTTCATCATACAATACCACTAGATAATATTTGTCAATATCACCACTGACTTCATTAGAAGAGTTGGTAAGTATTGAGAACCTGTCACACTCCAGGCGGTGGGAACAAGTTTGCCACCATTCTGAATTTCACTCGAAAATTTGATTTTTATTATTGGCAGGAAACTACTGTCAGTTGTTTTCCTCTAAGTGACAGGCTCACTTTTTTGAGTTCCAGGAAATGTCTGCCAAATACAAGTCTAAAAACCATAGTTCATCACTTATTATTTCCAGTAAAAATGGTATACCATGAAGAAAGCATTTGATTCACCTCATCACTCAGTGACACATGTGCTTTTCCTGGAGACAACCATCTTCTTTGGTATGCAGCAGAACTGCTTTATGCATACCTCCCTTGTCATCACAAGTAACAAGAAGGTCAAGGGTCAAGATTTAATAATGTTAATAATTTGTACCGCTTCATCCAGGACATTTTTTTGTTTTTGAAAAATTTACTGAATATTAAGTTGATACAAAATTTAAAATATAAGATATAAAGAATAATGTTACAGTGGCTACACAGTACGAATAAAGAATATAAATTGTTTCCTTTTAAGACCCTTCAACTGATCTAGTGTCCCTCCTTGATCTCATCCCCGTCCCGTCCTGAATTTGCTGTTAGCAATCCTTTCCTTTTTTTCTTTTATTTTCTTTCTTTCTTTTTTTTTTTGTTTTAAGTACATTCATGTTGTTGGATGATCATTACCACCATCCATCTATCTCTGGAATTCTTTTCCCCTTGCAAAACTGAAATTCTATACCCATTAAATAACAACTTTCTGTTCCTCCCTCCCTGCCAGCCCCTGGTAACTCCTATTCTGTTTTCTATCTCTGATTTTGACATTCCAGGTAATTCATATAAATGGAATCAATCACACAGTATTTGTCTCTCTGTGATTGGCTTATTTCATTCACTTAGCATAATGTGCTCAGGGTTCATCCATGTTGTAGCATGTCAGAATTTCCTGACTTTTTAGAGCTGAATAATATTCCATTGTATGTGTACATTCATTTGTTTTATTTATTCATCCTTTGATGGTTACTTGGGTTGCGTCTGTGTTTTAGCTATTGTGAATAATGCTGCTAATAACATGGGTATGCATTCTTTAATTGGAATTTTTATAGATTCACATGCAGTTATAAGAAATAATTCAGAGAGATCCAGTGTATCCTTTACCCAGTTTCCCCAATAATAATATTTTGCAAAGAAGTAGTATAGTATCACAACCATGTTGGTAGTAACACAATCCATCAGTCTTACTCAGATTTCCCAGTTGTAGTCATCTGTGTGTGTGTATGTGTGTTTAGTTCTGTGTAATTTTATCACAAGTGTTGGTGTATGTGTCTATCACCATAGTCAAAATATAGAACAGTGAGTTCCAGCATCACAAGGATCCTCATGTTGCCGTGTTATGCCCATACCCACCTCCATGTTTTCTTCCTCCTTCTTAAAGCCTGGAAACCACTCATCTGTTCAATATTTCTAAAATGTTGTCATTTCAAAATTTATATAAGTAGACTCATACATATATAACCTTTTGGGATTGCCTTTTTTAAAATTCAGCTTAATTCCCTGGACACGCCTCCAAGTTGTGCATATCATAGTTCCTCATCATGGCTGAGTAGTACTCCATGCTACAAGTATGGAACAGTCTTTCGCCAGTTGAAGGACATTTAGGCTGTTTCCAGGTTTGGGCTCTTAATAATAAAACTGCTGTGAACGTTTGTGGACAGGTTTTTTAAGTAGATGGAAGTTTTCCTTTCTCTGGGATAAATATCCAAGAGTGCAGTTTCTGGGTTGTATGGTAATTTCGTGTTTCACTTTCTAAGAAACTGCTGGACTATTCCAAAGTGGCTGTACCATTTTCTTTCTTTTTTTTTTTAAGATTTATTTATTTATTTGACAGAGAGAGGGACAGCGAGAGAGGGAACACAAGCAGTGGGGGAGCTGGAGAGGGAGAAGCAGGCTTCCCGCTGAGCAGGGAGCCCGATGCGGGGCTTGATCCCAGGAGCCTGGGATCATGACCTGAGCCGAAGTCAGACGCTTAATGACTGAGCCACCCAGGCACCCCGTGGCTGTACCATTTTCATCAAGGATGTTTAAAAGGGAAGTTGGCATTCTTTTCCTGCAAGTCCATGGAGGTGAAGAATTCAGTTGCACCACTTAGCGACCGGCACTTATACCCACCTTTGCTTTTGCATTATCCGTGAAAGTGTCACTGCAGTGCAAAAGGCTACAGCAACTTTTTCGGAACTTCTTAGTAGTATTATGAAAAGAGTTTTGATCTCGCAGACCTCTTGTAAAAGTCTTGGAGATACCTCCACCACCCCTACCTCCTCCAGGGTTTTGAGACCACATTTGGAGAACCGCTGTTAATGACATAATCCTAAATGATGAGGGAGGTGGATATTTGGTATATTTTTAAAAGACTATGTAGAAAGATTTCTCTTAAAATATGTATTAAGGGCTTGTTGTTCTGTGTGCTGTCTAGTTTGGGGGAGTTTTAGTGGGACTTACTAAGACTTGAAGAACCACTACGAAAAAAAGCAATTTTCTGCCCTTAAGGATTTTCCTGACAAGATAGCCAGTGTTGTAATGAAAAGGAAAAATGTCATGGCAGTGAGTGTCTTACTAAAACTTCAGTGCTCTGTGCCTTTTTGTATGGGTGAGGAAGTTGGGCTCTTCATTTTTAAGAAAACCAGTGAAAATTAGGTGGTGGAAAGATAACCTTCAGTTCTGGTTGTTCCATGCCCTACAAGCTTAGAGAAAACAATCGATCAGGACTGTTGTCTTTGAATTCTTTAAAAAAAGTCTTATCATTGATGTACAACGTTATATTAGTTTCAGATATACAAATATACAACATAGTGATTAGACAGTTCCGTTCCATACATTGCAAAATACCACAATAATAAATGCAATTATCATCTGTCATCATACAATGTTATTACAATATTATTGATTATATTCCCTCTGTTGAGCTTTTCATCCCCTTGACTTATTTTAGAACTGGAAGTTTGTACCTCTAAATCCCCTTCACCTGTTTTGCCCTTGTTCCCAGTCCTCCACCCTGACACCGCTCCCCCCTCCCCAACACACAACCAACCACCAGTTTGTTCTCTGTATTTATGAGTCTCTTTCTGTTTGGTTTGTTCATTTTTTATTTTTGGATTCCACATATTATCATTCCCATCCCTTTCCTCTATGGTGACCCCTGGAACCATCTTCTGGACAGCTCTTTCTCTTGGCAAATGTGGGTACAGCACTTGAGCTTTCCTTTCTTCCTAGAGAGGGCCTTTCTGCCCCTCCATTTGGTCAGAGAAGCTTCAACAGCTAAAGCAGATCTATAATGGGAGAGCAAAGCTTTGCTCTTAGAGTCTCTATTTTTAATAGTGTTATGTTTGTTCTTCAGATAATCATTTAAATAAACCCCAGTGTAGGTCATGTTCTTAGTTAAGGTTGCACTTAAATAGAAGGCAAAACATCTCAGGCCGTTTGTCGATTTTGCATTTCTTGTAATTATGCTTTAAGCTGTGGTTTCCCACCCACAGGAATATCATCTACATTACATGCTGGACTGTTGCCATGTTACCTTCTAAAAATTTCAATTTTAAGATACTTGAGAAGCAAGGGCTGCTCTACCTGCTGCACACATTGTGCATTCTGCCCCACAGTGGTTTTACCCCCCCTCATACTGACATCATCTCTCTTTTATTTGATCTCATCAGACATTTCCACACTGGAGTTCACTGGGGGAGAGGAGGAAGCATTTTCCTGCATATTTCTTTATTTTTTTCATGTTGGAGCATATTTTGGAGTTTGAGGAGTCCACAAGAAAATTTAACATAGATAAGGGTTGGGAAGTTACAGATAAATCAGGCTCTGAATAGTGTGTTCTGTGTGGGGTAGGAAAAAGGGTGCTGGAAATTGAGTTTGAATGCTGACAGATGTGTTGGGGGTGGGAGACACCTGAAGTCTGGAGTCTTACTAGGATGTCTGAGGGGTAGGTATGATAAAGTGAGAGAAGAACCACTACAAACCTAACAGAACCACTACTACATAACAAAATGTACCGTCTTAATCATTTTTCAGTGTGCATTCAGTGGCATTAAATACATTCACACTGGTGTGCCGCCATTGCCATTAGCCATCTCCAGAACTTTCTCGTCATCCCACACTGAAACTCCAGGCGATTAAACAATGTTTCCTCATTTCTGGCAATTATTTTTTTTTAATTTAATAAGCTGTCTTACAGGTTTTCCTGTGTAGCATATCTAGATCTACCATAATTTTTTAACTTTAGATTTAATGGCTGTATAGTAGTTCACAGTATACATGTGATAGATTTATATAACCAGCCCTTGATGGACATTTTGGTTCCAGTTTTTTGTTATTTCAAGTCCGTTGAACATCCGTGCCAGTGTTTCTGTAGGAGATCCCTGAGTGGGTGTGTGCATGGATGGTTGGGCCCATGTTCTAATCCCAGCTGTGTCCCTTCATGGCTCCATGGCTTTACCCAAGTCAGCCTCCTTAAGGCTTATTTTCTTTTTTCTTTTTTTTAAGATTTGATTTATTTATTTGACAGAGAGAGAGAGAGTGAAAGAGGGAACACAAGCAAGGTGAATGGGAGAGGGAGAAGCAGACTTCCCACTGAACAGGGAGCCCAGTGCAGGGCTTGATCCCAGGACCCTGGGATCATGACCCGAGCCGAAGGCAGACGCTAACAACTGAGCCATCCAGGCATCCCAAGGCTTATTTTCTTAATTTATAAAGTAATACCGTCTATCTCAGAGAGTTGTTGTGAGAATTAAATATGCAGGCCAATATAAACATTTCTGAAAGATACAAATGAAACTGTTAATAATTGTTGCCCCCCGAGAGGGTGTCTAGGAATCTAAGGAGTTTAGGAATCTAGAATGAGAGGGAAATTTCTTTACTGTGTACCTTTTTGTACTGTTTTGATTTTTTTAACCATGTGCATGGAATCTGACATCATGCCAGGAACATAGTAGATGCTCAGTTAATGGTAACTATAGTTGTTGATGTTGATTTTTTCTATCATCCTGGTTCTTTTTTCAAAGCTTACAACTTCTGACTTCACTGTTAATGGCACTGATACAGTCACTTGCGATTTCTTCCGTTTCTTCACTCTCTATACCCACATTCTTGCCGAGTTCCTACCGTAGAATTTTCTTTGAATCCATACTTCTCTTTCTCACTCCTTACTTCTTTTTCACCCTTGTTCTGATTATCTTTCAAGTGAGTGTAAGATAACAATATTAAGGCTGGGAAAGACTTTAGAGAATACAAAATAAAATACATATGCATATTAAAACATTTGAGGTGGAACATACAATTCTGTGTCCATTCCTGTTTGTTGTTTAAACGTTGATAAAGTACAGATTCTTTTAAAGGTGTTATAGGATTTGTGGTAGCATTTTTGTAGTATATGCTCTTTGTTAGCATATACTGAAAAGACAATTACAGTAACATGAAGATTAAGAAATTTACCTAGCATTTAAAAAATGGCTTCATATGTGAAAAAGTTACAATCTACTAATGTACTCAACACTTTTGTTAGTCTACTACAGTAGTCCACTCAACTCTTCCTTTATTTTATAGGTCAGGAGTTGCATAGAGAGGTAATTTTATTTACCTCTATTCAAGGCCACAAAGTGAGTTAATAGTAGGGGTAGGACTAGAGCCCAAATTTTGAAGGTAGTGTGGAGTCCTCTCTGCTGTACTACACTAGTTTGTTCTGTTACTTCATTCAAAGTGCATTGTTAGAGTTTGTTACATATATATTTTATCTTCCTATCTATATTGTAAGTGCCTTGAGGGCTGAGACTTTGATATTTCTGAGCCCCATTAACATAGTGGTTCTGGAAATGTCTGAATGAATTACTAAATGTTGCCTTAGAATTGTTCTATTGCAAAGGTCCTGGATGTCACTCTCTTTCAAGTGGATTCCTTTTGTGAAATGCGTTCTTGGGAACATGGGATTCGTAGGCATACATGATGGTGATTGTATTTCTTCATTCCCAGAGACTTGGGTCTTCTTGCCCACCCATGTCCACTGCCCCCACATGGCACAGTCTGAGAGATTCTTTCCTGTTGACAGACTTCTTTACTGATGCATCAGTTAAGTGACAAATACACCAGCTGCTTAAACAGATTGTAAATTATTTCTCATTGGCAAATGTTGTAGTTGTTGGTTTTGTTTTGTGAAAGCTGGGCACATTGCTACCCCTTATGGAATCTGCTTTACTAATACAGCACGGGAGAGAGCGTGGGCAGTTGCTGCCTCTCCCACAGCTTGTTGCTCCTCCTTCTCAATGCAGCAGATTCCACAGAGTTTTTAATATGCAAGGCGCGGTGCAGGTGCAACTGTAGAGACCAAAAAGGCAGAGAAGACATGGTCCCAGCTCTCGAGTATCTTTCTTTCTTTTTTTTTTTTTTCTAAAGATTTTATTTATTTGACAGAGAGAGAGAGATAGCGAGAGCAGGAACACAAGCAGGGGGAGTCGGAGAGGGAGAAGCAGGCTTCCCGCCGAGCAGGGAGCCCGATGTGGGACTCAATCCCGGGACCCCGGGACCCCGAGATCATGACCTGAGCCGAAAGCAGACGCTTAACGACTGAGCCACCCAGGCGCCCTCTCGAGTATCTTTCAGTTTAACTATTCTATCATTCATGTTGGCTCCAGATTTTCCTAAAGCACCACTTTGGTCATTTTACTCCACCTTTCAAAATATTAAGAAGACTTCTTAATTGCCTGCCAAATAAAGTCCAAACTCTAGAGCCTAAAGTTTAAGGCTCTCTGTGGTCTGGCCCCAGCCTGTCTGATAGCTTTGTCACACACTGTTCCCTTAGTCTTTATTTCACTAAACTCTCACCTGTTTGCCATTTTCTGAAAACATCTAGTGTTTCCCATCTCTGTGTCTTTGCTCATGCTGTTCTTTTGGGCCAGAAAATCATCTTCTCCTGTGTCTTCTTGGCATTTGGGACAGAATTGCCACTTCTCCCATGAAATAATGAGTTTCTGGAACATTTATTGAGCCCGTGTTGTATGGTTGGGGAGTTAGGGATTCAGAGCTTGTATCTACTCTCCCCAAGCATTTTGACTTCATTTGTGGTAGTTACCAGCTTCTGTTTTGTGTTATAGTTGTTGGTATAGATATGTCTAATCTTTTCGGCCAAATTGTTATCTCTGAAAGTAAAGGAATGTCTTAATCAAAATTTGTTAAATGTCCAAAGAAAAACAAACTAGATTTAAATGAACTTTATTTCTCCTTTTATTCCTTCATTTGTTAGTGAACTGAAAAGTTCAGAGCTTGTTCTGCTTAGTGCCTGTGACATCTTTTGAATAAAGCCACCGAACTTTGAGTAAGACAAGATAACTTTCACATTTGGTTTAACTTACTTCTACAGTGTAATGTGTACTAGTGGCAGAGACCCAACACCCATGGAACATTGGGAAGAAATTCAAACGATGTTTAGTCATCCCTACTTAGATGATTTCATTTCACTGCCAAGCCACTCATTTGAAAGCTTTCTTAGTGATAACCACTTTTTATTAATTACCTACTTTGACAAAAGGTACTTTAAAGGTGTTGAACATCTATGTAACAGATCTTACCTTCACAGCCACATCACGAAGTAGAGTGTTTAATGCCTATTTTACAGACGAGGGTACTAAGTTCAAGAGGTGAAGAACTCACCAGGTCACACATGAGTGACAGCACTGGCGTTCACACTGTCATGCCCCCCAGAGGTCTGTGGCTCCTCCATTCACTTCACTGTTCAGTTGGTCAGAGCTCTCTGTAGTTCTTTGCCGAGATTTGAAGGTTTTTCTCGTACCTTAGCATGCCAACCAGCCTATCCAGTTTTATTCCCCACTACTCTTTCTTTTCTTACTCATCTTTTCATTATTGCCAGACATACCACAGTACTTCTTTCTGAACTTGGTTTTTCCTTTTTTGTGGGGTAGAGGGTTCCAAATCTTGTGCTCAAGGCCCAGCCTAAGCTCTTCTGTCCTGAAGATGGCTTCCCTGGCTGCTCCTACCTCTTGTTAGTCTTTTCTTTCTTGGCCTCCTAGAGAACATACTGGATAAGATTAAACTCTTTACCTAAATTTAGTGTGTAGGTACTTGTGTGCAACACACAAATGTCTGCTATTTTAATTTTGAACTCTTGGCTATGCTTGCATGTACTAAAATAGTTTTTACAAATTTGAAGACATAGTTCCAATTCAGTGTGCATTCATTGTGTATACTGTGCTGTGGGCTCTGAAGCATATCATTATAATATAGTGAGGGATCACACTTTGTCTATACAAGTAGCATAGGAGGAGTTTTTAAAAGCCTTTGAGAAATTTAAAGGAGGAAACGATCATTTGTCACCAGTTACTGTAGATTTATTGTTATTTACTTAATATGTGAGGATCAGTCAAATGTTTGTTGAGCTCTCCCATGAGGTAGAGACGTATCGGTCATGGCAGTGTTCAACCTGAGGCTGGTTTATTTGGAACGTTGAATCCAGTATAGCAGTACTCTCAGAACATGGGCTGCAGACCATCGACATGGGGTTCATACTAAATGCAGATTATTCATCCTATTCTCATACTTCTTGGGGGGGGGATGTCATGAAATCTGTACTTTAAAATTTTTTGTTATGGAGAATTTCAGACATATAAAAATTAGACTAATATATCCCCATGTGCTACCACTCAGCTTCAATAATTATTGCCTGATGGTAAATCTTTGACTGATTCCTCTCTTTTTTCATTCCTCTCTTTCCTATGTCATATCATAAAGATTTTAATATGTACCCTTAAAAAATAAAGGCTCTTCTAAAAAAAAAGTCTAAATATAACTACAACATCATTATCACACCTGAAAAAGAGTACTAACAATTCCTTGATATCATCAACTACCCAGTTAGTTTTCAACTTTCCATTTATCTCAAGCATCCATTTTATTTTGTAGTTTTTCTGAATTGGGATCTAAGTAAGGTTTACATGTTTGATAGATTGATAAATATGTTAGTCTCTGTTGTTCATCAGCCCCAGCAGCATGGTCAGTTCTCTGGGTTTTCTTTTTACTTTATATATTCCAATCTTAGACCTGAAGAATCTGGCAGTCTGGAAATGCCACCAGATGCAGACCAAAAAGCCACAACAAAGGACTGCTCTCTCTAGCCGAGGACCAGGAGAGAGAAAGTCTAATAAGACATAAAACATTTAGATAGTATGTGCTCTACTCCAGCCAAACACCCATGAAAAACTGTGGTCACATCCCTACTCATGCCAGTGAAGTCCAAGTGGGGAGCCTAGACTTTCATCCTCACCAGGCTGGAACCTGACACTCCCAGCACCCCTGTCATGGTGGGGTCAGCAAGAGGCCAACTAGGGAATCAGGACTTTCATCCTCACTGGTAATTACCGCCCCCCCCCCCCATTATCAGTGTCAGTGCAGACAGTGTAGGGTACTAAAACTCATCCTTGCCCACCATTAATGAAGAGTTCCTGTCTTGTGTGTCAACAGAGGCCAGATGAGGAGCCCATATTTCTACCTCTGTCTGGCAGTAATGAGGGAGCTCCTTTGCTAGAGAGATTTCAGAAAAAGCCAGTTTCATAACACAATAAAAATATTCATGTTTTGTTAGGAAAACATTTGTCATATCAAGAACCAGAAAAACCTTAAAGTGAAGAAAAAAAGACAATAAATAGATCTCAGCACCAAGATGACAGAGATGTTAAAATTATCTGATAAAGATTTTAAAGCAGTCATAATAAAAATGTTTCAGTAAGCAACTGTGAAGATGCTTGAAACAAATGAAGAAGTAGAAAGCCTCAGCAAAGAAATAGAAGATAAGATATAAAGAAGATTCAAATGGAAATTCTGCCACTGAAAAATATAATAATGAAAATAAAAAGTTCAGTGGAGGGCTCAGCAGTGGATGGGTTCAACTGAACGGGACTGAAGAAAGAATCAGTGAACTGGAAGATTAAAATACTAGAAATTACCCAGTGTGAACAACAGAGAGAACATAGACCCTGGGGGGGAGGGGGCAGGGAACAAAGCCTCAGGGACTTGTGGAACTATAAAAAAAGAGCTAATATTTGTGTCATTTGAATCCTGAAAGGAGAGGGAAAGAAAGTGGGGTAGAAAAATACTAGAGGAAATAATGGCTGAAAATTTCCCCAAATTGGCAAGAAATGTAAATGCACCAACTCAAGAAGCTGCGTAAACCACAAACAGGATAAACCCAAAGAAATTCCGGCCAAGACACATGATTAAACTTCTGAAAACTAAAGACATAAAAAAAACCTTGAAAGTAGCCAGAGGAAAAAAATGACATTTTGCCTTTATAGGAAATATCCAACTCTTGGTTTTAGCCCAGGTCATGATCTCAGGGTCCTGGGATCGAGCCCCTCATTGGGCTCCAAGCTCATCAGGGAGTCTGCTTGTGGATTCTTTTTCTCCCTCTCCCTTGGCCCCTCCCCTGCTCATGCTCACTCTAAAATAAATAAATATTTATTTAATATTTATTAAATATTTAATTAAATATTTAATATTAAATTAATTAAATTAAATTAATTAATTAATTGATTAATTGAATATTTAATATTTATTAAATATTTTAATATTTAATAATTTATTTAATATTTTAGTATTTATTTAATATTATTTAATTATTAAATATTAATTATTAAATAAATAATATTAAATAAATATTATTTATTTATTCATTTTTTAAAGATTTTATTTATTTATTTGAGAGAGAGAGTGAGAGAGAGCATGAGAGGAGAGAGGGTCAGAGGGAGAAGCAGACTCCCCGCTGAGCAGAGAGCCAGATGTGGGACTTGATCCAGAGACTCCAGGATCATGATCTGAGCCGAAGGCAGTCGCTTAACCAACTGAGCCACCCACGTGCCCAAATAAATAAATATTTAAAAAGAAAAAGAATTAGAGCAGAAATCCATGAAATTGAAAACAGGAAATGAATAGAGAATATCAATAAAACCAAAAGCTGGTTCTTGGAAAAGTTCAACAAAAGTGATAAGGCTATATCCAGGCTAAGAAAAAAAGAGAGGACATAAATTACTAATATCAGAAATGAAAGAGGGGATATCACTACAGATCCCAATGAAATTAAAAGGATAATAAAGGAATATAATGAACAGTGCCTACACATTTGATAATTTACTAGAAATGGACCAATTCCATGAAAGACACAATCTTCTAAAACTCACACAAGAAAAAATAGATGATCTGAATAGGCCTGTATCTATTGAAAGAAATTGAATCAATAAATAATAATCTTCCAAAACAACTCCAGGCCCGTATGGGTTTACTGGCGAATTCTGTTATGCCATTTTTCTACAGTCTTTCAGAGGATAAAACTAGAAGGAATACTTCCAACTACCAACACTTTCTATGAAGCTAGCACTGTCCTAACACCAAAGTCAGACAAAGGCATTACAAGAAAAGGAAACTTCAGACCAGTATCTCTTATGAACATAGATGTAAAAGGTATCAACAAAATATTAGCAAATTGAATCCAAAAAAGTATAAAAAGAATTACACATCATGACCAAATGGGATGTATCCCAGGTATGCAAGATTGGTTTAACATCCAGGAAACAACTTTATTCTTAATGCCCAAATACTAGAAACACCTGAGATGTCCTTAAGCAGGTAAATGCTTAAATGAAGTGTAGTTCCTCTGTCTCATGAAATACTATTCAGCAATAAAAAGGAATAGACTATTGATTTTTGTACAAGTTTGGATGGATCTTGAGATCCTTGAGGGCATTATACTGAATGAAATAAAAAGCCAATCTCAAAAGGTCACATACTGTGTGGTTCAATTTATATAACATTTTCTAAATAACAAAATTATAGAGATGGAAAACATTAGTGGTGGCCAGGGGTTACGAGGAGATGGGGATGGGGACAGAGGTTGGAGGGAAGTAGGGTGTGGGTATGAAAGGACAACATGGGGGATCCTTGTGGTGATAGAATGTTCTGTATCTTCACTGTACTAATACCAGTATCATTGTTGTGATTTTAGTGTGCTACATTTTTGTAAGATGTTACCATTTGAAGACACTGGGTAAAGTGTATGTAAGATATGTCTGTATAATTTCTTAGAACTGCATGTGAATCTACAATGATCTTAAAACATTTAATTTTTTAAAAAGATTTTATTATTAGAGAGAGAGAGAGACAGAGCACAAGCAGGGGGAGCAGGAGAGGGAGAAACAGGCTCCCTGCTGAGTAGGGAGCCCAATACAGGGCTCGATCCCAGGACTCTGGGATCATGACCTGAGCCGAAGGCAGATGCTTAACCGACTGAGCCACCCAGGTGCCCCAAAACATTTAATTTTTAAAAATGCATGTTTGCCTAAATGGGCAACAGTTATCATTTTTCCATCTGTTCCCCACTGAAACTTTTATAGACTTATTATACTGCTATAATTTTCCCAGACCATGCTTATTCTTAATTTTCATGGAAATTCTCTAAGAGTAAAATGGAGAGTCAGTTAGGGTAGGGAAAATAAATGTGTTTTGAGGACACCTGAATTAAATTATTGAGCTGTTCATTTCCTGCCTCACTTACCAAAAGCAGAGAGATATAGGACATTGAAGTGGTTATCTGGGTAATCCAGACTCCCTGTGTTGGACCCTCATGTCTTCAAAAGGGAATGGTTGAAAGGTCTTTTTTTAAGAACACTTTAGGTGTCAGATTTCTCTGTTTCTGTCAAAAACACAGGCTGGCTTCTCCAGATGCAGAATATATAATTGAGAATTAGAGTGTTTAAAATTTGACATTTTGCATGAAAAATTATAATTCCATCTCAGGTGCTCCTGCAGCAGAACTCAGTGATAATCTTTTCAGAGCTTCTGACGTGTTTGGAAAGGCTCCCACATTGTAAGATTGTCTGGAGCTGTACATTGCTGGCATTGCATCAACTGAGACGTCAGACTGTCAATCATGACTTCTGTACTTAATAAAGAATATGTTAAGAACCATTGGCTAGCTCTGCAGTGCTTTGGAATTGATTACATATTTAGTCTTGTTCCCCAATCCTTACCTTTCTAGCTCCACTTGAGATTCATCCACTCCTACCCCCAACTGCCCTGGAGATGTGTGTTCTACACTTTCAGAGCTGTTTGAAATTAGGACTTATCTTTTTCTTTTGTTTCTTCATGTTTTTACATACCCTGTTTCCCCAACATTTTGTGTCCTTTGAGGCATTCCTAATCTTTCAAGATTCATTTCAAAAATCATCTTTTCCATGATATTATCCCTGATCACACATTTCCCTCTCCTCACCCAGGGAAATGTTACACATTTCTTTCTCTCCACTACGTTGTTTATTCTTAACATACAGTAACTCCTATGGTGTAAAACCTGTCACATAGCACATAAGGGGCTATTTTCCACTTTAGACTCTGATTTCCTTCCGGGAAATGATTTTTCTCCATTCACCTTTGTGTTCCAAGATCCAGCAAGAGTGCCTGACATTAGGTGCTCAATAAGTAAATGAATGAGTTAGAGAAGTATGAACATTCTTATTTTCACGCTAAAAACTGGAGGTTTGGAAATTTAAAATATGTATTCAGAGTACAAGGCTGACACAGGAGGAACTGGAGCTTGGATCTCGTAACTGACTTAAAGAATAATGGTTTTTCTATCTGGGGTGTCTGGCCCATTGACATTAGTATACCTTCCACCTTACTGAAATGAAAAGAGCCATATGTTTTCACTGATCTGTGCCAATTAGACATTACAAATGGGAAATGGCACACATGGAGAGTAAGAGCATTGATTCTGGAGCTAAACTATCTGTGCTCATATCCCAGCTTCTTACCTGTTGGTAATTGCCTGACTTCTCTCTGCCTCATGTGTAAAATGAAGGTAATAGTACTCATCTCCTGTGATTGTCATCGTTAAACAAGTTACCATGTGTAAAACATTTAGAACAGTGCCTAGCACGTTAGGCACTCTGTGTGTTGCTGACAAAAATGGAGAAATGAAGAATTCCTTAATTAATGTGGAAATGTGAACTCTTTGAGCTCATAGGTCATGCAAAAATAGGCGGCAGGCCATACTGTGTAGACTTTCAGTCTAGATCATTAATTCATTAAGAGGTTGCAAAGTGGTGATATTGTTTAAGGCATTTCATGTCCAGGCTGCAGTATTTTTAAAAAGAGAAGCTTTCTCCCAGTTGACTAATTTGATAACCCACTGGTACAACTTGACAGATTGCAAATGTTATTATATAATAGAGTCCAGTCCCCTACTCAATAATATGTGTGTTACTTTACCATATGTCACTTTTGTACTATACTGGGCATGAGATCTGTGCTCAGAAAAGTACATTGTCCATGGTACCTACATAATACTTTTCATTTTACAAGCACTTCAGTTAGAGTTGAGATCCCACATTCTCTTGGGCCAGTGTTTTTACCTCATTCTCAGGCTGCCTCTCTACTTTTTAAGAGTATTGCTCTTGCAGTGTGAGCCCCTCTGGTTAAGGTGGTATCTGGAAGCCCATTGGAGTGTGGATAACTTTCTGCTCACACCTAGTGATCCCTATTTATTGGCCAATTGCCACACCATTGAAGGATGTAGTTAATGTTTGTGTCGTTTATAGCTGAACTAGCAAAGCCTAGCTGTTCATTACTTAGCAAACCTGTCTCTAATTTAGGTGACCCTTTTTAAGGCAGTGGTAGAGGGGAGCCTGGGTGGCTCAGTCATTAAGCGTCTGCCTTCGGCTCAGGTCATGATCCCAGGGTCCTGGGATTGAGCCCCATATTGGTGCCCTGCTCAGCAGGAAACCTGCTTTTCCCTCTCCCACTCCCCCTGCTTGTGTTCCAAAAAAGGCAGTGGTAGAAATAGTTTCATGTTGAATATCACGTAGAGTTTAAAATGTTGTCCAATGAGAGATATGAAAAAAAATCTGTAAAGGGCAAAATAAGTTGCTTATGGAGACTTTTTAAAAGCACCTGCAAATTGTTTGAATGATAATTATGTCCATTTTTTTAATGGAAAGCAACATTTCCTGAATGATGCTTGTGGTTTTTTTTTGTTTTTTTTTTTTAAATTTTATTTATTTATTTGACAGAGAGAGAGACAGCGAGAGCAGGAACACAAGCAGGGGGAGTGGGAGAGGGAGAAGCAGGCTCCCTGCTGAGCAGGGAGCCCGATGTGGGACTCGATCCCAGGACCCTGGGATCATGACCTGAGCCGAAGGCAGACGCTTAACGACTGAGCCACCCAGGCGCCCATGATGCTTGTGTTTTAATTAAAATTTTCTCCAGTTTCTTTTTTTAAGATTTTATTTATTTATTTGAGAGAGAGAGAGCTTGCACCAGCAGTGGGAGGGGCAGAGGGAGAAGCAGACTCCCTACAGAGAGGGGAAGCTGGACTCCTGGGATCATGACCTGAGCCAAAGGCTTAACCAACTGAGCCACCCAGGTGCCCCCTCTCTCTCTTTCTTTTTTTAAGATTTTTTTATTTATTTGAGAGAAAGAGAGTGCGAGCAGGAGGGAGGGGCAAAGGGAGAGAGAGGGAGAGAGAGGCAGACTCCCCACCGAGCATGGAGCCCTAACCAGGCTTGAGCTCACAACCCTGAGATCATGACCTGAGCCAAAATCCAGAGTCAGTTGTTTAACCACTTGAGCCACCCAGGCACCCCAAAACTTTCTCCTTTTCAATAGATGCCTTTTCTGACTGTAATATGACTAAGGTGCAACTGAGGAGATTAAAGGACTGATTTAGAGTTCTGATTTCATTACATGATAAGAAGAAAGAATGGTGGACTTCATCAGGTAGAGTTGTGTTTGAAGTTAGATTTAATATACATTTTGAGGGGTGCCTGGGTGGCTCAGGGTTAAGTGACCAACTCTTGGTTTCGGCTCAGATAATGACCTCGGGGTCCTAAGATGGAGCCCCGCATGGGGCTTTGCAGTCAGCAGGGAGTCTGCTTGGGATTCTTTACCTCTTCCTCTCCCTCCCCCTTCGCCCTTCCCCCCCAACCTCATGCACATTCTCTCTCTCAAATAAATAAATAAATAAACAAACAAATAAAACCTTTAAAATATATACACATTTTGAGTAAAGCTTTTTCCTCACTCTTTGGATTACAAATGGCCGTTAGACTCTGACTTCCCACGCAACTGGTGTGCTTCCACACTTAGTGATCATGGGTTTGAACTTGAAGTTGCTGGGAAGGAGACCAGTCATATTCCAGGGTGCTAGACAACCAGGCAGGACTTGTTTGGGAATTACCAGCGTCCTCCATGTCATCACTGAAGGATAGTGTGGGGGAAAAGTGGAATTTGGTGAGCTTGAGAATGTCTGTCTTTTTCAAACCCTTAGAACATGGTGGTGAGAGAATCTTCAGCACAGGCTTGCCAACTGCTGGCTCCAAGTGGCTGGACACCCTCTGAGGTAGTGGTTCAGATTTTGGTCCTGGGCTCCCAGAGACAGAAACGCTCACATAAAAACAGATAAAAACAGAAGTAGTCATATTAAAATGATATGTGCTAAGCCTGTAATTAAAGAAGGGACCTTTGGCATTTTAACTTAGGCCTTCTACTCAGCTAAAGCATATAAATGTAGGTTAAAATTTAGCATGATTCCCCAGGCTTGACTTGAATGCCTCTGTCTCTTATTCTAATGGGAAAGTTTAGAACAAAATAAATATTCTTTCACTACTTTCAAATTTTCTCATTTAGAGAGTGTGTGGGAAAATGATGTACAAAATATCACAGTTTAGGGTCATTGCACACATTAAAATACATCAATGGATTCCCTTGGGTTTTAGTGAATTGCTGTCAGAATAGGTCTTTCTTTGGAATACAATGTAGATTTTGTCGCAGTGAAGCATGTTTTAGGGAATATCATGTAGTTTTCTTTAGAATCTTAAAATGGAGTAATTCATCCATCAAATGAGCAGCCTTTTGTTTTAGGAGTGTGGGTAGTGATATTTTTGTAATAGTCATGAATCCTTTGTAAACATGGCTAAAAACTAGTTTTCTGTTTTAAAATGAGTCCAAGAAAATAAGAGTTTTGTGACTAGCCCAGTGATATCTGGAAAGTTCTGTTAGCACTTAGCCCATTTCAGGTGACTGAATATATTTAAATGACTGAGGGTAATGATAAAAAAACAAAACAAAACACTATGTTTAAAAATGTTTTGAAGAACTTAAGGGAGAGGCTCTCATCTTTCCCCCATTGAGCATGATATTCGCTGTGGGTTTTTCATAGATGGATTTTATGAACTTGAGCAATGTTCCCTCTATCCCTATACTCTGAAGAGTTTTAATCAGGAAAGGATGCTGTATTTTGTCAAATGCTTTTTCTTCATCCATTGAGAGGACCATATGGTTCTTCTCTTTCCTCTTATTAATGTATTATATCACATTGATTCATTTGTGAATGTTGAACCACCCTTGCATCCTGGGGATAAATCCCACTTGGTCGTGGTAGATAATCTTTTTAATATATCGTTGGATCCTATTAGCTAGGATGTTGTTGAGAATTTTGGAATCCATATTCATCAGGGATATCGGTCTGAAATTCTCCTTTTTGATGGGGTCTTGCCTGGTTTGGGGATTAAGGTAATGCTGGCCTCATAGAATGAGTCTGGAAGCTTTCCTTCTGTTTCTACTTTTTGAAACAGCTTCAGGAGAATAGGTATTATTTCTTCTTTGAATGTTCGGTAGAATTCCCCAGGGAATCCATCAGGCCCTGGACTCTTGTTTTTTGGGAGGTTTTTGATCACTGCTTCAATCTCATTACTGGTTATTGGCCTATTAAGGTTGTCAATTTCTTCCTGTTTCAGTGTTGAGAGTTTATAGGCTTCCAGAAAGGCATCCATTTCATCCAGACTGCTCAGTTTATTGGCATATAGTTGATAATAATTTCTAATAATTGTTTCTATTTTCTTGATGTTAGTTGTGATCTTTCCCCTTTCATTCATAATTTTATTAATTTGGGTCCTTTCTCTTTTCTTTTCTTTTTCTAAAGATTTTATTTATTTATTTGACAGAGAGAGACACAGTGAGAGAGGGAACACAAGCAGAGGGAGTGGGAGAGGGAGAAGCAGGCTTCCCGCGGAGCAGGGAGCCCGATGTGAGGCTCGATCCCAGGACCCTGGGATCATGACCTGAGCCGAAGGCAGACGCTTAACGACTGAGCCACCCAGGCGCCCCTCCTTTCTCTTTTCTTTTGGATAAGTCTGGCCAGTGGTTTATCGATCTTACTAATTCTTTCAAAGAACCAGCTTCTAGTTTCATTGATCTGATCTACTGTGTTTCTGGTTTCTAATTCATTGATCTCTGTTCTGATCTTAATTATTTCTCTTCTAATGCGTGGCTTAGGCATCGTTTGTTGCTTTTTCTCTAGTTCTTTAAGGTGTAGAGTTAGTTGGTGAATTCGGGATTTTTCTATTTTTTTGAGTGAGGCTTGGATGGCTATGTATTTCCCCCTTAGGACCGCCTTTGCAGTATCCCATAGGTTTTGGACCGATGTGTTTTCGTTCTCATTGATTTCCATGAATTGTTTAAGTTCTTTGATTTCCTGGTTGACCCAAACATTCTTGAGCAGAGTTCTCTTTAGCTTCCAAGTGTTTGAATTTCTTCCAAACTTCTTCTTGTGGTTGAGTTCCAGTTTTAAAGCATTATGGTCTGAGAATATGCAGGGAATAATCTCGGTCTTTTGGTATCGGTAGAGACCTGATTTGTGACCCAGTATATGGTCTGTTCTGGAGAAAGTTCCATGTGTACTCGAGAAGAATGAGTATTCTGTTGTTTTAGGGTGGAATGTTCTGTATATATCTATGAGGTCCATCTGGTCCAGTGTGTCATTCAAAGCTCTTGTTTCCTTGTTGATTTTCTGCTTAGATGATCTGTCTATTGCTGAGAGTGGACTGTTGAGTCTCCTACAATTAACATATTATTGTCAAAATAACTATTTTGGTTTACAGTTGGCTTATGTAGTTGGCTGCTCCCATGTTGGGGGCATAGATATTTACAAATGACACTACAGACAAAGGGCTTATCTAAGATCTATAAAGAACTTCTCAAACTCAATACCTAAAAAACAAATAATCAAGTCAAAAAATGGGCAGAAGACATGAACAGACACTTCTCAAAAGAAGACATACAAATGGCTAATAGACACATGAAAAAATGTTCATCATCATTAGCCATCAGGGAAATTCAAACCAAAACCACATTGGGCTACCACCTTACACCAGTTAGAGTGGCAAAAATTGACAAGGCAAGAAACAACAAATATTGGAGAGGTTGTGGAGAAAGGGGAACCCTCTTACACTGTTGGTGGGAATGCAAGTTGGTACAACCACTTTGGAAAACAGTGTGGAGGTTCCTCAAAAAATTAAAAATAGAACTACTCTATGACCCAGCAATTGCACTACTGAGTATTTACCCCAAAGATACAGATGTAGTGAAAAGAAGGGCTGTATGCACCCCAATGTTCATAGCAGCAATGTCCGCAACAGCCAAACTGGAAAGAGCCGAGATGTCCTTCAACAGATGAATGGATAAAGAAGATGTGGTCCATGTATATAACAGAATATTACTCAGCCATCAGAAAGGATGAATACCCAACTTCTACATCAACATGGATGGGACTGGAGGAGATTATGCTAAGTGAAGTAAGTCAAGCAGAGAAAGCCAATTATCATATGGTTTCACTTATTTGTGGAACATAAGGAATAGCATGGAGGACATTAGGAGAAGGAAGGGAAAAATGAAGGGGGGGACATCGGAGGGGGAGACGAACCATGAGAGGCGATGGATTCTGTGAAACAAATTGAGGGTTTTAGAGGGGAGGGGGATGGGAGGATGGGTTAGCCCAGTGATGGGTATTAAGGAGGGCACATACTGCATGGAGCACTGGGTGTTATACGAAAACAATGAATCATGGAACACTACATCAAAAACTAATGATGTACTGTATGGTGACTAATATAACAGAATAAAATAAAGTAAAATTATAAAAAATGTTTTGAAGATATATGTATAGGATATAGGTTATCTGTTTTATAAGATAAAGCAGATTTACAATGCTGTAACTTTGAAGTGGGTAGAAGGCTAATGTCTGAAATAATTTAATGGCATTTCTGGACCTAATGTGCTTTTTTTTTTTTTTTTTTTTTTAATGCTGGCTAACTCACATCTCAAAATGAGAGCATTTTTTGTCTTTTGGACATTTTCCAGATCTGTACAAAGCATGAAACATCTGCAGATGTCTGTTTAAGGCAATTTCTTAATGCTTTCTAATAGAATGTTTTAACCATGAGTACTTACATATTATATAGTTGTACGAAAGCTACTTTATTTTTGCTACTCTATTTTAAACCTGGGTTTTCCAGTACTTTCAGATGCTTTCCCTTTGGGAATGTTACTAATGATGACAAAAGATGTTGGTAAAGTGTTAAAAGTGATGCTTAATATCTTGAATTTGAAAAAAGATAAAAGTTCCAATGATTCCTCAGAATTTCAGAGGTCTTTTTTTTCCCCCCACAAAGGTCATTTTGGGACCGTGAGACCAGACTTTAAAAGAAGAGTTTTCTGAACTTGAGCCCTTTTGATTTTTAAAATAAACACCACATCTCTTTCTGATAATATATTTGGTCATTTAGAGTGCTTTCTATGAAGGAAGTTGTGGTGATAGGTTCTGGAATGTGAGGCCTGCAGCAAGTGAGAGTGATTAAGAGGGTGATGGGAACTCCAAGGATGCAGTGCTTGGGAACTTTTTAGAGATGAAATTCTCTTATGCTCAGTTAGTGTTACTCATGCTTTCCAGGAGGAAGCATTGCTAGGGATTAGCTGAACAAATGGTATGCAAGTCGAAATATGAGGTTGGTTTTTTAGGTATATTTTGATAAAGAGGTTAAGTTCTAAGAATGTAGCATTGTCCTACTAAAAGCTACTTAGGCTTTTTGGGATACCTATGTATCCCAAGCTCATATAACAATGCATAGCACATAATAGTCACTCAGTAAATACTTGTCAAATGAATGAATAACAATGTGGTATATTTTATTTGATATATGTGGTTTTTTAGTTTAGTGAAGTATATTTATTTAAATACTGCATGAAATAATACGCGATGAAAAAATGCTAATAAAATACTTTACGGGAAACAGTAAATTAGACTTGAAGGATTATTTCAGCTTTTCATAATTGCAGTAATACTGTGCAAGTACAAGTATTTGTACAATACTGTGCACATATTGCTTTCCTTCCTTAGGACTTAGTGCAGGAACAGTTATTTGACATGGGAAGATGCTATATTATAGATCAGTGAGGCTTCCAGGTGAATAGGTGAAATCTTTTAGATCAAACATTAACATTTTTTCTTGTGAACTCCTTCAGTTTTCCATGTTAATATATATTTTTAGTATTATTCATCAGAATTCCAGGTGGAACTTTAAATTGATGGAATATCCTGAAGTTTCTTAAGAGGAATAAACAAGCAAGGGTAGCAAAAAGCTAGTTATTGGAAGGAAGAAAGGTGGTGAGGGAGAAGACATTAGCTGTATTAGCTGTTTAAACACATGGTTGGTACAAGTCATGCAATGTGTGTCTCAGGTAGGATTAGATAGGTCAGTGGGCCAGGGAGAGGGTTTATAATATGAGCAATGTGATAAACAAGGGTTTGCAGTGGAGAAAAGGCAGATTATTCCATAATATCCTACGAATGGTGAGATAATTTGTTAGCAGTTAGGGGAAAAAAGTTTAGAGCTTTATGTGACATCGGAAGAAATTCCAGAGGGTGATATTTAATAGTTACTTATAAAATCAAGCCAGATAAACAGTGAAATAAAATAAAAACAAATGTTCATCAGATTCCTAGAATGAGAAGTACTTTTTAAAGAAATTTTAGAAACAAATTATAAAAAGATATATTTGAATGAGAATAAATAAACTCCTGTAAATTAAAAACAGATTGGGAAAAACATTTGCAACAAAAACAATATAGAAAGCATTAATATTATGTGTTGATCAGAATACTGCAAAATCTAGTACATATGTAGGGAAAAGAAGAGGAATAGAGAAAATATTTTAAAAATAGAAACAAAAGAGAAAATATAACTTATGTACAAAAGCATAATAAATGTTCAACATTAGTGACTCACCAAAGAGGTATATATTAAAATAGATATTGTCAGTTGCCTACAATATTAGCAGAGCTTGCTAAAAACATATCTATCATATGTTGCTGGTGTGAGGGCATAATTGATAAAATTTGTTAGTAAAATAATTCGGTAGAATGTGTCAAGTCTGAGATGATTTGTAACTTGTAATACACTTAAGGAAGTTATTCCAAAAGTGGAGAGAATATGACGTGCAAAAAATTTTGGCAGCATTATTTATACTAGTGGAAAGTTTGAAAATACATAAATAATGATAGAGGATCATTTAAAATGTCTGATGATATCTGTTTGGTGAAATTATGTAGGTATTTAAAATGATAGTTATTAAAGTTTCATACTATCACTATATCATGATCACTTTTTCTAGTTAATAAAAAAGCTGTGAAATTAGAACATGGTATAATTACAACTTTATAATGAAGCACAAAATGGCTAGAAGATAAAAAGTCCTTTTTTAAAAATAACATTATTGAAGTACAGTTTACATTCCATAAAATTCACCCATTGTGTAAGTATAAGAGGTTTTCATGTACTTAAAGAGTTGTGCAGCCATCCCCACAAGCCTGTTTGAGAACATTTCTGTCACCCCCCAAGAGATCCCTCATTCATGCCTCTCATTCTTGCCCCCAGGCCTAGGCAAACAGTGACTTGCTTTTTGTCTCTGTAAATCTGCCTCTTCTGGACATTTAATTTATATTTAAATATATATTTTGTAGTCTTTAACATCTGGCTTCTTTCACTTGGGGTGTTTTTGAGATTTGATTAGGAGAAGCTGAGTTCTCCTCCTGTGTGTCTCCTTCACTCTCATCACTTCTACATTCCCAACATTTCTGATGCCAGGACTGGGATTTCCCCCCACCAACCGTCTGACACCAGCTGCATGTCAGATCGCACAGGTTAAGAGCTCAGTCCCACAAGACTGCTCTCCCCCCACCTCAGGTGCCAGTTGCAAGTAGTAGGTCTCCACAATTTCTGTCCTATGTCGCTACCAATCAGAGGTTCCCAGAACCTCCTCTGCTTAGAGTCGATTATTTGCTAGATCAGCTCACAGAACTTGGGGAAATACTGCGTTTACCAATTTACTGTATAATAAGAGATATGATAAAAGGTACAGATGAACAGCCAGATGAAGTGATACATAGGGTGAGGTCTGGAAGAGACCCAAGCTCAGGAGCTTCTGTCCCTGTGCCAGTTGGGTTGTGTCACCCTAGTGGTATGGTGATGTATTCACCAAACTGGAAGCTCTCCCAACCCTGTAGTTTTGGGATTTTTTTAGGGAGGCCTCACATAGGCATAATCGATTATTCCATTTCTAGCCTCTCTCTCCTCTCTAGAGAATGGAGGGTGGGGTAAAATTTTCAAGCTTCTAATCATGCCTTGGTCTTCCCCGTGGTTAGCCCCCACTCCAGGAGCCATCCTGGAGCCTACCTAGAGTCACCTCAATAGAACAAAAGACACTCCTGTCACCCAGGAAATTCCAAGGGATTTAGGAACCACGTGTTGGGAACCAGGGTCAAAGACCAAATATTAGAAGAAAAGATGTCCCTAGTGCTCTTATCACTTAGGAAACTACAAGGGTTTTAGGAGGTTTGTGCCAGGAATCAAGGTCAAAGACTACATGTTTGAACAGAAGATGCTTCTAGCACCCCTATTTACAAAGGTTTTAGGAGCCCTGTTTCAAAACCTGAGGGCAAACCCAATATATATATTTCTTATTATTTTGCAAAGTTCTTTCATATTGTATCATTTGTCAGTAGTTTCTTTCTTTGACTGCTGAGTAATATTCCATCATACAGATATACCACATTTTGTGTATCCATCTACCAGTTGATTGACATTTGAATTGTTTCTGATTTTTATTTATTATGAATGATGCTGCTGTGAACATTTAGGTACATGTCTTTGTGCAGACAAATTTTTTATTTCTCCTGGGTAAATTTCTAGGAGTGTAATTGTTGGGTTGTATGATAAGATTTTATAGAAGAAACTCCTTAAGTGGCTGTTTCTAGCAGCAATATATGAGGGTCCCACTTGTTTCACATCCTCACCAGCACTTGGTATTTATTGTCATTTTCATTATAGCCAACATAGTAGGTGTGAAGTGGTATCTTATTGTGGTTTTATTTTTTTCCCTAATATTTTTATTGTGGTAAAAAATACATAGAATTTACTGTTGTAACCATTTTTAAATGTGCAATTCAGTGGTATTAAGTACATTCATAATGTCGTACAAACACCACCACCATCCATCTCCAGAACTCTTTTTATTTTGTAAAACTGAAATCCTCTACCCACTAAACAATAGTTCCCCATCCTTCTCTACCACAAGCCTTGGCAACCACCATTCTACTTTCTGTCTCTATGATTTTGACTACTCTTAAGTACTTCATATAAGTGGGATGATGCTTTATTTGTCTTTTTGTGACTAACATATTTCACTTATTATAATGTCCACAAGGTTTATCATGTAGCATATGTCAGAATTTCCTTCCTTTTGAAGGCTGAATAATACTCTGTTGTATGTATACACTATATTTTGCTTCTCCATTCATCTGTTGATAGATATTTGAGTTGCTTGCAGTTTTAACTATTATGAATAATGCTGCTGAGAGCATAGGTATACAAATATCTCTTTCATTGTGTTTTTATTTTATATTTCCCTAATGACTAATGTACAAAGTGTTTTTAAAAATTCACATTTTAGTCTTTCCTTTAAACTCTTACCCTGTTTTAGTTCTCACTGTAACAAAACAGAAGAGTAATTTGAGAATATGTTAGCAAATGGGGGAGGGATGTTATGGGCTCTGGATGGAACTGACTTGAATTTAAGTAGATGCTAAAATGATTATATTCATTATAAGTCAACATTATCTAGTTTAGGCAGTTGATAAATTTCTTTTCTGGTGATTTAAAAATATTGCTCTTTTTCAGTTTCTTATTCCCTGGCGTTTCCCTTTTATGCTGAGTAATCAAGTATGGAGTTTTAAACCTTATATAGAAATACCTCGTAGAGGAACCTAGTTATCCAGATAAGAAGGCTAAATTCATTAGCAAGTCATTGCTTTAACCCCAAATGGTTTGACAGATTGTTTTAGTAAGCATATCATTACTGTGGATCTTGTTACCGGTCTCGTTTATATAGCACACTGTTACTTTGTTGGGTTAGCTTGAAGTATACTGTTGATTTGCTTAGAAGTAACCAGAAAAAACAGGTGTCTATTAGCTAATTAATGCTTCTTAGCAGGTATCTATGTTCTAATTCAGCACAGCTGCACAGAAGTAATTCAGGCAGCATTGAAAGCTATGATTATTTGTTATTTCTTTATGTTGGGATTGGGGAAAGGGAAATAGTTTTTCCCCAGCAAGGCAAAATTAGGAAGTAGATTACCAGTCTCCTTTTTCTGTATCTTCCCTCCATCCTCTTTTCTGAAAAGCCCATCTACTTCTGTTCTGGATCCAGTTCCTTTCGGCTACCTGAAGGAGCTTGTCTCCATACTTCTCCTTTTCCACTAGTTCTTCCTTAACACTGGTGTCCTTCTGGTCTTACTTTCTGCCTTCTATTTAGACAGGTTCCTTGAATGGATTGCCCCCATTTTTCACCTTCTTTCCACATTACCCCCAGAACCTTTGTTTTCACCAGTGTAGTGACCTTCTTTAAGATTGTTAGTGACCTTTTTCTAACCAGTCTGTATATTTTTATTAAACGTTGATTCTTAACTTTTTTGTTTACTTCACATTATTGATCACTCTTGAAATCAGCCCTTACTTTGACTTCTCTCTATTTGAAGACTCCCTGGCTGGATACTCCTTCCATTCTCTTTCTCTAGTCCTGGTTTATTGTCTTCTTCCTGAATCCTATCTGTGGTTTATTTTGTGACCTTAACTTTTGCTAAATTAATTCCTCAAAAAACTTTCTGGTGATTCCCCAGGGCTGGCCAAATAAGCAGGACTTCTCTATGTTCCACCAGACTAAGCTCTGCCTCTTCCTCTCCACCCCCATACCGCCTGCCTTCTATCTACAGCCTGAAGCTGATTCACTTTCTAGTACCTTTACTAGCTTTCCATTGCCTGTGTGGTAAAGGCATTTTAACCTACCTTGACAATTTAGCCCCAACCGAATTTTCCTGCTAATTTTCTGCTAATCTCCATATCCCCTTTCTTCAAATGCCATTTCCTCTTAATGCCATTTCCTCTTAATACTTCCTTGCCTTGAATAACCCTTCATAAACCCCAGAAATCTCCTCAGGCCACTGGGTCCCACTCTTAGTTTCTTTTACATTTGTAAATTCCTAATTGTATTTAAGATCCAACTCAAAAGTCCTTGGTGATAATGTCCAAAGTTCCTTTTCTTTCATTGCAAAATTAATAATTCCTTTCTCTGTACTATTGTGCTACTTTACTCATACTATTGATAGAGTAGCTAGCACATTGTGTTTTACTTGGTTTATATACATCTATTGTCCCTTTCTAGGCTGTGAACCACTTGAGACATTACATCTTTTTCATGTCTAAATCCCTAACATAATCTCTTACACAGGATAGACACTCTATAAATGTTGAATGGGATAGGCCTGCTAGTATACTCAGTAATCATCAACCCAATATTCTTCTACACTGGAAACATTGGCATCCAGCCTTTCCCATTCTCTGTGCACATAGCCTGCCTTCTGCTAATTTAGTTACTTCTCTGTTGATCCACATGTCTGTCTTTATGCCAGTACCACCACACGGTCTTGGTTACTGTAGCTGTGTAGTCATTTTGAAATCAGGAAGTATGAGTTCTCCAACTGTTTGTCTTTTTCAAGACTTGTATCCTGTTCTGGGTTCCCTGCTTTTTCATATGAATGTTAGGATCAGCTTGTCGATTTCTGCAAAACTGGATTTTGATAGGGATTACGATGAGTATGTAGATCAGTTTGGGGAGTGTTGCCATCTTAACAGTATTTAAGTCTTCCAAACATGGATGTCTTTCCATTTATGTAGGTCTTCTTTAATTTCTTTCAACAATGTAAATTTATGTTTAAGTATTTTATTTTACTTTATTTTTTGCTATTTGTGAATAGAGTTATTTTCTTAATTTTATTTTGGGGTTGTTCATTGTTAGAGTATAGAGATACGATTGAATGTTTGTATGCAGTTCTTGTATCCTGCCTTGCTGAAACCGTTCATTAGTTCTAGTAGTTTTCTTGTGTGTGTTATGTGGATTCCTTAGGATTTATAAGATATTCCTTAGGATGTACAAGGTCATGTTTTCTGTGGGTAGAGATAGTTTTGCTTTGTCCTGTTCAATATAAATGCTTTTATTTCTTTTTCTTGCCTAAGTGCCCAGGCTAGACCCACCAAGTACAATGTTGTATAGAAGTGGCTTTCTTGTCATGTTTCTGACTTTTTGGAGAAAGCATTCAGTTTTTTACCATTAAGTATATCTCTTTTATTGCTATTTTTTCTTAGTGTTTTTATCATAAAAGGGTACTGTATTTTGTCAGGTGCTTTTTCTATGCCCAATGAAAGAATCAGGGTTTTTATTTTTCATGCTCTTAATATGGTATATTACATTGATTGATTTTTGGATATTAAACCAAACTTGCATTCCTGGGATAAATCACATTTGATCATGGTGTACAATGTGTTTTTAGATGTGTTTGCTGTTTTGTTTTAGGTTTCCTAGTCCTTTTTTTTTTTTTTTTTTTTTTTGAGGATTTAAAAATCTATGTTTATAATCATTATATTCTGTAGTTTTCTTATTTTTGTCTGGTTTTTGGTGTCAGGGTAATATTGGCCTCACAGAATGAGTTGGTAAGTGTTCAAGAGCTTTCCTTTGTAGATTGTGCCATGAATTCACCAGATATAGCTTCCAGTAGCTCATTCTCCTTGTTATTAGTTTTTAAGAAGCGTGCATCTCTCTAGATGGAGCAGGCTGGAGTTTCTGGTAAACTCAAGTGTCTCTTTCTGTGGCTTGCTCCTTTTTCTGATCATTTTCCTTTGCACAGTTCAAGATCATTCTGATTTTAGAGTGTATAATGTACTCAAATTGCATATTAACTCTCATGGCAATCTTGCCTTGATTGTTTACAATAGCATGCAGTGTGCGATGCAACATTGTAGACACTTTCAGTTTTGCCAAAATGAAATTTGCCATAATAAAATAAAATTTGGGCATTCTTTTTTGAAAGTACCCGTTCCTTTGCTGTCTAAAGTGCCACCTTTTTTTGGCCATAAAATATTAAAGGAGTCAGTCCGTGTTTTCAAAAGGGGCTAGAGTACATATGCTGGATGGAATCTTTTCCCTTGCATTAGTCATTTAAGTAAAATACTAGATGATGGCAGTTTCACTGAAAGGTCTCTGTTGTAGTTTTACAAACTGATATACATATGCTGTGCAGGGAAATGAATAGTTCAGCATTCTCTTTAATCACTCCATCTATCCATTGGGCTCTTTTGCTTGCAAACAACAGAAAGTAATTCTGGCTAACTGAAAAAGGGAGTTATTAAAAGGCTATGAAATAGATAAAAGGAAAACTGATTATTCAGGTCTTGGAAAGAACAGAGGTATTAGTCACAGTCTCTTCAAATTGTCTTGGGATGAGTCTTTCTAGCTGGTTTTCATGCTTATATCATTTGGCTCAAGATTCCCATATCTGGAGTAGAGAGTCTGCCTGGCCTGATTTGGGCATGTGCCCACCCTTGGCCAGTGGAAGACAGGGATTTCTTACTTGGTTTCACCAAAGGAGAACAGAGGTGTTAGTACTAGAAAAAGGGGAATGGATCAGGGCAAAACAGCAAACACCACCATGAGGGTGCCACCTAATTTGTGGTTCATTCCTTTTAAAAACAAAGGTAATTCAGGGGAGCCTGGGTGGTGTAGTTGGTTAAGCATCCAACTCTTGGTTTCGACTCAGGTCATGATCTCAGTGTTGTGAGATGGAGCCCCGTATCGGGCTCCGCACTGAGCACAGAGTCTGCTTGAGATTCTCTCTCCCTCTCCCTCTGCCTCTCCTGCTCGTGCAGTCACACATTCTCTCTCTCTCAAATCTTAAAAACAACAACAACAACAAAGGTAATTCAAATCTCATTTTGCCCAGTCAGGTATGCAAAGTCAGCTAAGGTAATGTATTTTTTAAGGGTGTTAGACAGACACTGACCAACAGACAGAAAGAAAATTTCTGCAATCTGATACTGAATAGAGCTGTAATAGGACTCTGAGAAGGTAGGAGAGGTAGAGAACACTTTATTACTCTGAAAAAACGGAGGGGAGTAGTAAGGATGTTCTAGTTTGTATAATAAATAATATCTTAAGAACCAGATCCTCACAATAAAAAATATTTCCAAGCTTGCTGATTCTAGGAGGTGCTGGGTTAGCATGGGTTGACATGGTTGACATGATTCCTGTCTCCCTGCCCAGATTCAGCCTGGCTCAATGCAAGTAAATTCCTTCTGAGAGAGAGAATGAGTACCCCTCTGGGGCTCTCTGCCATTTAAAAGAGTGCTTTTAACTTTTAGTTCATTTAAAAACCATTGTTCCATGATTGAACAAATGGCCAGTGTTAACTTATTATATAAGTGTAGAGGTCCAGTTGAGGACAGTGGCTGATACTTGGCAGGACTAAGTGGGATTCATGATAATAGAGGCTTTGATAGCAATTGAATCTGGGCTAAGCTTTCTCTGAGGCAAGGCTCAGGATCACAGAACCCCCAAAATGGCAGAGCTGGAAGAGACTTCAAAGAACTAACCAGTCCTCTTTCGTTAGAAATAATGCAATTTGCATCAAGGTTACAATTTTGTGGTATTCTCTCTGCTCAGGAAGAACCTCTCATTTTGTAAACTGTTCTGATCAGTGTCATAAACCACTAAGAAACAGGAAATTCCAAATTGCAGGCTAGTGCAAACCCACCCCAGCTGTCCCAGAATCTCTGGGGACCTGGCTTCAGTCCATGCAGCACCAGGACTGCCACTGTGGACTCCAGTGGACATTTATTGTATATGGAGGAGTCAGGGGCCAAATCATTTTCAATCTGAATGTACAAGAATTCATCAGAGTTATGGAGGTCTCTGGCAAATGGGCAAACCTGAGATTGCTCACTCTCCATATGACACAATGATAGTGACAGACATTTGTATAGTATTTTATGATTTACAAAGGACTTTTCTCTTATGCCATTTTATTTAATCCCCACAACTTTTGGAGATAGGCTTAATTAACATCATCCTCTTTTTTCAGATGAGCAAACTGAGACTCAGAAAATACTTGTCTGGTCACATAGCTGGTTAGTAAAGTGGCAGAGCTAAAATTAGGACCTGGATCCTGGAATTTCAAATCCCATGCATTTCCTATAGCACTAACCGGCTTCTGGGTAATTCATTCAGTAGTGAGGAACAAAAACTTTGACCTCTTTGTTCTGAAACAGAGGAAACTGCTGGATGTTTTATAGGGTTTCACCTATCCAGCTACAAAGGAAGGGGTGGAGAGTGACAGCTACTGATGGGGTCAGATGGTTATGGAGATCCCAGGAAAAGTCTAAGACATGTTGCTGCCCTTGTCCTGTGTATTCACTTGCCACTTACTACTCTTTACTTCTTTGGAATGAGTCAGACCAAGGCATGCCTACCCTGATTCTCAAGGACCTCTCACCCCTCCCTTCAGTTTTTAGTATGGAGTCCTTTGATTCGTGCTCTGGAGGACAGCCTTTCTCTGAAGAAATGTATTTTCCTTTATTCTAGAGTTAGAAACTATGATGCAGATGAGGTCATAAAATCATAATGGCTTGCCATTAGAGCTGGAGTACATTGTTTATTCATCACCATTGATTATTTTGCCAAATGTTTTGTGTATAAAGCTTCTTAGCTTCTGGATGCTTCAGGATGATTTGTCACCTACAGTACTCAACACCCACTGCCATTGTAGCTGAGAGGAGCGTGCTGGATTGTAAAGTCCAGGGCCCAGTTGGCAGCCAGCCTGCCCAAATACGTGGCACGATGACTTCAGCAACTTTGCTGATTAGAGGAGGTGAGTTCTTTAGCTAAGAAATACAGAAATTAGGGGCGCCTGGGTGGCTCTGTCAGTTGAGCAACTGACTCTTGGTTTCACTCAGATCATGATCTCAGGGTCATGAGATGGAGCCCCATGTTGGCCTCCTCTCTCATCGGGGAGTCTAGTTGAAGATTCTCTCCCTTGGGATACCTGGGTGGCTCAGTTAGTTAAGCGTCTGCCTTCGGTTCATCATGATCCCAGGGTCCTGGGATCGAGTCCCGTATGGGGCTCCTTGCTCAGTGGGGGGCCTGCTTCTCTTTTACTGTGATCCTAAAGAGGATTTTTGTGCATATTAAAGTTTAAGATGCACTAGTATAATGAGCATTGTTGGTTGCCGATCAGCACGCATTTCGCTTGTTTTTCTTGATAACAAAATGCAGATTTTTTTTTTTCAGTTATTTCCCTCTCACCTGTAGACAGCCATGTGAATCTGTCCTTTGTCTCAGCTGGTCAAAGCGTGGTTTTCCCTGCTTAGTGACTGTTGATGGTCAGGGATAGTCATGTGAGAGTTTGGCTCAGTCATGAGGAAAAACTGATTCTTTGTTTTGAGTAAGCATTTTCTCTCTCATCCAGTAGGAGAGAAAAAAATAAGGAAGCATGCTCTTCATCATCATCATCATCATCATCATCATCATCTCAGTCTTCAGATAATGGAAATGTAACCCTTATTTCCACTGGTATAGTCATCCTGTGCCATGAGGGGATTTGTCTTGAGATGAATCTGACACTGAAGTTCTTAGAGCAAAGAGTTAGAAAGAACCTGGATTTCTGACTCTGTCATTGAGCTGTTGATCTATCCTATGCTTGCATCTCTCCTTGCCTCCAGTCTCTCAATTATATGTAATAATAAATTTTTCTCATGGTTTATGCCAGTTTTTTTTAGGTATTTTTTATTACTTGCAGCTGAAAGCATCCTAATGCATTCTTACACAGAAATGTTTGCTAGATGCCCAAAGTATTGTATATGCTGATTCTTCTGTAAAATATCTACTTTTTCAGCTGGTTTTAGGTTTTTCTTTTAGTATTTTGAATAATGCGTTTACCATGTGGTGATCATTTAATTGCTCAGATTGAAGGTTGGTGTGGGGAAAGGAAAGCTAGATGTAAGAAGAATGGGACAACTGTCCTGAGAAAGGGCAAACTTGCACTCAAAAGTGTTGTACGCTAGATTGTAGAGCTCACAAGACTGTGGAGCCCCCTACACTGTGAGCCCACTAGACAGTGGAGCCCACTGGCTGTTGTGCTGATCCATGCTTTGCCCCTTATTTAGTATTTGGACCTCAGTTTCCTCATTTGTAAAATGAAAATAATAATGAAATAGTGGAGGTAGAAATGCTTTGAAAATTGGACTCTTTTTTCCCCAGCTTATTTCTCATTTTTTTTTTTTTTAAGATTTTATTTATTTGTCAGAGAGAGAGGGGGAGAGAGAGCACAAGCAGGGGGAACGGCAGGCAGAGGGAGAAGCAGGCTCCCTGCTGAGCAAGGAGCCCAATATGGGGCTAGATCCCAGGACCCTGGGATCATGACCTGAGCCAAAGGCAGACACTTAACCGACTGAGCCACCCAGGCGCCCACTTATTTCTCATTTCTAATTTTTTTTCTTATTTATTACGTCAAAACATATATAACGTAAAATTTACCATTTTAACCATTTTTAAGTATATAATTCAGTGATGTTAAGTTTGCATTAACAGTGTGTGCAACCATCATCACTATTTCTAGAAACTTTCTGTCATCCCAAACAGAAACTTTGTCCCCATTAAATAATATCTCCCCGTTCTTCCCTGCCCCCGGTACCTAGGAACTTCTATTCTACTTTCTGTCTCTATCTTCTTAACTAATCTAGATAGCTTATATAAGTAGAATTACACAGAATTTGTCTTTTTGTGTCTGGTTTATTTCACTTAGCATAATGTCCTCAAGGTTCATCCATGTTGTAGCATGTGTCAGAATTGCGTTCCTTTTATAGCTGAATGATATTCCATTGTATGTATATACTGTATCTTGTTTATCTGTTTTACCTGTTTATGGTTATTTCCATCAACCTGGGCTCACACTGGTTATTGTGAGTAATGCTGCTTTTAATTCTTTTGAGTATATACCTCAAAATCATGATAAGATCATATGATAATTCTATGTTTAACTTTTTGGGGAATCACCAAATTGCTGAAAAGTTGACTCTTAAAAAAATGAGTTATCATATATTTAGAAATAGATTGTAAGATGGATCTATGTTTTTTCTTTTGGTTCTATAGTTTTTTCATTAATTGAGAGAACTTAGTAGTTTAACATGGGACTCATGAACTGGCCCTTTTATAACACATTGAATATACATACTATCAGATTTATGTATATTCTCCTCCTTAATCAAATAAGAGAATAGTTGGTTCTCTAAGTTAAAGTTTCAAAGATTTAAGTGTATAATGATTCATGAGATTGTTGATGTCAAAGTACCCTCCTGGGGACGGCGACAGGCTTTCACGGACTTTGAGGACGCTGTGGTTGAGCGCTGGGAAGTGGAGTCGGCTTGCTTTGAGTAAATTTCTTCATGATACTCAGTAATTCAAATAGACACCAAGAATGAAGATGCAGGGAGGGGAAGGATGGCGGAGGAGTAGGGGACCCTATTTCAACTGGTCCCCGGAATTGAGCTGGATAACTACCAGACCACTCTGAGCACCCACGAAACCAGCCTGAGATGTAAGAAGATCTGGATCTCTACAAACAGAATATCGCAGGCAGTTGGTTTTGAGGTACGCCGCGGAGAGCCGTGATCCTGCGGGCAGGTATCGGAGGATAAACGGCGGCGGGAGGGTGCCTGGATGTGGGGATCCTACACCGCCGGTGAGTGACAGCCTCGCGCACTGCGGACGGGCGAGGGGCACAGACTCCCAGACCGGTAGCGTCGGGAAAGAACTTTAGGGCAGCCCCTGGGGTGGAAAACCAGAGCGGCGGGGTCGCGCGCACGCTAACCGCAGCCCCCTGGACAGAAACCGGAGCGACGGTCGCGCACACGCGAACTGCAGCCTCCGAGAGGGAAACCCGGTGCACCAGGGTCCTGCCGGTGATCTGCAACCCCCGGGGGTGGAAACCCCAAGCGGTGGAGTCGCCCGCGTGCGAATTGGGAGCGGCTGGCGGCTTGAGAGGCACAAAGGGCAGAGACGTGCCCCGACCTGGAGGCAGGACTGGGAGCGCTGCGGAGGGGCGCACAACCCAGGACGCTGCAGTTTATAGCAGCACGGACAGAAACGGAGACGGTGTGGCCTGGAGAGCTCCCTGAAGAACAGACTACAGTCTCTCTGCTCTGAGGCAGAGGGTTGGAAACGGTCTCTTCTGCTCTGACTGGCGGAAGAGACGCGGAAAGCCTCCAGGGAAAGGCGCCAGAGAACAAAAGCCCCAAAGACTGATCCCCACTGAGCCCATCCCCCGCCACAGGGGCGCAGGGCAACTCCGCCCAAACAGGGTTGCCTGAGTAACAGCGCGGCAGGCCCCTCCCACAGAAGACAGGCTGGGAAAACAAGAGGCCAGCAACCCTAAGGTCCCAAGAAAACAGGTGCATCTTGCTTGGGTTCTGGTCAATAATTTGGACTCTATACAGTCCCTCAAACACCCATCAACAGAATGACTAGGAGGAACAGCCCCCAAAACAGAAAAGACTCAGATTATGACTTATGCTGCAGATTTACAAATGGATGCAGACATAACCAAGATGTCAGAGATGGAATTCAGGCTAGCAATTGTGAAGACAATGGCTAGAATGGAGAAATCAATTAATGGCAACATAGAGTCTCTAAGGGCAGAAATAAAAGGTGCATTGGCAGAACTTAAAAATGCTATCAATGAGATCCAATCCAATCTAGATAATCTAACAGCTAGGGTAACTGAGACAGAAGAGAGAATAAGCAACCGGGAAGACAGTATAATAGATAAAAAGGGAAAAGAGGAGGCCAGGGAAAAACAACTCAGAATCCATGAAAATAGAATCAGAGAAATAAGTGACACCATGAGGCATTCCAATGTCAGAATAATTGGAATCCTGGAGGGAGTGGAGAGAGAGAGAGGGCTAGAAGATGTATGTGAGCAAATCGTAGCTGAGAACTTCCCTAATCTGGGGAATGAAACAAACATTCGAGTCCTAGAGGCAGAGGTGACCCCTCCTAAGATCAAGGAAAACAGGCCAACACCCCGGCATGTAATAGTAAAACTTGCAAATCTTAGAACCAAGGAAACCATCTTAAGGGCAGTTAGGGGGAAGAGATTCCTTACGTACAGAGGGAGGAACATCAGAATAACGTCAGACCTATCCACAAAGACCTGGCAAGCCAGAAAGGCCTGGCAAGACATATTCAGAGTACTAAATGAGAAGAACATGCAGCCAAGAATACTTTATCCAGCAAGGCTTTCATTTAGAATGGATGGAGAGATGCAGAGCTTCCACGACTGGCAGAAGTTGAAAGAATATGTGACCACTAAGCTGGCCCTGCAAGAAATATTAAGGGGGGTTCTATAAAAGGAGAAAGACCCCAAGAGTGATCTACAACAGAAATTTACAGGGACAATCTATAAAAACAACATCTTCACAGGCAACATGATGACAATTAATTCATATCTTTCAATAATCACTCTCAACGTGAATGGCCTAAATGCTCCCATAAAATGGCACAGGGTTGTAGATTGGATAAAAAGACAGGACCCATTCATATGCTGTCTACAAGAGACTCATTTTGAACCTAAAGATACATCCAGACTGAAAGTGGAGGGATGGAGATCCATCTTCCATGCCAGCGGACCTCAAAAGAAAGCTGGGGTAGCAATTCTTGTATCAGACAAATTAGATCTTAAACTAAAGTCTGTAATAAGAGACACAGAAGGACACTATATCATTTTTAAAGGGTCTGTCCAACAAGAAGATCTAACAATTGTAAATATCTATGCCCCCAACATGGGAGCAGCCATCTACATAAGCCAACTGTTAACCAAAATAAAGAGTCATATTGAGAACAATACGTTAATTGTAGGAGACCTCAATACTCCACTCTCAGCAATGGACAGATCATCTAAGCAGAAAATCAACAAGGAAACAAGAGCTTTGAATGATACATTGGACCAGATGGACCTCATAGATATTAACAGAATACTCATTCTTCTCGAGCACACATGGAACTTTCTCCAGAACAGACCATATACTGGATCACAAATCAGGTCTCTACCGATACCAAAAGACTGAGATTATTCCCTGCATATTCTCAGACCACAATGCTCTAAAACTGGAACTCAATCACAAGAAAAAATTTGGCAGAAATTCAAACACTTGGAAGCTAAAGATCACTCTGCTCAAGAATGTTTGGGTCAACCAGGAAATCAAAGAAGAACTTAAACAATTCATGGAAATCAATGAGAACGAAAACACATCGGTCCAAAACCTATGGGATACTGCAAAGGCGGTCCTAAGGGGGAAATACATAGCCATCCAAGCCTCACTCAAAAAAATAGAAAAATCCCGAATTCACCAACTAACTCTACACCTTAAAGAACTAGAGAAAAAGCAACAAACGATGCCTAAGCCACGCATTAGAAGAGAAATAGTTAAAATTAGAGCAGAAATCAATGAATTAGAAACCAGAAACACAGTAGATCAGATCAACGAAACTAGAAGTTGGTTCTTTGAAGAATTAATAAGATTGATAAACCACTGGCCAGACTTATCCAAAAGAAGAGAGAAAGGACCCAAATTAATAAAATTATGAATGAAAGGGGAGAGATCACGACTAACATCAAGGAAATAGAAACAATTATAGAAATTATTATCAACAACTATATGCCAATAAACTGAGCAATCTGGATGAAATGGAGGCCTTCCTGGAAACCTATAAGCTGCCAAGACTGAAACAGGAAGAAATTGACAACCTGAATAGGCCAATAACCAGTAATGAGATTGAAGCAGTGATCAAAAACCTCCCCAAAAACAAGAGTCCAGGGCTTGATGGATTCCCTGGGGAATTCTACCAAACATTCAAAGAAGAAATAATACCTATTCTACTGAAGCTGTTTCAGAAAATAGAAACAGAAGGAAAGCTTCCAAACTCATTCTATGAGGCCAGCATTACCTTAATCCCCAAACCAGGCAAAGACCCCATCAAAAAGGAGAATTTCAGACCGATATCCTTGATGAGTATGGATTCCAAAATCCTCAACAAAATCCTAGCTAATAGGATCCAACGATACACGAAAAGGATCATCCACCACGACCAAGTGGGATTTATTCCCAGGATGCAAGGGTGGTTCAACATTTGCAGATCAATCAATGTGATAGAACACATTAATAAGAGGAGGGAGAAGAACCATATGGTCCTCTCAATTGATGCAGAAAAAGCATTTGACAAAATACAGCATCCTTTCCTGATTAAAACTCTTCAGAGTATAGGGATAGAGGGAACATTCCTCAAGCTCATAAAATCCATCTATGAAAAACCCACAGCGAATATCATCCTCAATGGGGAAAAGCTGAGAGCCTTTCCCTTAAGATCAGGAACACGTCAAGGGTGCCCACTCTCACTACTGTTGTTCAACATAGTACTAGAAGTCCTAGCAACAGCAATCAGACAACAAAAAGAAATAAAAGGTATTCAAATTGGCAAAGAAGTCAAACTCTCTCTTTTCGCAGACGACATGATACTTTATGGGGAAAACCCAAAAGACTCCACCCCCAAATTACTAGAACTCATCCAGCAATTCAGTAATGTGGCAGGATACAAAATCAATGCACAGAAATCAGTTGCTTTCTTATACACTAACAACGCAACTGTAGAAAGAGAAATTAAAGAAACGATTCCATTTACAATAGCACTGAAAACCATAAGATACCTCGGAATAAACCTAACCAAAGAGGTAAAGGATCTATACTCTAGGAACTACGGAACACTCATGAAAGAAATTGAAGAAGACACAAAAAGATGGAAAAATATTCCATGCTCATGGATCAGAAGAATAAACATTGTTAAAATGTCTATACTCCCCTGAGCAATCTATACCTTCAATGCCATCCCGATCAAAATTCCAATGACATTTTTCAAAGTGCTGGAACAAACAATCCTAAAATTTGTATGGAATCAGAAAAGACCCTGAATCGCCAAAGAGATGTTGAAAAAGAAAAACAAAGCTGGGGGCATCACATTGCCCGATTTCAAGCTATATTACAAAGCAGTGATCACCAAGACAGCATGGTACTGGCACAAAAACAGACATACAGACCAATGGAACAGAATAGAGAACCCAGATATGGACCCTCAACTCTACGGTCAAATAATCTTTGACAAAGCAGGAAAAAACATGCAATGGAAAAAAAGACAGTCTCTTCAATAAATGGTGCTGGGAAAATTGGACAGCCACATGCAGAAGAATAAAACTCGACCATTCTCTAACACCACTCACAAAGATAAACTCAAAGTGGATGAAAGACCTCAATGTGAGACAGGAATCCATCAAAATCCTGGAGGAGAACATAGGCAGTAACCTGTTTGACATCGGTCACAGCAACTTCTTTCAAGATACATCTCCAAAAGCTAGTGAAACAAAAGCAAAAATGAACTTTTGGGACTTCATCAAGATAAAAAGCTTCTGCACAGCAAAGGAAACAGTCAACAAAACAAAGAGGCAACCCACAGAATGGGAGAAGATATTTGCAAATGACACTACAGATAAAGGGCTGGTATCCAAAATCTATAAAGAACTTCTCAAACTCAACACCCAAAAAACAAATAATCAAGTCAAAAAGTGGGCAGAAGAGATGAACAGACACTTCTCTGAAGAAGACATACAAATGGCTAACAGACACATGAAAAAATGTTCATTATCATTAGCCATCAGGGAAATCCAAATCAAAACCACACTGAGATACCACCTTACACCAGTTAGAGTGGCAAAAATGGACAGGGAAAGAAACAACAAATGTTGGAGAGGTTGTGGAGAAAGGGGAACCCTCTTATACTCTTGGTGGGAATGCAAGTTGGTACAGCCACTTTGGAAAACAGTGTGGAGGTTCCTCAAAAATTTAAAAATAGAGCTACCCTATGACCCAGCAATTGCACTCCTGGGTATTTACCCGAAAGACACAGATGCAGTGAAAAGAAGGGTCATATGCACCCCAATGTTCATAGCAGCAATGTCTGCAATAGCCAAACTGTGGAAAGAGCCGAGATGCCCTCCAACAGATGAATGGGTAAAGAAGATGTGGTCCATGTATACAATGGAATATTACTCAGCCATCAGAAAAGGTGAATACCCAACTTTTACATCAACATGGATGGGACTAGAGGAGATTATGCTAAGCGAAATAAGTCAAGCAGAGAAAGTCAATTATCATATGGTTTCACTTATTTGTGGAACATAAGGAATAACATGGAGGACATTAGGAGAAGGAAGGGAAAAATCGGGGGGGGGGGAATTGGAGGGAGAGATGAACCATGAGAGACTATGGACCTGAGAAACAAACAGGGTTCTAGAGCGGAGGGGGGAGAGGGGATTGGTTAGCCCGGTGATGGGTATTAAGGAGGGCACGTACTGCATGGAGCACTGGGTGTTATACAAAAACAATGGATCGTGGATCACTACATCAAAAACTAATGATGTATTGTATGGTGACTAACATAATATAATAAAATTCAAAAAAAAAAAAGTACCCTTCTTTGTGTATGTGTTGAGAATGAGTTGATTTACTTCTACTAGTAAACACAATAGCATCTTTATGACCTGTGAAAAACAAACGGCTGAATGTATAATATAGAAAATATGAGTATAAAATACAAGATCTTGCTGTTCTTTTAACACTTTCTATCAAACAGAAATAACATTGGATCATTAGATGCCTAAAAATTATAGGTACAGAATTAGGAAGAAAGTCATTGTGGGAACTCTTGTTGCAATATCTCTGAAATATACTAGAAGGTAATCATAGATTTAAAATTGATTACCCTTTCTTTCCTTGAAATTGTAAAATGGGTTCTGTCAGCCCACCAGAGCATGTTTGCATTTCTATAATACTGAAAATGCCTTTGCTGATCTGGCAGTTCTCATCCTTTTTTAATGTGACTTGGAAGACTGGCTTAGTCTGCAGAATGTACTGGTGACAAATATCATTTTACATCCACTGTGAGAAAACTTTTAAGACGTATTTAAAGTTAGGAAAATAATACTGCAGAAACCCTGGCAAGGGGACTGATGCAGCACTAGATTCCCACTGTCGGGATTGATTGATCAGGGAGTCGCATCTCTTCCCAGAAGTTACTCTGTGTGGAATAATTTATATGTCTTTCCAGGTTGGCTTTAGTTTAGCTTGCACGTGAAATCCATGTAAGAAAGCTGTGGAGGTAAGTAATTGTAATAATACTTGACTTATGTGGTTGTTGGAAATGCTAGTCTGTAATGTCCTCCACTGTGTTTTAAAACATTTGAAAGTAACTTTTAACTTCACCTCAAGTAACTTACATTAAATGTAATTGAAAAGGTTTTTTTTGTTTATTTCCTACTCTGTAAATATGCATTGATTTTAATTGCCTGTGATTTAAAATTACTTATGTCCATCAGGAGTTTGAAAATATAACTTTCTGTGGTTTTATAATCTACTATCTTAATAACTTAAACTATTATTTTGCAGCACACCATTAGTTTTGTATTACGTTAGACACTACTTCAGAATTATGAAAGGGCATGATAAAACTCTAATCTCTTAATAGGGATCACATTGTTCATATTTAGAGGACATTCTTCTTGACTCTTAACATCCTACTCCCTACTCTCAGGTGAAACCCTGTGTGAAATTGAACATATTCTGTGATATGGTTGCTGTGGAATCTGGAGAGAGTCTCCTTCAACACATGCAGTGTGAGCAGTGTGTGTGTGTGTGTGTGTGTGTGTGTGTGTGTGTGTATAATATTTTCATTGAGTTGATTAACATTTAAACAAATAGGCAACCATTTAGAAAGTGGTTTGGCACCAAATTAGCCTTGAAAACCATTATTTGATAGTCATTTATTCTGCAGATACTTATACTGGGAGCTGTTCTAGGTGCTGGGGATTTAGCAATAAGCAAATAGAGGCCCACCCCCAACTTTTACCACCAGGAGTATACAGTTTGGAGAGTCTTTTGACCTTAGAGAATGCCTCTCTAAAGCCCTTCCTGAGTGGAGTTGTTCGACTCTGTATTCCTGGGGCCAGCAGAGAGCCTGGCACTGAATGGGTGTACCATGAACATTTAATAATACTTGACTTATGTGGTTGTCTGTGGTGTTGATATTTGTCACTTGCCTTCTATCAGAATCTCTCCCTCTATTGATATTGTTTTTAACTGATGCAAATTGAAGGACGTGGCTCACATCCAGAATGACATGTGCTGAATGTTTGCTCTCAAGACTAATGTGGTATAAGTGAATAAATGAGTAATAATGAGGTCACTATCACTTTCTCATTTGGATTATCGCATTAGCTTCCTAACTAGTCTTGCTTTCCTCCTTGCTTCCCCTCCTCATCCCCCAGGCTGTTCTTGAAACAGAAACCAAGGTGATCTTGTTAAAAAAAAGCTAAATCAGATCCTGTCAATGTAGTTCAAAGGTTTCCAGTGGATCTCCATTATACCCACAGCCTTTGCAGTGACCTACAAGGCCCCACAGTATCCGGCCTCCTGCTGCCTTCTGGCCTCACCACCCCCCACTGGTCTTCCCCTCATTCATTCCCCTTCAGCCACACCTGCTTCTTTGTTGCTTCTCAAACTCACCAGCCAGGCTCCCATCCCTGAACCTTTCATCAGCTATTCTCTGTCAAAAATGTTCTGTCCATAGATGGCCACCGGGCCCACTCCCTCACCTCCTGTAGGTCTTTTCTCAAATGTGGCTTCCTTAGTAAAGCCTTCCCCAGCTACCCTATCAAAAATTGGAAATCTCCTTTCCCTGACGACTCCTGATCTCCCTTCCCTTACTTTTTTCCTAGTGCATATCTCTAAAACACACATACACCCCTTGAATGGGTAGATGGATTTTAATTTTGTTGTTCTCTGTCTCTCCATACTACTAAGGACCACCAAGGCAAAGATTTTTCAGTTTTGTTCATTGACATATCTGCAACATCTGTAAGAGTACCTGTTAGTGACTCAGTCAGTATTTGTTGAATTAGTAAAAAAAAACTTTTAACCAATGTTTCTGTCTTAAACTTTTTTAAAGTTTTAAACTTTTTAAAGTTACTTTTTTTTTTAAAGAATTTATTTGAGAGAGAGAGCAAGAGAGAGGGAGAGCGAGCACAGAGGGAGAGGGAGAAGCAGACTCCCTGCTTAGAGAGCCTGATGCGGGGCTCCATCCCAGGACCCTGAGATCATGACCTGAGCCAACGGCAGACCTTAACCAACTGAGCCACCCAGGCGCCCCTGAAATACACTTTTAGTAGAGCCAGAATGATGCCTTTGTATGTCTGTGCGTGCTTTGACTAAATGACCATTGGTTTTGCCAGCACTGTGGCTCAAGGCCAATTGGTCTGATTCTAGTTCCAGTTGGACAACAGAAAGGTTGATTCCAAGCCTTCCCTAATAAATGTAGTAGCTCAATGAAAAAAGTCAGCTGTATTTGTCTTTTGGCTGCATACTGCAAACACAATTAAGTACACATCTTACTGTCTGTGGTGTTGATATTTGTCACTTGCCTTCTATCAGAATCTCTCCCTCTATTGATATTGTTTTTAACTGATGCAAATTGAAGGACGTGGCTCACATCCAGAATGACATGTGCTGAATGTTTGCTCTCAAGACTAATGTGGTATCAGATCGTAGAGGCACTCTCAGCCATTCCCTCTCATCTTTTTCACCTGCTTGAAATATTCTAAGCATTTCCCAACCTTGGGTTGAGGTCTCCCTAAGGAGAGGTTTCATTGCATTTTATTCTCGGAGGTACTTATCAATTGAGGGGGAATGGAAAGGTCCAGAATAGAAGAGTTCCATACTTTCTAATCTTTAGATGAAAGAGATTTTAACAGTCAATTTGCTGGTTTTAGATGTGTGGAATCCTTTTGATTAGATACAAGGAGCAGAGTAGTGGCTGGGGGCATGGAATTTGGAGTTGATTAGACCTTTTGCAAGTTGCTTAATCTCTTTGAATCCCAGTTTAACATATCTTACATATTTTATCTTCATAAAAGATAGGAAAGTAAGTACTATGAAGTAAGTACTGTTATTAGCCATTTTACAGATGGGGAAACAGGTTTGAAGAGGTTAAGGAGATGATCAAGATCACATAGTAAATTAATAATAAATAATCTGTCTTATGGTTCTCCACAGAGGCAAAACCAATAGGCTGTGTGAGTGTGCATGTATGGAGAGAGATTGATTGATTGATTGATTTTCAGGAATTGGCTTGCACGATTATGAAATCTGCAGGCTGGGCTGGCAGTTGGAGACCCAGGGAAGAGCCAGTGTTGTAGTTCAAATCCAAAGGCTGTCTGCTGACAGAATTCAAGCCCAGTCTTACTTTCACCATTATTCTATGCCTCTTGTCAGATAAACCTGCTGGTTTAGGGCTTGGCACATACTGAGACTGAGCATACAATTACGTTCCACAGGGATGGTTGAAAGTGGAATGTATGTGAGGTTGCTACAGCTATGTTGTCATTAAAGTTAGGGCTGAAGCTGAAAGTTAGGTCTAAAAGATGTGAGAGATGACAACACTGTAAAAGAAATAAGGGTGTGGATAACAGCACAGCCTGAAGGAACCCGTCTGTTGCAATTATCCAAAATGGGCGTACTGTACTGCAGTCATTCTAGCCCAGGGTTACGAGATCAGACAGGTCCAGAACTCTGCCCCAGTTCTTTCAGAGAAACTTGTAGTTTCAGGAAGGATGTGTGCTGGCTGAGATCTCTGAGCTTTGTCCAAGTCCATTTCTGTCTAAACCCAGAATTACTCCGTAACCAAATTGACCTTTGAAATACTTGATTCTTTCAACTCAGCCTTGCTCACTGGGTACTGTTAAAAGCCAGGGGGTAACTTTTTTTCTGTCCTGGATACCCTGTCTGCATCCACAAGGGAGGGGGATTGAAGTGGGATTGCATGTAAGGTTGCTATGGCGATGTTGTCATGTTAGGGCTTAGCCAAGGTGATACGATTTCTGGCAAGGTTGCTAAAGTGGATAGTTAAAATTTGGTAGGAACAAAGGTCTCCAAAAAATATGGCTGGCACATAATTGAGTCATTTAGTAATCATAGAGGATGTTAACCAACTCCTTCCTGCCTTAGCTGGAGAAAAAAGTAAGAAGTAAATTGATTTACACTGCATCATGATGTAGAGTTAAAATTCTGTCTTGGAAGACAGCTGACTATTAAAATGAATGCTTAGGGAGGGAATGAACTTGTTTAAAAGATAGGCAGAGAAAGTAGATGACCTTTTAAACCAATCCTTGGAAATGTAAATTGTAAAGGTAAAATTATTTTTCTTAATCCTGTCTTTGTGGCCTCTTTTATATGTTATTCCCCCTTCTGTTTTGATGCTGACGATTTTATTTTCTGCATTACTAGCCCTGTCTCATGTCTGTGTGCAATAAAAGGAAGCGTTTCAGGGTTTACCAGGCACCATCACTTATGCTGGGGCCTTGGCAATTCAGACCACTTCTCTGCTTCACTTTCCTCACCAGCAAAGTGGGGACTCTAATCCTGCCTGCTTTCCTTCCCGTAAGGTATGAATTCCTGGGGAATCATCAGGGCAGTACAAGACCCAATAAGCCTTTAATTTGCGTTAGCTGCTTTGATGATGGTGATGCATTGATGCTGGCCCTGGGGGTAGAATTAAGGAATCCAACTGTGAGTGTCTTCTGTGTCAGCAGTTCTCTGCTCAGCTGCAGGTCAACTTTTTAAGATCTGTGTTATTTATACCCTCATTTATATAGATGAGGAAAGGGACTCTGAATGGTTAACTTGCCCACAGCCACACAGTAAGTGGCAGAACTGACCACATTTCAAACTTAGGTCTGTAAGACTCATACCCAGGCTCTTTCAAATATATTGTGCTGATTTTTGTTTTGTTTTGTTTTGTTTTTATTGTGGTAAAAAAAAACCATAAAATTTACCATCTTAACCATTTTTAAGTGTATGGTAGAGTTAAGTAGTGTTAAGTGTGTTTGCATGTTGTGAAGCAGATCTCCAGAACTTTTTCATCTTGTAGAACTGAAACTCTGTACCCATTAAACAACTCCCCATTTCCTGCTCTTCCCAGCCACTGGTGATCATCATTCTTTCTATATGATGAATTTCATTAGTCATTAATTCATTAGATACCTCATGTAAGTGAAATAATGCAGTATTTGTCCTGTCCTGACTGGCTTATTTCACCTAGCATAATGTCCTCCAACTTCATCCATGTTGTAGCATGTGACAGAATTTCCTTCTTTTTAAGGCTGTATAATATTCCATTGCATGTATATACCACATTTCATTTATCTATTTATGCATTGATAGATATTTGGGTTGCTTTTACTTCTTGGCTACTATAAATAGTGATGTGTACATGGGTGTGCAATATCTCTTTGAGACCTTGTTTTCAATTTTCTCGGATATATACCCAGAAGTGGGTTTGCTATGTCATATGATAGTTCTATTTTTAATTTTTTGAGGAACTGCGATACTTTTTTTTTATAGCAGTTGCACCATTTTCAATCCCACCAACAATGCACAAGGTTCCAACTTCTCCATATCCCCACCAACACTTGTTATTCTGTTTTCTAGTTTTTTGGGTTGTTTGTTTATTTCATAATAGTCGTCATAATGGCTTTTAGATGATACCTCATTATGGTTTTGATTTGCATTTCCCTGATGGTTAGTGATGTTGAGCATCTTTTCATATGCTTGTTGGTCATTGGTATATCATCTTTGGAAAAATATCTGTTCCAAGTCCTTTGCCCAAATTTTTAGTCAGGTTGATTTTTTGTTTTAGAGTTATAGTTTTTTGTATATTAACCTCTTCTTACATATATGATTTGCAAATATTTTCTCCCATTCTATAGGTTGATTTTTTTACCCTGTTGATTTTATCTTTTGATGCACAAAAATTTTGAGGTTTAATGTAGCCCCGTATATCTATTTTTGCTTTTGTTTCTTGTGCTTTGGGTGTCATATATACAAAATCATTGCCCAATCCAAGGTCATGCAGCTTTTTCCTTGTGTTGTCTTCTAGGAGTTTTATAGTTTGGGGTCTTAAACATTTAGGTCTGAAATCCACTTTGAGTTAATATTTGTGTGTAGTTTAAGGATCCAGTTTCATCCTTTTGCATAGGGGTATGGAATTTTCCCAGTGTCAGTTGTTGAAAAGACTTCTTTCCCACCATGCAGTTGTTTTAAGGAGAGAGAGTGAAAAGACAAGGGACAGATAATTATTTGGGACAGAAATAATGCTAATTTTTTTTCTTGTTTACTGCTACGTAGATGGAGAAGGGTATCTGTAAATCTTTGCTTGTACGATATGTTTTAAACAAGAATTATGGAGAATTTGGGGGCACCTGGGTGGCTCAGATGGTTAAGCGTCTCCCTTCGGCTCAGGTCCTGATCCCAGGGTCCTGGGATCGAGCCCCGCATCGGGCTCCCTGCTCAGCGGGGAGCCTGCTTCTCCCTCTCCCTCTGCTGCTCCCCCTGCTCGTTCTCAATCTCTCTCTCTCTCTCTGTCAAATAAATAAATAAAATCTTTAAAAAAAAGAATTATGGAGAATATGTTCCCTTGGTTTAGACAGAGTTGAATATTTATTCATGTGGAGAAAAGAAAATCAAGGCATTACAGTAATACAATATTCTCTTTGGCTCTAAAGAGCCAACTTTGCAGAAATCCAGGGTCTCTGGAATCCAGAAGTTGCTGGCAGGTTGGTGGTGGGGGAGGAAACCTTTTTAATGGCAAACTAATGAGGCCCTGAGCTCCCAGAAGCAAACAGACATGGAGGAGAAAAAGAGCCAAGGACTCAAAGAGGCTGTATTCGGTACACTCTGATGGCGTGATTCACAGTGAGGGCAGCAAGATCTCAGAAGGAATGTGGCCATCCCCAGAGGCAGTGGAGACGAACAGGGTAAATGAGCATGGAAGACCCAGAAGGGAGAGGCATGGAAGTCAGCAGCACTGGCATAAGCCGCAGACCTTGAGGAAGAGGGACCAGACTGGAGGGACCAGACTGAAGGTACCCAGCATTGTGGCCTGGTGGTGGAGGGGAAAGGGGGGAACACAGAGCCGTTCCCCCTTCACCTGAAGTGTTAGCCTTCAACTAGCTAAAAAAATGGACTCTCCAGAAAAATTCAGTCCGTAGGAACTCTGAATAGCTAACTGGGGGAGGAAATATATGTGTGTATATAGCTTTTTGACTAATGTGGTAACATTTCTCAGAGTTCGTAAAACATTTCAAATGTCTGATTCTCTTGTTAAAATCTCTGGGCTATAAATAGGGTTATAGAAACCTTATTTGTATTTTTTTCCTTTCCTTTTTTCAGTAAGTATTAAGTATCTGTGTGTATTATTTATTGTGAGTGATGTTAATGTTATGCATCCTTCTGTCAGAATTATAATGTAGTAGAGAAGACAAAATGTTTATAAATAATAGTAATAATGGTAATAAGACAAAAGATTGTCATTTTAGATAACCTCTTGAGGTTATCTAAAGGAAGAGAAAGGTCTTTTTAAGGATGGAGAATCTGAGAGCTGAATATTATGTAAAGTTCATAGGTCTGGGTCACATTACATCTTATGGAAATGACAAGAGACTTCAAAAACAGTGATTCTCTAGGTTATATTAGTATGAATAGTAATTGTGGAATGTTTGATTCTACTGCTCTCCCACTATACTAGATATTCTCTTTGAGCTATTTACAGTGTAAATACCTCTGAAAATAAATATATTTTCAGGGAAATATATAATTACTTGTTATCCACATCATTTGACTAAAGTGGGACAATAGATACTGTTACAGAAATGTAATTCCTTAAATTGGAATAGCATTCTCTGGTGAACAGAGGAACACCGCAGTCTCACATAGTATTATACGAAGCGTGTGAATCTTAAACATTTAATCTTTTCTTTCTTTCAAGACTCTTTAGTTTTCGAGAATTTAGCACATAATCCTATATGCTAAAAAAAAATATAGAGATAGAGAGGCTTGGGCTAAAAGACATAGGAGAGCTGTTCAATGTGTGGAAAGCAACAGAGACTCTTGAAATTTGCTGAGGTAGAATATCTCATTCGGCATCATCTGTTCTTCTGGAGTTCAGCCAGATTTGATTAACATTCTGTCTCCAGGCTAAGAACCACTGACCCTTAAATTTTAAAACAGGTGGGTAAAGGGTAAAGTTCTGCCGGAAAATGTCAGTTTAGTTCATCAGTTGCAAAACTATAATAAAACACATACACACAATGAATACATGTTGAGCTTATGTCAGTATTTAACTGATTGCTTTACAGATGGCCTATTACAAAGCCACTAGAAGAGTTATTTTGAAGGAGGATTTGAGTAAATTGTACTTTTTTTTATCATGGGACTTATAGCTTAACTCTGACTGTATACTCACATCCTTCATGTCTTATTGTTCTCCTTTGCCTTCCATGAATTTCCCTTTATTGAGGTATAATTAGCAGGCAATAAGCCGTTCATATTTGACTTTTACACTGTAGGGTTTTTTTTAATATTTTGTTTTTAAGTAATCTCTACACCCAGCGTGGGACTCAAACTCACAACCCCGAGATCAAGAGTTTCATACTCCACCAACTAAGCCAGCCAGGCACTCCTATAAGTTTGTTTGTTTGTTTTTTTTTTTTTACTCCTGTAAGTTTTGACTCATGACATCACCACAATCAAGAAAATGTCATCCTCAACTTGCATCATGCCCCTTTGTCCATCTCTTTTCTCTGGGTCTCTGGGACTCTTTTGCCATTGGAGTGTATAGGAAAAAGTTCTGAGAAATACTGTCTTAGAAAATTCTCTTAAATTCTAAAACTGGCCTGGATCCCTGAGGCAACTCCTGGCCTTTGAGCCTGTCTCTCCACCTGCCGCTTATCTGTGCCTCTCTTGGCCTGGAACCCTGCCTAAAATTACAGTTTGGAACATGTAGTACAAGTTAGCTTTGTTGGTGCTCTGCACCTTCCTGGGCCACATCAAGCATTGCTGGCCAGTGCTTTCCAAACTATAGTGAAGATTGAGGCTTTTCTTTAAAAAAAAAAAAAAAGGCAAAAAACACCTTTCAGTCCATTGCTGTCTGATGCTTCTGTAAAAGACAATAAAATGGTTACTAGAAAAATGAAAAAGAAGTCCTATTGGGGCATCTGGGTGGCTCAGTCAGTTAAGCGGTTAAATGCGTCTGCCTTTGGCACAGGTCATGATCCCAGGGTCCTGGGATCGAGCCTGCATCCGGCTCTCTGCTCAGCAGGGAGCCTACTTCTCCCTCTCCGTCTGCCTGCCACTCCCCCTGCTTGTGTGCACTCTCTCTCTCTGTCAAATAAATAAATAAAATCTTGAAAAAAAAAAAAAGTCCTATGAATACAAGTCTCAATTTTTTTTTCTTTAGCTTCAGCAGATACAAAATTTCTCTGTCAAATTTTAAGTTTCTAAGTACTTGTTCTTAATTTCTGCACTAATTTCAATGCAGATTGATAGCAAAATCTCATGATCATAGGCTACACTGAGTGGCGCTGTGATAGGCAACCCTGCTTTTCCTCCTGTGTGTTTCACTGGGTACAGAGATCTCACAGGCATGCTTTTAGAGTTTCCCACCTGGAATGTTCTGAAACTTTTGGCAATTACTTTGACTTAAGAAATTAAAGAAAACTAACAGTTGTTGAGTACTCACTGTATGACAGCCAGCATGTAAAGCATTCTCTTATGAGGTTAGTTGTGGGCTTGTCATCTTTGGCCTTTATTATGTTGACATACACTCCCTGTTTACTCACTTTGTTGAGTTTGTTTTTTTTTTTTTTTATCTTGAGTGGATGTTGAATTTTGTCAAATGCTTTTTCTGTATCGAGAGAATCATTAGATTTTTATTCTTCATATTGGTAATGTGGTATATCACTTTGATTATTGATGTTGACCCATCGTTGCACTGCTGGAACAAATCCAACTTTGATCATGCTGTATAGTCCTTTTAATGTACTGTTGAATTGAGTTCACTAATATTTAGTTGAGGATTTTTGCATCTGTGCTCATCAGGGATATTGCCTGTAGTTTTCTTTTCTTGTGGTGGCATTGTCTGGTTTTGGCGTCAGTGTAATGCTGGCCTCTTACATTTTGGAAGTGTTCCTTCCTTTTCTGTTTTTTGGAAGAGTTTGAGAAGGGTTGATATTAATTCTTCTTTAAATGTAGAATTCACAGTGAAGCCATCTGTCCTGCACTTTTGTTTGCTGGGAGGTTTTTGATGACTGATTCCGTCTCCTTATTAGTAATTGGTCTGTTCAGACTGTCTATTTCTTCGTAATTCAGTCTCAGAAAAACATTTTTTATTTTTTATTTCTAAAAATAACCCTGAAGTGTAGGTGATATTAGCCCAGTGGAGGGTTGAATTAACTCATTTATATTTACATATTCAGCTAAATGTTTCTGAATCCTTGCTGTGGGTCAAGTTTGTCCTAGGCTCTGGGGAGGCAACAGGAAGTAGAGCAGATAATACTCTCTCTCCTCATGGGGCTCACATCTTTTTTGCAAGGAGACATCATAAACAAATAAATGAAACCTACTAGATGGTGATAAATGATGCAGAATGAAACAAACTAAAGAAGGGAATAAGGGATGGGAGGTGGGGATTGCACATTTAAGTAGGGTGGTTGGAGAAGTCTTTACTGCCAGGACATTTGGGCAGAGATCTGAAGGGACTGATGGGGAGAGAACCATTCAAAGCTAGTAGCAATGGTAAAGGTCCTGGAGTTTTTTGAGATGCTCATTGACATAAAAGACCTTTTTCCCACCTAGTAAATGGCTCATCTGGGTTTAAACTCACATTTGGCCTTTTCCGTTAATGCTTTACAGTTTTTATTCACTACCCATGCTTCTGGTTTAAAGATGCCTGAATTCAAATGAAGTGGAAATCCATTTGGGAGTGGAGTGCAATTTATGTATGTTAGGGAGTTAGACTGAAAGTCTGCTCTCTATGTGAATCTTGCTTTTGATTAGGTCTGGATATTTTCCAAGGCTTTGAGTATCTTATTCCTAAGTGTACAAAATAGATGAGTTTTGTAGAGTTGAGGTTTCCATTTTTAAGTGGATGAAATTTCTTTAGGGGACATAGAAAGCCAGACAAAATCAGGGAAAGAATTTTCAAAGGAGAACGGATGATTAAAGCTTTGGAAAGAAGGCATTGCTTTTGTTTAAGCACTTTGAAGTTAAGGATTGTGTAAGTCCTTCCCTACTACAAATGACCTGGTGCTTAACAGACAGCTCTCCGTGGCATTGACAGGAGCCTTTGTTGGGACGCTTTTCTTGTCTGGTTGCTCTCCCTTGCCCACAACTTCCCTTCTGCACTTGCCAACAGCTCTGCCCCAGACCCTTTACCTTTGATCCTGAAAGACTTCAGCTACCTCCCTTTTGACCTCAGTCTGTACTTTCCAATTGATTAAGTTCTTCTTTCCAGCTTATCTCTTAACTCAGGCAAAAGATCCTGCAAGCAAAGCACCCCCTGATGGGAACTGAAACTACCCCCTCAAGCAATTAAGGACTGCCCTGAGCCAGCAAGATCCTCATGACTGACCCCACGACAGTGATCGAACTGACCTTTACTTCCCACCTGCATGTACCCACCAACTTTGTCCCACATTTTCCTTACATAAACCTGGATGTATTTTTAGCACTTTGGGGACAGTCTTTAAGACATTAGTCAGCTGTCTTCCTGGTGCTGGCCTCACTGAAATAAATTCCTTTCTTGTTTCACCACCATTCCTCTCTCTGCAGTGGTGAGTGACTGAGCCTAGTCTGTTTGGGACCCCCCACACCAGGTGCTCTTGTACCCCTGCACCCTACTTACAGTCCTAGCTACTGAACCGTGGACTCCTCTCTGCCCTGTCACTTCCTCTACCAACTCCAGATTGGGTTGGGGAGGAGGAGGAGTGGTATGTTGTCATTCATGACTTATGGGTTTGGACAAATGTTATAATGACAGGTATCCATCATTATGGTATTACAGATTATTTTCACTGCCCTAAAAATCTTCTGTGTTCTGCCTGTTCATCCCCCTCTCCCCACCTCCCATGTCTTGCTGATTTTTATATTGAAATTTAATAATTTGTAAGTGTATTTCCACATTTGGTAGGGGATACTATTATTACTCTTGGAATATATATTATCTCTTGTACATAACATTCTCTTGGTAACAAACCTAACATCCTTGGAGTTATCTATCATGTAAAATAATTTCTCCTATTATTTTTCTCCATTAGTTTGCTTTATTGTTTATAACTTCCCATCCAAGGTTGTGAGAATGGAGGTGGGATTTTTAAACCTGGAGTAGTGTATTTTTTTTTCCCCAAACATAGTCATATGCTTTTGGTGAACTAACCATTCTTCAAACAGTGAAAAACAGAAGTCAGCAAGCTTGGCCTTGATGATGGGTAAAACCTGAGTCCTCCCAAAGTTAGCTTAATATACTGAATTGTTTTATAGCCCTTACGGATCACAGAGAGCCCAAATGTAGCAAGCACTGACAATTACTTCTTTGTTTAAAGCTGTGTTAGCAATCCAGATGTTTTTGGCTCTTTCCTTTCTTTTTCATCAGAAAACATTTCTCCTTGAAGTCTTCTGGGGGCCCTTTTGGTCTGATGCAGTTCTCCATACCATCTCTTCCCTGACTTTCTTATTCCTACATTTGATAATATTTTATTGTCATCAGGCTGCTGGGCTGAGTGGGTCTGGACTGGACTGAACACTGACTTTTAGAGGTGCAGCTTTAGCTACAGCTCTCCTTTCCCCATCTTCTTTTAGGCATTGTTTATTTTTTTTCTTTAAAGAATTTCATGGTTTTGTTTGTAATGACTATTCCAGAAATCAGTCCTGAGTCATCAAGGTTATTTAGTCTGTCATCTTGTGTGCATGTGTGTGTCAGGGCAGTGGTATTCATTTTGGATATTTGGATACCATAGGATATAGCGTCTTGATTCTGTAGCCAAAACCAACTCAAAAGAGGTTACCAACAGGACACAAAAAACAAGACAATGCAAATAGGCACATGTGCCCTATACCTGCATTAGGAACCAGGGGCAGCTGAGGCCAGGATTCATGTTTTCTACATTCAGTGGTAGATGAGACGTAACATGAGCAGAGGGCTTGGGAATGGGGGAGAGGCCTGGTCTTGATGTTCATGTTAGAATTACAGCAATAACAGAGGGTCATTATCCATTACTGGTTTTCCCTAATCATTTTAGCTTTTTTTTCATTTTAAGATTTATTTACTTATTTTAGAGAGAGAGAGCACGAGCAGGAGGGATAGAGGGAGACACAGAGAGAATATCAAGCAGACTCTGTGGTCAGGTGGGGCTCGATCTCACGACCCCAAGATCATCACCTGAGCTGAAACCAAGAGTTGGACACCTAACGAACTGTGCCACCCAGGCGCCCCTAGCTCTGTTTTTTAATAAGGTTTTAGGATTTACATACATGAACAAGAGCTATTGGGTACCAGGTTTTATTCATCCTATGAGGGGGTTGGATTAGAACTTTTGATCACAGGTCAGTCCCAATTATCATTCAGTTTAAGGTAAGGAACAAAGCTCCTGGTCTCAGGTTATAATCTAGTAGGGAGAGGTAAAATAAGTTCACTCACTTGCTTTTCTCTTCTCTTTCTTTTTTCTTTCTTTCTTTCCTTCCTTCCTCGCTCCCTCTCTCCTTCTCTTCCTCCCTTCCTTTCTCTATTTATCTATTTATTTATATTGAGTTATAATTGATATATTAGTTTCAGATGTATAACATAATAATTCAATATTTGTATATATTGCAAAGTGATCACCACAGTAAGTCTAGTTAACATGTGTCTGGATTTATCTTGATATATGGCAGCATATGGTAAATGTCCTAGAGAGAGAGAGTGATCAGTACTCAAAGGACAGAGAGCGCTCCCTTTACGTAGGAAGAAAAGTGCTCTCTAACAGGGGTTTTTGACCACCCCAACTAAGGACACTCATTTCTGTTACTGCTTCACACGTCCTAACACTGTGGTTTGATCTTGACTCGTATGTCCAAATTCCTTGAAAATGAGTTTTAACCTCTCAGAATACAATATAATTTCTCAGAATTGTCAGTACACTGAGCATATTGTTGTATAATCGGTGACCATTACTTGTCTCCCTTAAACTGTAAACTCATTAAAAGCAGTGAAACAGTCTCCTTCTTGTTCCCTGGGGCTTAGCACAGTGCCTGACATGTACTAGCAGGTGGTGCTTTTTTGTTATTCCCTTCCCTGAGAATTTCCTTTCCCTCCTCTTCTGCTTTGTGAGCACAGCCAATAGAGACTCCTTTCAGTCACTTACTCTCTAAAGCCTCTCCTGCTGCTTCTCTGTGCTACAGCTCCTTGCCAACAGGGCCTCATCTATTTCTCAGAACACTGTGATGTGCTGTGTATGTATCTCACAGTCTAGGAAGCTACTCAGGGCCAGGAGCTGTGCCTTATTCATCCTTAGTGCCCTGTGCTCTCAAAAGTTGTTACGTGGCAGTCATTGGGTACATATTTGTTGAAATGGAAATGAAGGGTGTTTTCAATTTACAGGTATTTGTTTGCAACTCACCCCTCTGTTTTAGTGCTACAAAGTGAGTAATGATAAGTTAACACTTGCATTGGCTCAAAAGTTAATTTTTACTGTTTTTACCCATTTACATTCCTTTTTTTTAAGATTTTATTTATTTATTTGAGAGAGAGATCTAGTGAGAGAGAGCACGAGCAGGGAGAGGGAGAAGCAGGCTTCCCGCTGAGCAAGGAGCCCGACGTGGGACTCTATCCCAGGACCCCAGGATCATGACCTGAGCCAAACGCAGACACTTAACTGACCAAGCCACCCAGGTGCTCCTACCCATTTACATTCTAAACAAATACCAATTTCTCTGTATTATAATGCTTAACTTTTTAAGTAAGAGGAAAATGGTGCTTCATGTGTTTTTAAACTACTGTTTAGCATTTCTGGGAACTTACAATGCAGCAGTTAAAAAATGAAAAGCTTTTTTTTCTGGGAAATAAAATTATCTATTCTTGCTTCTTACCAAGTGACTGTTGAATGCACTTATGAGCTTGTACATATTTTGACACTATAGGGAAGTATATAATAAATTGCCAGTTAGTCACCAATAATTTCTAATTATGACTCAATTCATCTTCCATCTTCAGTTTTTAACAGAGCACATCCTTTGCACTTGAGTTTGTAAACCTTTTTTCGTGTATTTCTAACCATATGCCCAATCCTATTTTGTCATATAGTGTCTTTAAATAGAAGCACTTTTATTCTGAAATAGCTTCACAGTATTAAAGTTAACAGTATAACTTTGGGGTATGATAAGATCTTGACCATATGGAGTATGAAATATCTCTACTTTCCTGCACCCCCATTCACAGAGGTTCGTTTAACTAGAAGACAGCATTTTGGTTGAACTCTCAAAAGCATCTCAGCTGTCATATGAGAAATGTTTGTTTTAGTTCATGATATGTAAATAATTTTTTAATCCAGTTCCCAAGAAACATGATTGATGTAGGGGTATCCTTTCTTTCTTCTTCAAGAATAAATTTAATCTTAAATTTCAGGTTAGACCCTGGATTCATTATTCCCATATCACCTTTTTTGGTATGCATTCATGGGATTTTGCAGGCATTTTCATGCCAAAATTGTAGTATTTTTATAGTTCTAATTTTTATTTTTCAGCTAAAATTCACTTTGAGATGATACAGAATTTTGTAACAAAAATAGCTTGTTTGACTTTCTATGTTTATGATTTCATTTTATTTTTGTGTAGCCTGAGATTTAGACAGAATGGTTATTATCCCATTTTGTAGTTGCTAAAGCTGAATATCAAATATTTTGACAAGATGTCACGGTAATAAATAGTACAGTTAGTACTGTAACCCAGGGACTTTTACTTGTAAACAGGGCACCTTCCACCATTATATGGTGTTTCCATGCATATTGAACTTATTACTAGTCTAAAGCTGTGGTTTTCAGCTATGTTAAATGCATTTAAAATTTTTTGTTAATGTTTAATATACATACAAGACTACACAAATCTTAAGTGCACGGGTTGATGAATTTTCACAAAGTGAACGCGTTAGTTAAATTATTTTGAATGTGAATTAATATTAAAATGAATTTAACATGGAATGTGCAGGACCTCTTGATTCCAAAGAAATTTATTTATTTTTAAAGATTTATTTATTTATTTTAGAGAGAGGGAGAGAGAGAACATGAGCAGGAGGGGCAGAGGGAGAGGGAGAGAGAACCTCAAGCAGACTCCATGCTCAGTGCGGAGCCCAATGTAGGGCTTCATCTCACAATCCCAAGATCATTACCTGAGTCAAAACCAAGAGTCAGACACCACCCAGGCACCCCGAAAATATTTATTTTTAAACTTCTGTTACACTTTCCTCAATACTAATTTGAATTATTTAAGTGGACTTCTAATTTCCTAGTTCATTTCTTTGAGACTGAGAATCTGCTCTCTGGCAGGCATGCACTTAGGTGAGGGGATACACTTGTGTATAAGAATCGCCATTTGTAATAAACTTCCATTTGGGTTTAGACTAATAAGGAATCAGGCAACAAATTTTGGGGTCTTAGGCTTTATTTCAAGAGTACTAAGTACCAGGGCCTATGGAAGCATGAGTAGCCTGAGGGGTTTAAGTAAAATTTTCCCAGAGGAAAGGCCATCTAGGCTGAGTCCCACCTGATTATGAGAATCATCCAGAGATGCCATTCTAGGCAGGAAGAGCAGAAGGGATGAGAACGTAGGATGTTAAGGTGCGGCAGATCCCCATAGTTGGCTCAGAGTGTGTGAAGTGGAAAGCGGACCTTGGCAATGGAAGTGGGAGTGGGGACATCTAAATCAGGAAGGGTCTTGTATCAGATTGGGACTGCTTTTATTGTTAACTTAAGTTTCCTTGGATAACAGGAATTGACTCTGGCAAACATGAGCTGAAAGGAATTTATTGGAAAGATAGCAGGGTGGCTCAGGGGACTAAAGAAAGGCCAAACGTCAGGTCTCTGAGAGGAATAAACAGCTAGAGCAACTCCTGGCATCTCAGCAGAAGAACCTGTGGACTTTCTCTGTAGGCTAATACCATTAGTTGACTTATTCTACCTGGTGAGGATTAGTCTCTACTCAGATTAATAATTTTCAAGAAATAGAATCTGATTAGCTTAGTTCAGGTCCAGTGCCCAAACCAGGACCAGTCACCATGGCCAAGGATAAGAACAAACACTGTCTAATCAGGTGCCTGTTCCGTGATCAGGAGAGCTAGATCTGAAACAGAGAGTGGAGGGAGGGAGGTGTGCTCCTCAAAGGCAATGTTGCAACTGTATGGAAAGGGGGTGGGTTGCAGATGGTGATCAGGGAAGAGTGGAAGTCCAGAGACCTGTTAGACAATGTTACATTAATCCAAGGGAGAAGTGATGGTGCCAGAATTAGGTACTGTCCACGGGGATAGAAAGAAGTGAATAGACTCAGATATTTAAAAGGCAGAAAAGAAAGAACTCTGCAATTGGACATTGGGAGGTTTGTGGGGGATGTTTGAGGAGTTGAGTATGAGTCCTGTGTTTCTGGCTTCGGCCACTGAGTGAATGAATGGTAGAGAAGAGCTAGTTTCAGGCAGGGAACAGGGCTTTCATTCAGTTTTGAAGTGTTTGTTCAGTTGACACACCTGAGCAGACCATGTTTAACTTAAGCACACTTGGTTACTTCTGGGATTCCAATTCTGCCATCAGGGTCCTCTCACTCTGATATAGGGACATATCCTAAGATTATCCCTTTCCTGTCATGTCCTTAGGCAACTAGAGTCTTCCTACACTATTGCCATGGAAATTTACAAGCTGCATCCTCCTCTTATGCTCCTATACTTTGGACACTTCCAGGTCTGAGTGGATATAGGGGATTGTACCTTGCTCAAACTCAAAAAGACTCCCAGAGATAGGAGCATTTAGGACCAAGTATTGCTGTTTAGGGTCCTCTTGGATATTATTGTGATTAGACAGGCTTGCTTTTCTATGACACTGTTTTTTGGACATAATTTCATCTGAGTTTGAGAATACTTGAAAATTGGGGACTTACTTGATCAAAAAGTTTAAATTATAATTGGAAGTTTTTAAGTTACAGTGTTTTGGGTTTTTTTTAAAGATTTTATTTATTTATTTGACAGACACAGCGAGAGAGGGAACACAAGCAGGGAGAGTGGGAGAGGGAGAAGCAGGCTTCCCGCTGAGCAGGGAGCCGGATGTGGGGCTCCATCCCAGGACTCTGGGATCATGACCTGAGCTGAAGGCAGACGCTTAATGACTAAGCTACCCAGGCGCCCCTAAGTTACAGTGTTTTAATTTTAATAGCATTCAGTGTTGTGGTTCAAGTCAAACCCTGACGGGTGGATCCTTCAGATACTTTTAATCATTGCTTTTGCCACTAGGTAGCTTAATGGCCTCAGAAATCCTCTGGGTCAGTAGTTCTCAGTAGGGCTAGAACTGGTCCCTACGGAGCAACTGGGAACTTGTGGGGTATTTTTTGTTACCTCGATGATTTGGACACAGGGCACATAGACATTGAGTTGGCTAGGGCCGGAGATGCTAGATGTCATGGACTTTGCATCCACAGGACTTTGGTGCAGGTTAAAAAGAAAAAACTTTTATAATTATCTGAGCATAGCACCTAATTCTCTTTTATTTTTTAAAATATTTTACTTATTAGAGAATGAGTGGTGGGGAGGGAGGGGGAGAGAGAGAGAGAGAGAGAAGCAGACTCCCCACTGAGTAGGGAGCCTGATTCGGGTTCGATTCCAGGACCTGGACATCATGACCTGAGCTGAAGGCAGACACTTAACCGACTGAGCTACCCAGGCAACCCCCCCCCCCCCAATTCTGTTTTAGATACAATCATGGATTACCTTTACACAGTTTCAGTAAACACTAAGTTTTTCAGGAATGCCATGAAATTTATAAGTTGAGTGAAAAATGAAGTTTGCTCGGGATTTTACTGTAAGCTGTACTCTCATAGGTAGTATGAATTTCTTTTTTATCCTGTTTAGAACCTCAAGCCTTTAAGATAGCAATTAGGATATATTGAGGGGTGCCTGGGTGATGCAGTCAGTTAAGCATCTGACTCTTGGTTTTGGCTCAGGTCGTGATTTCAGGGTCGTGAGATCGAGCCCTGCATGGGGGTTCAGCACAGAGTCTGCTTAAGACTTTCTCTCCCTCTCCCCTTCCACCCCGCTCTCTCTGTCTCTCTCTCAAATAAATAAATCTTCTAAAAATATATATTGAAAAGGTTTTTGTTTTGTATTTTGTTTTTAAATGAGAGATGATTGGTAAACTAATGTTTTCTAAAGTGAAATAGGGCAGACACATCAGGGAAAGCATATGTCTAGGGATGAACATGATGAACTTGCTGGGTTATAAATGTGTTTCATAAAGAAGGACCTAAGAGGCATGTAGAAAGATGTAGACATTCAGTAGCACTTGATAGATTGGGTAAATCAAATTGTGTGAGATTACCCCAGATTTTTTAAAAGGCCAGAGAGGAAGAGATATGCAAAGGCATTGAAAAAGTTACAAAATAGATCTGTGTCCATTCAGAGAGTATTCTGTGGAAAACATGTCTGCTGATTTCTTTTTATCTGTGTGAGACTTATAAAGGAAAAAGGAAGCATGGCAATGGATCCATGAAAGAGGTCTATTCTTTTACCAATCACCCAAACTGTAGCTGGTGTTCATACGGAACTGTAGCTCCATCTGCTGGAAAGAAGCAGACCCACTCTTGCACAGTATATAAGTGAAAGTGACTCTGTATAGTCTTAGCGAGCCACCCAGTATTTATTAAATATTCCCTGTGTGCGAAATAACGCCTTGTCAGGCTCTAGGGTAACAGTAATAAAAATTTAGACACATTCCCTGCTCTCACCGTGCTTAGTTCTGAGAGGCTTTCTGCTTTTAAGAAAAAGACTTCAATTTAGCTAGTACATTTTTGCCTTCTAAGTTCCCTTCCTAGACTTCTCCGTGGATGACTTTTAAGAAGTCATGTAACCTCTCAGCATCATTTTCCTTATCTGTAGGATAAGAACCACTGCTTCTCCTACAGGCTCAGTTTAAACTTTTATTAAGTGCCTTGTGTGTATGGCAGACATAGGCACAAAGGGCATAAGATAAGTAGGAGCTCAGTTCTTGCTCTCACACGGGTTAGAAAAAGAAGCTCTTACAATAGAAGTGAGAGGGCCTCACGAGAGTCCTGATGAGGAGTGCCTGATGGGAACCGGAGAACAGGACTGGAGAAGGGTTGGGATAGGTTTTTTAAAGACCTGATGCTTCACTTCAGTTGTACAAGGATATTAGAGTAAGCAAGGGAAAGATGGAAAGATCTTCCAGGCTGAGGGGCCAGCATAAGCAGCAGCATCGAGATGAGGGCCTGCATGGCATGTGTCACTGCTGGGTTGCATAAAGTGAGTGGCAGGGAGTGCCCAGAGATGAGGATCGGCAGGCCAGGGGATTTAGGGTTTGTTTGCTTCTTTAAGGGGCTTACCTTTGTGCTCAATGCACTGGAGAGCCATTGTGGAGTTTAAGCAAGGTCCGTAGAGAGACCCCTGGTTCTTTAGATGAGGTGCTGGTTGGGTCTCCTGGATTTGGTTGAAGGTAGAGAACCTAGTTAAGAGGCTGCAGCCACAGACCAAGTGAGTAATCATGAGGGCTGGAACGGTGACAGGGTTAAAAATGAGAGTGATGTGGGGCAGAGGGACAAATTTGAAAATGAGTTAGGAGTTAAAATTAGCAGAAGTAGATGGCTTGAAGATAAGAAGTCAAGGGTGACCAGGCATTTCCTAGCTTGGGTGACCGGTTTGGTAATGTTGCCATATCTGAGAGAGGGCATGTCAAAGGAAGAGCTGGCTGTGGGCCTGGCACGGAGGGGGTGACTGGTTTATTTAGTCATTTTGAGTTAGGACGTCTCTGTGAAAGCAGCCAGCAGACACTATGATGCATGACTGTGAGTTCAAGAGAAAGGTCTGGCCAGTGTTGCTAACGTGGAGGAAGTAGTGGAGCCATGAGAGATGGTGAAGTCATCAGGGAGAATATGCATAATGAGACAGGCAGAGAGCCAGGGTTCAAATTAGAGAAGTTGCGACACCTAAAAGGCAGGCAGAGGAAGAGGATCCTGCAGAGGAGACAGTGACGGGATGATGAGAAAGACAAGGGTAATGGCCTGGAGACCAAGGGTACTGATTTGAAAATTTCCAGGAGAGCATTGTTTATAAATGTCAAAAGTAAAAGATTGAAAAATGTCTTCTGGATTTGCTCTTGCCTAGAAACATTTGTCCGAAGAGAGGAGGAGGGGGTGAGATGGTAGCTAGAAGGACTCAAGATAGACTTCTGCTGATCTAAGTGTGCGTGCCCCTTTGTCCATCACACTGCCCTGTTTCCTTCACGGTACATGGTGATCAGTAAAGAATTGGGACACAAAGAAATGGCAGATGTTTGCCTCTTCTGGATTTTAATTGCTATAACATAGGTTACTTTCTTGAAGAAAATTCCATATGCTGGGAATCTTGCTCGGAAGACTTCCGTTCCATTTTCCTCCTCCCAGGAGTGATCGTGGCTGCTTTCCAGGGTTTCTGTCTGCGGTATAGTCTGTCCCTGGTGGGAATAGGGGGGGAGGCTGCTTCTCACCCACAAACAGCTTTTGTACTTGCAGCTTCCTTCTACATCCCACTCACACCCCCCGAAAGAAAGTAAGTAAATCAAGGCCAGGAAAGTCCTCTGGCTGGAATTGTACAGTGTTGAGTATTGTGTGTGAAGTCCAAACCCAGCTCTGATGGTGGGGCTTTAGAGTGAGCCATGAAGGTGGAGCCTGTGAGATGCCCCCAGGGGTGCTGGCCAGACCCCTGAAGTTTAGAGCTCACTCTGCCTCTAGCTTGTCTTAGGTGAGCTCTTTCACCTCTCTAGGACAGCAGACTGCTTCCCTGTGGAGTAGATGGCCCTTCAGGATGCCTTTCACTTCTGCCCTTCTACTGACAGTCACCATCTCGCAATGCTGCCAGTACCCAGTCTCTAGTGTTGGCATAACAAGCAAAGGTGAGGAGTTGTCTTCTTGTTTTTAAAGATTCACCTATAACTGAGAAATGCTATTATCATTCTAGAAATGACTGCGTTATAATAGAGAAATTGCTTAAGGAACTTCCTTGTAGTATTCTCAATGAGTCAGGGCAAGGAAGTCATCATTTATGGAAGCGGAAGATGGTAATTAGTGTTCCTGAGTTCCTCCATCTCAACCAAAGATCCCTTTATTATTCTTCAGTGGAAACTTGGCACCCAGGAGTCATGGGAGGTGACTCAGTCGGGTGTGTGAGGCCTCATTAGCATTGGCCCTGCTCCTTCTCTGCACTGTATTTGTCAAGGATATCTGGGGCAGAAGGAGCTGTTTCCCCTGCTCAGTCTGCTGGAGTTTGGCCTGCCTGTCTCTTAACTTGGGCTGAGCCACTAGGAAGAGAAAATAAAGACTAGCCACTCAACACTGAAGTGGTAAAGCATTAGAGAAGTAAAAGAAGCTCTAATAATTCAAACATGTAGATACTGTTAAGATCCAAAAGGGTGGAGGCTATCTTTTTATGAAAGCGCCACCTCTTTCTATGCTGATTGATTATTGTTTTTTTTCCTAAATATTTTCTGCACATTACAGATGCTTTCAATAAGTTTATGGATGAATTTCTTAACTTAGTAAGGTACATAAAACAACAGGATATGAGTTTTGACATTTAGGGGTGTTGCCTTATTGCTTCAGAACTTTGGGTTATCGTGTAACATGCCATGTCACATGATTTGACTGAATGCAGGGGGAAAAAAAAAAGCCCTCAACTTGGTTTCATTGGTTTAAATATAGCTCAAGGCAACAGACACAAAGTGAAGATGAGGAAGTGCTATACAGTATAGGAAACAGGAGCTTTTAAAGATAATTCACTGGTCTGGAACTGGTTGCCCAGGCCCTGATAAATGAGTGAAAACAAGAGCAGAAGTACCAGAAACGAGATGCTTTATTCTTGAGGTGAGAGCAAGGGAGTCTGGAGGCACATCAGGTAAAGTGCTTGGAATATCAACTTGCTTTTGCAGAGGTAGGGCTGTGTGTACAAAGTGATTAAGACAGAGGAGTGGAGGTTGGAGAGAAGACATTCATCGAAAAGATACTCGTCTAAACTTGCATATCCAGTAACAGGAACAGTCTTGGGTAAGTTGTAGTAGCTTTTAGCCATACTAATTAAATTTTTCTTTTTGCTGCTACAAAGTGTAATGATTGTGGTTCTTACTTCCTGCCAGTGCATATTTAATTACTGAGTATATGTAAAAGCAACTTTATGTTTTATTGGTTTCAGAGAGGGAGAGGAAGGGAGACTTATATTTGCAGAGAAAACATTAACAACCTTTTTTTTTTTTTTAATTGTTATTTATTTATTTGACAGAGAGAGACACAGTGAGAGAGGGAACACAAGCAGGGGGAGTAGGAGAGGGAGAAGCAGGCTTCCTGCTGAACATTAACAACCTTGATAGTGTTTAGTGCCATATAGTTTATGGTCCTGCAGAGACATAGAGTATTTTTATAGTAATGCTTCCTATCATTTTATTACATTAAATATTTTTAACCAAAATTCTGTGTAGGGTCTTAAACAATCATATACTGTTTAACATTATGGTTAGTGAATATGTGTCTTGCCATGTGTGGAAAAAGCAACTATAACTATTTGAGTTACTTATTCATTAACCTGTGTAAGTCTGTGTAAAACTAGCAGGCCAGGGGCGCCTGGGTGGCTCAGTCAGTTCAGCGTCTGCCTTCAGCTCAGGTCATGATCCCAGAGTCCTGGGATCAAGTCCGGAGTCAGGCTCCCTGCTCAGCGGGGGAGTCTGCTTCTCCCTCTCCCTCGGGCCCTCTCCTTGCTTGTGTGCTCTCTCTCTCTCACTCTCCCTCTCTCAACTAAATAAATAAAAATCTTTTTAAAAAATCATTTAAAAAAACTAGCAGGCCGTTTGAAAAGCAACCTTAATGCACCAAATCTACATTTGTAAAACATTTATTGAGAGATGATTATTCATCCTAAAAGGATCTTGTGCCTTACACAAGATCTGCCTTACACAGTGAACTTCCTTAGAGATTTAAAGGTATTTATGAAAACATTTATTTCTCAGTCAATCTCCAGGAGCATTGTAATCTTGAGAGGAACATAGCTGTGATAGAGAATGGGGTGATGTATAAGGGACTTTCTTATTTTATATAGGTTATATATTTGTAGATATATGTTTTTTACATATAAACACATAGTCATGAAATATGGAATAGTTATAGCATTAGGAAAACAATTATTTTTTTCAAGGATAAGGAAGAAAAAGTTAAAAAGAGGATGATCACTTTGCTTAAGTGCTTATAAGCCATGCAACAACAAGGTACCGTTGCATGGCTTATAAAATAAAAACATGAATAAGAAACTTTGGATAAACGTACACCCAGTAGTGTTAAAAAAAATTACATACAAATAACCAGGCATAATCAGATCAGCATGAGTACTGTCAAGTTTTAGGGGATAACCAAAAGGAGAAGTGACCTGTAATTCTCAGGGACAGCACCATTTAGTTGATTATTAAATTGGGCTTTGAAGAATGAGTAAATTTCAACATTTAAAAAATGATGGGAAAGGGTGTTCTTCTAGCCAGAGTTGGTGACATCTTGAGCAAAGGTTTGTAGGTCAGTTTTACTTCTCTGTTCAGAATTTTCCATTGCCTTTCCATCTCACCTAGAATGGACCTGGAGTCCTTATTCTGGTTTGCAAGAGCATACTTGATGTGCACCCTGCCCTTGGTTCCTCTTTCTTTCAGATACCATGTCTTTCCTGCCCTTTTCCGCTAGACTCTAAGATCCATGAAGCAGGGGCTTTGTCTTTCATGTTCCCTCCTGTATTCCCCATGCCTAGAACTCTAAATGCTCAGTAAACAAGTATAGAATGAATCCAAGAAATTCAGAGGCATCTAATGTGCTAGGACATAAGATGTGTTTGTGGGGGGCACCTGGGTGGCTCAGTCGTTAAGCGTCCGCCTTCAGCTTGGGTCATGATCCCAGGGTCCTGGGATTGAGCCCCACATCAGGTTCCCTGCTCTATCGGAAGCCTGCTTCTCCCTCTCCCACTCCCCCTGCTTGTGGTTCCCTCTCTCGCTGTGTCTCTGTCAAATAAATAAAATCTTTAAAAAAAGATGTATTTGTGGGATAACAGTGATAGGGAGTGCACATGGAGTACTGGTCTTGAATGCATTATAAAGTTGTGGGGTGATTTTGCAGGGAAGGGATATGGTAACATTGCAGTGTGGAGGATGGACTTGGAGAATCAGAGAGTGGAGATTGTAACACCATATGAAAGGTTGTATGGACAGTTCCTTCACACAGTTGACATTTGACTCATTTGCTCCATGCTAAGCACTGTGTTCAGTTCTGGGGATACAAAGATGACTGAGAAATAGTTCCATTTGGTAGGAGCAGATGTGTGAACATCCTGCAGTAGAGGTATCAATGAAGTGATGTGATGGGCACTTGAACCAGGGCTTTACCATGGGTAGCAAGGAGTATTAAGTCTCATTGACGGTTTCTTGATGTCAGCAGCTGCAGGAGTTCCCAGAGAAAAAAAAGAAGCTGTTAAGGGAACTTCAAAAAGTGTCTTTAGTCTTATATATATATTTTTAATGCAGAGACATTACCATGATTTTGAATTACATCTTGCCTAGAAGTTCTTATCAATACATTGATTGACCCATTCATTCGCTAGAAGAAAGATGCATATAGGAACAGCGCCTCTATAACTGCCTCTACCCAGTGTCTATAGTAGGTCAGATTTTAGCTCCATGGGAGTGCATCACTTTTGGGGCATAGTTTACCAGTCCACAGAATGGAGATGATGTCCTACAGAGTGGCTAATTGAATTAAATGAGGTGATGTATAAGAAAGTATTTTATATACCAAACTTTGCTACAGGTATATGGTGGTATTGTTGGGGGTGAGGATGGGTACTCTCCCACCCCAGATGAGAGTTTGGGATAGGATATATAGAACATGGGAAAATTGAAAAATGAGTTTTACCAAATATTCTGGGCTGGGGGGAAAGAAGAGGCAGATATTCTCTTCGTAATGTATTTATGGGGCTTAAAAACTATGCAAAAGGAAGTTTGCAGCCTGAGGAACTATTTGGACACCTAGTTCTTTGTGTTCAGCCATTCGTGATCTTTCTTGTCACTAATTTGACAGTTTCAGACCTGTAAGAAGAAACTGCCTTTCTCATTCATGTATTTATTCACTGAGTCTGTTTATCCTTCAAACACTTTGGTATAGTTGAAAGACTGGGTTTTAGAGCTACCAGACATGGGTTCAGATCTCCCTTCTGCCACTTGTATGATTCTTTTTTTTTTTTTTTTTTAAGATTTTATTTATTTATTTGACAGGGCACAAGCAGGGGGAGCGACAGGCAGAGGAAGAGGGAGAAGCAGGCCCCTGCAGAGCAAGGAGCCTGATATGGGGCTTGATCCCAGGACCCCAGGATCATGACCTGAGCCAAAGGCAAATGCCTAACCAACTGAGCCACCCAGGCACCCCCACTTGTATGATTCTTAATAAATTATAAAATATCTGAGTCATAAGATTCCTCATCTGTAAATGGCAGTAATTCCTAATCTGTAGGTAGTGATGATTAATTGACATGTACAAGGATCCTAGCTTGATATTTGGTGGGATTTAGGTGGTCAAGAAACGTTCCTTCCTCTCTTCTTTTTTTTTTGTAGTAAAATACATATACCATAGAATGTGCCATTTTAACCATTTTTAAGTGTAAAAATCAGTGGCATTAATTACATTCATGATGTACAACTATCACCACTATCTATTTTATTTATTTTTTATTTTTATTTTTTTAAAGATTTTATTTATTTATTTGACAGAGCAGAGACACAGCAAGAGAAGGAACACAAGCAGGGGGAGAAGCAGACTCCCTGTGGAGCTGGGAGTCTGATATGGGGCTCAATCCCAGGACCCTGGGATCATGACCTGAGCCGAAGGCAGATGCTTAACGACTGAGCCACCCAGGCGCCCCTACCACTATCTATTTTAAAAACTTTTCATCATCCCAATCAGATACTCCATATCCCATTAAGCATTAACTCCCCATTCTTTCCTCCTAGGCCATGATAACTTTTAATACACTTTCTGTCTTTATGAATTTGCCTCCTGTGTATTTATATAAGTGGACTTATATAACATAAGACCTTCTGTGTCTGGCTTCTTTCACTTAGTATAATGTTTTTGAGGTTCATCCATATTGTAGCACGTGCCAGAACTTCTTTTTATGGACGAAGATTATTGCATTCTATGAGTATACCACATTTTGTTTATCCATTCATCTGTGGAAGGACACTTGGGTTGTTCCCACCTTTCAGCTATTATGAATAATGCTGTTGTGAACACGAGAGTACAGGTATATGTTTGAATCCCAGTTTTCAGTTCTTTGGGGTATATGCCCAGAATTGGAATTGCTGAGCCATATGGTAATTCTATGTTTAACTTTTTGAGGGACCACCAAACTGTTTCCCCTCTTTGTTTTTTATTTTACTCTGCATCATTCATACATGTCTCCTTTAAGATCCAGAACTACTAGAGCTCAAGGTTGAAAGAAACCAAATTCTATTGAGTATTCGATGATCTTCATTATTTTTCTCTCTTTCTAAACAAATGTGAACCTCTCCAAACTCTCCTATTGCCTGACTACCACTGCAGAGATTTTCTTCTCTCTCTTTTGTTCTTTTCTTTCTTCAGTCTGCTCCCCTTCTCTTATGTTTTCTTTCCCTCTCCCCCTCTGATTCTGTCACCATCCCCCATTTTTCTAAAGGGAGGAAATCTGTCATGAGCTGGTCCTTCTTCTCCATCCCCCAGCCTCACTCGGACCTGGAGTTATTGTCCTCCTTACGGAAAGTGTCCTAGAGGTGAGATGCGATCAAGAGGCTAGATCACATTGATGCATAATAAACTTCTTTAAACCAGACTTTCAGAAGGATTGGCATTTATAATAAATAATGGCAAGTATTTGGGGAAAGTTGGGTAAAAAATAAGAAAATAGCATCATCCAAGAGAGGAATCGTTTTCAGGGTTGCCAGCTCAGCACACTCTTAGCAACAGCTTGAAGGAAATCATAAAAGAAATTTTCACAGACGAATCAGCCAGAAATAAACCCCAGACTGCCAAATCAGATGTGATTTCGTAGTCAAAGAAAGTGCTTTACATACCCTGTAATCCTGATTGGCCTGGTCAGTAATTGGAAGTCAGTATTCAGTTTGACTTTACTTATATCTCAGACCGTTATAAAGGTCTTCATTCATTGCATATCTGATGAGACACTAGTGGGAAAAAAGGATGTATCCATGCATCTTAGGAGAATGGAGTGTACACACATGAAGTAGCTAAAGTTAGAACTAAGCTACATTTAAATTTAGTCGGTAGTAATGAGCGATTGATAATGGTCCTAAGGAGAAAATGAGCCGCAGCCAGAATTTTGACCTTAATTTTAATGATTTATTAACACATGGACCAGTAGAGAGGTGAAGGGAAGAATATGGCAGGTAAATGGACGATGGGAATAGATAATGCAGCTGTGGGGAAGGGAATAGATTTTGCCTAGAAGGCACCCCACAGCAGGGTGATTCTATGGAAGTAATTAGAGTGGAAAGGAAGGAAAAAAAAGAATTGTGATCCAGACTTTCCATGACTAACCCCAAGATGACTACATCAGCAACTCAACATGTCCACAGGGTTTCTAAGACCCTCAAAGAAAGGGAAGTAACATTTACTGAGAATACACTTTGTGCTGGTAAATGCTAAATGCTTTCCTTCTGTTTGATAGTGCTTGAGCCCGTGAGGGGGTTTTATTATGCCCAAATTTATAGATGAAGAATCTATCCTGCAGGTGAGGAAATTTACCTTGCCTAATAAGAGATGGAGTCTAGGCTGCCACTCCCCCTTGTTTTCTGGGCTACATTTCTTTATTCCATAACAAGGCTTATTATATTATCTAAATTGGTGTTATCCAGTAAACACATAACATGAGCCACATCATGTGTATAGTTTAAAATTTTCTAGTAGCCATGTACAAAAAGAAACAGGTGAAATTAATTTTTTTAAAAGATCTTATTTGTTTATTTGAGAGAGAGAGCACGAGCATGCACGAGCAGTGGGGAGGGGCAGAGGGAGAGGGAGAAGCAGACTCCCCACTGAGCAGGGAGCCTGACTTGAGGCTTGATTCCAGGACCCTGGGATCTTGACCTGAGCCGAAGGCAGAAGACGTTTAACCGACTGAGCCACCCAGGCGCCCAGGTGAAAAATTAATTTTCATAATATACTTTATTTAACTCCATACACCAAGCAGTTGTCATGTCCAAACTGTATACATATCGTGTAATATATTAAAACTATTGAGATATTTTACATTTTTGTGAGCTAAGTCTTTGAAATCCCAAGTCCATTTTATACTTAATAGCACATCTCAATTTCGGCGAGTCACATTTTAAGTTGCTGCATGTGGGTAGTGGCTACCCAGTTAGTGTGGGTCCAAGAAGGGTATTGAGACTCATCCTAAAAAATCAAGGGTGGAGGCTCTGCCTTGAAGTCATTGGGAGGAAATAAGATGGGGCAAGAGAGCAGCTTCTCTTAAGATAGAAAACTATAGAAGAAAAGTACCATACATGAAAGGCAGGACTGCTCTTTAAAAGCAAATAAAAACATAGAGTATAACATTCAGAGTTGTCGAGTCATTGTGTTGTATGCCTGAAACTAATGTAAACACTGTGTGTCAACTATGCTTAAATAAAAAATTAAAATTAAGAAAGTAAACGGGGCGCCTGGGTGGCTCAGTTGGTTAAGCATCTGCCTTTGGCTCAGGTCATGATCTCAGGGTCCTGGGATCGAGTCCCACATCGGTCTCCCTGCTCAGCCAGGAATCTGCTTCTCTCTCTCCCTCTGTCACTACCCCTGCTTGTGCGCTCTCTCTCTTTCTGTCTGTCAAATAAATAAAATCTTTTCTAAAAATTAAAAAGTAAAAAATAAAATTAAATTAAGAAAGTAAAGATGTGGGGCACCTGGCTGGCTCAGTTGGTGGAGCATGTGACTCTTGATCTCTGGGTTGTAAGTTCAAGCCCCACAAAGGATAGAGAGATTACATAAAAATAAAATCTTAAAAAAAAAAAAAAGTCATTACTGTATCGTGTAAGGCATATTACTGACCAAAGGGCCATTTATGGAGGGCGGTAAAGTCATACCAATCTTTATCACTACCACCAGTAACGACCACAGGAAAACTACGGCATTAAGTGCTAGATGCTGAACCATATTTAGTCAGGGGATTAACATGTCTTGGCAAATCTACTAACCATTAAGAATGGAACCACAGCTTTTTTTTTTTTTATGTTATGTTAATCATCATACATTACATGTGATTAGTTTTTGATGTAGTGTTCCATGATTCGTTGTTTGCGTATAACACCCAGTGCTCCATTCAGTACGTGCCCTCTTTAATACCCATCACCAGGCTAACCCATCCCCCCACCCCCCTCCCCTCTAGAACCCTCAGTTTGTTTCTCGGAGTCCATAGTCTCTCATGGTTCGTCTCCCCCTCCGATTCCCCCCCTTCATTTTTCCCTTCCTACTATTTTCTTCTTCTTCTTTTTTTTTTTTAAACATATAATGTATTATTTGTTTCAGAGGTACAGGGGAACCACAGCTTTTAATGTATATATGCATGGTATTGACAAAAGACTCAGTTCTTCCAAAAGCCTAATGCCTTTTTCAGATGGAAGCTATAATGTCTGCTTGAGGAAATAACCATGAACAAACTACCTCATATGGGAATTTCCACAGACTTCAGCTCTATCCAGAGCAAGATAAAGGATAGTTGCAGGCTTCTATTGCAGCAGAACAGGAATTATTTTAAAATGTTCTTGGAATTTCCCCTTCATCCTCTTCCTGTGATTGTGCCGCCTACTTTGTTGTCTTTGTCCCACTTAACTTCTGTCACTCCTGTCTTTCAGTCTTTTCTCACTATGCTTTTTTCTTTTTCTTTTTTTTTCTTTTTGTTTTGTTTTGTTTTGGTAGTAAGCTGTGTATAGGGTCCTGTTCTCTGCTCTCTTACCTGTGGGACTTTAATTCCATTCCTACACCCGAAAAATGAAAAGGATGAATTAGAATCCTTCACAATCATTCAGGGTCCCTCGCTTTGCAGCTTAGAGCCTCACTTTTATATTAACATTGTTGTGCCACCATCTCCAGAACTCTTTTCATCTTGTAAAACTGAAATTCTTATCTTCACATTCTCCTCTGCCCCCAGCCCTGGGCACCCACCATTTTACTTTCTGTCCCTATGGATTTGGAGATTTCAGATACCTCATATGAAGTTTAATCATATAGTATTTGTCTTTTTGTGACTGGCTTATTTCACTTAGTGTAATGTCCTGAAGGCTCATTCATGTTGTAGGTCTCAGAATTGCCTTCCTTTTTAAGGCTGAATAATATTCCATTGTGTGTATGTATCACATTTATGAATTTTTTTAATTCATTTGTCAGCAGACATTTGTGTTGCTTCCACCTTTTGGCTGTTGTGAACAATGCTGCTGTGAATATGGGTATACGGATATCTCTTGGAGTCCCTGTTTTGAATTATTTTAGATATATCCAGAAGTAGAATTGCTGGGTCAGATGGTAACTCTATTTTTTTTTTTTTTTTAAGATTTTTTTATGTATTCATTTGAGACAGAGAGATACAGAGAGAGAGAGAGAGCATGAGCAGGGGGAGAGGCAGAGGGAGAGGGAGAAGCAGACTCCCCGCTGAGCAGGGAGCCCGATGTGGGGCTCGATCCCAGGACTCTGGGATCATGACCTGAGCTGAAGGCAGACGCTTAACCATCTGAGCCACCCAGGCGCCCCCGGTAACTCTATTTTTTATTTTTTGAGCATGGCCATACTGTTTTCCATACTGCACCATTTTATATTCCCACCAACAGTGCAGAAGGGTTCCAATTTCTCCACGTCCCCAACATCTGTTATTTTCCCTTTTTTTTTCTTTTTTTTTTTTAAATAGTAACCATCCTAATTTGTGTGAGGTAGTATCTCATTTTGATTTTGATTTGCATTTCTCTAATCACTAATGATATTGAACATCTTTTCATGTACTTATTGGCCATTTCTGTTTCTTCTTTAGAGAAAAATCTATTCAAGTCTTTTGCCCATTTTTTAAAAATCTGGTTGGTTTTTTTGTTGTAGTTGAATTGTATGAGTTCTTTATAGATTCTGGGTATTAACTCCTTATCAAATATATAATTTGCAAATATTTTCTCCCATTCCATGAGTTGTTTTTTAACTCTTTTGATTACGTCCTTTGATGCACAGAAGTTTTTAATGTTGATGTAGTCCCAATTCTCTATTATTACTTTTGTTGCCTCTTCCTTTGGTGTCCTATGCAAGAAGACATTGCCAAATTCAATGTCATGAAGCTTTTCCCATATGTTTTCTTCTAGGAGTTTTATTTGATCCGTTTGGAGTTAATTTCTGTATATGGTGTGAGATAAAGAGTTCAACTCAATTCTTTTGTATGGGGATATATTTCCTATTTTGGGCTTCCTGGGTGGCTCAGTCTGTTGAGCATCTGACTCTTGTTACATCATGATCTCAGGGCCTGAGATTGAGCCTCACTTGAGAATCTTTCTCTCTCCCTCTCCCAACTGCCCCTCCCCCGACTCGCACACACTGTCTCTTTCTCTCTCTCTCTCAAATAAATAAATAAAAGCTTTTTAAAAAATTAAATTTTCCCATTTGTTGGAAGACTCCTTTTCCCATTGAATGGTCTTGACACCCTTGTCTAAAATCATTTACCCGTATTTGTGAGGGTTTATTTCTAGGTCTCAGTTCTATTCCATTGGTCTGTGTGTTTGTCTTTATGCCAGTACCACACTGTTTTGATAACTGGAACTTTGTAGTAAGTTTTGAAATCAGGAAGTGTGAGACCTCCAACTTTGTTTCTTTCAAGATTGATTTGGCTTTTTGGGGTCTCAGAATTCCATATGAATTTTAGGATGGATTTTTCTATTTCTGCAAAAAACATTACTGAGATTTTGATAAGGATCAAAGCCTCATTTTTGAATTCTGTAAAGCAAGGGTGATATTTTTTACCCAGCAATTTAATTCAAGGCAGAAGTTTCTACCTATAGAAATGTCAAGGCCTGAGGCTTGGGGATGGCCTTAGGCATCTCTGGATGGTAGGAGGCACATGCTGGAATAGTTTCCTTAGAGCAAAGATTAGGGACAAGGAATGATTTCCTGGCATGTACTTGTAGCAGTGCCTTAAAACATGCTTAAGGAATCCTGTAGGGGATCTTTATTCTCTGCTGCAGACACACTAAGAGCTAATACTCTTTTGACTTCCCTGTGACCCAGTAGTAGTATACCGAGGTCACGCCATTCAGTGACCAACATTGCTATAGTACTTTATTATCTTTCCCCAGTTCATTTCTAATGAATACACTATTTAATTCTTACAAAAAGATTGTGGGGTAAACAAGCATATGCTGTCTTTGATTTATAAGCAAGGAAAGTAAAGGCTTTGCAGAAAACTTGTGGGTGGCCATGTAATAGCTAGAATGACAGAAAAGCCAGAGGGAGGCCTCAGGAGCTCGTGCAGCTTTCTGCCGGGCAGTTGGGCACCGTGGTCACAGGGCGAGGATATGATCACTCCTTGTAGTGGTGGGGCTTTATGGGAGCCCTCTAGTGTAACCCACTGGCTCCTTTGACTCTCCCCTGCCTGTCCTTATGGGCACACAAAAGATTGTGCTGAGTTGGGGGAACAGTGGTTGGGGAAGGGGATTTATGGTGGGAAGGTGATTCACAGTTGGAAGGGAAAAATGGCTGGAAATGAGGCCAGACAGGTGAGTAAGTACACTGTAAAGGGTTATGCTGTTAGAAGGTGAGGAAGGGACAGTAAAGTGTCCTCCAAACTGAGAAGGCATTTTGACACCTGAAGAGGAAGCAGGTGACTCCATACAGTTTTGAGTTTTATTCAGGGTAATTTACTGACGGCAGTGGGGGGTGGGGGCGGTAGAAGGGGCGGCGGTGGTGAGGGGAATCTTGCAGAAGACGAGAAGATGACACATGGCAGCTGCATAGTTATTTTCCGTAAAGTCCGGACCTTAGTCCACAGATTTTATAGAGCAACAGAACATGCAGAAGGGCACTGTAGTGAGATCAGAGGGTTTGCACACACCTCAGAGGGCTTGCATGCACCTGATCAACAGCTAACCTTTAATTAGATCTTGCGGCACCACCTGTGCATTAGGAAGGGGGAAGACTGTATTATCTCTAACACAGGCCAAAACAAACCTCCCCCCATCCTGGCCTTGGCAGGCATTTCTAAGGTATGTATGTTAATCTCCAAGGGACCTGGAACATAAAGCCCCCAAAGAGGTCATCAATTGAACGCAAACATGATAGAGGGCCAAAGATGGGGTCAGTATTGTCAGCACTCCTACATATGTCTCATGTGTTACGCCAGGGTCTTTGAACTGTATCCCATATAAAATAGACATCCATGGAAATATTTTAAACTGAAACATAGTATGATCAGAGTTGCATTAAAAAAAAAAATCTTTGCAGTGAGAAAAAGGAGAAATATTGATGATAATGGTGATATGTATTTTGTATTTAACATTTATTATGTGTCACTTGTCAAATGAGTTTATTCAGGAATAGCAGAGGAATTGCAATTTGGGACAGGCAAACTATGGCAAACCACAGGTAAGTCCATAGAGACAAAGGGAAGGTTGTTTTTATTATGTGTTAGGGGGAAATTGGGGAAGATTGTTGTGAACAAAAGTTTGCTGGAAAAGAACAAGAGTTTGAGGCTAGAGGTTTCTGGAGTGGGGAGAGATTGTCCCTCTTCTTCTCAAAAGCCAGAGATAACGTTCCTGTCGGAAAAGTGCCCTTTTTTTGTCAAGATAAGAATTACCTTCCTTCTTGCTGCAGGTTATGCAGGCCGCGGCGAGTGGTGCGTTGTTGAGAGCTCCCCCTTCAGGGCTTCCTGAGTCCATTTTCAGTGAGGTTTCCCTTACTCCTTCCATTAACCCATGTGATTTTCATAGGAGCTATATGGGGTATGGTTATAACCATCCCCTTTTTAGAAATAAAAGAAAAAGAGCTAGTAAGAACCAAAGCTGGGATCTGAGTTCAAGGCTGGTTGACTCTGAACCCCGCCTCTTACGGAAGGGAGAGTGAGGATGGGGAACATCAGCTGGGTATGCAAATACGGTATGGGGAGGGTGTTAGGCACGTAAATGTCAATGAAGAGAGGAATGGAGATGACATTTCATACATTAAATCAACTGGTTTTAGTGACTGGGTTGGTGAGAAAGAAGTTGCTGAGGAAGACTTTGAGATTTTAGCTTGGCAGCTAGGTGACCAGGGATGCCTTTGATCAAGATAAAGGACATAGGGGCACTGCTGTACAATATTCAGTTTCCCCACTCCCCCACTGGTGATAAATAGAACATAATGAAGCATGCCATTTGTCTAAAACCTTTACCATATCGGTAGTGCTTGTATGCAATTATTTTTACGCAAGGACATGTTTCTATCTAGTTAAGATTCACTGTGATATAAATTTTAGGTTTATTTCTCTCTAACCTAAATACTCAGAAAAGAGACAGACGTTGATCTCTCATAAAATTTGCTATTAAAGGTCCTAAATTCCAAAGTACAAAATTAAGTGAAACTTAATACTATGGCTAGGGTTTCTTTATACTGTGTTCTTTCTGCTTATTTACTTTAGGGTTTTGAAGTGTGTGTCTAGGTCTTCATTTACCTCTTAAGGGAATTGCATCTGAAAGCTAGCCCTTCTTGCTAGTTTTGACTGTTTAACCTTAACTGTCTCTAATGCATCTTACGTTGATCCTTTTCTCTTAAAGTTTATATCCAGTAACTCTCATTATCATCTTCTTCTGAGTATGCTTCCTAGCAAAATGTTTTTTTTAATTTTTATTTTTCCACCTTTATTGAGGTATAAATGGCATTAGCTCTATTTTCAACTTTTTGAGGAACTTCCATACTGTTTTCCACAGTGGCTGTACCAGTTTGCATTCCCACCAACAGTGCACGAGGGTTTCCTTTTCTCTCCACATCCTCACCAACACTTAACTCTTATCTTTTTGATAATAGCTGTTCCAGCAGGTATCAGGTGATATTTCCTTGTGGTTTTGATTTGCATTTCCCTAATGATTAGTGATGTTGAGCACTTTTTCATGAACTTATTGGCCATTTGTATATCTTTGGATAATCTGTTTGTGGCCTCTGCCCTTTTTTTAGTCAGGTGTGTGTGTTTTGGCTATTGAGTTGTATGAATTCCTCCTATATTTTGGATGTTAGCCCCTGTTAGATATGTGGTTTGGAAATATTTTCTTCCATTGTTAGGTTGCCTTTTCATTTTGTTGATTGTTTCTTATGCTGTGCAGAAGCTTTTTAATTTGATGTAATCCTGCTTACTGATTTTTGCTTTTGTCACTTGTGCTGTTGCTGTCTTATCCAAAAAATCACTATCAAGACTGATGTCAAGTTGCTTTTCTTCCAGGAGTTTTACAGTTTCAGGTCTTACATGTAAGTCCCTGATGCACTTCAAGTTAATTTTTGTGAGTGATGTAAGATAGGGGTCCAGTATTATTCTTTTGTACCAGCATAATATTTTATGTCTTCTGTTTTATTAAGTATTATTTAGAAGTGGTAAAATGTTTTTAATAATCGTTGTATATCAAGTGGTGGCTACTCAGGCTTTCACTGTGGGTTACATTCATGTGATATTGTACCTGAGAATTAACAGTGCCCCTTTTTAAACTTTCATTTTCTGAAAAGTGTGTGCATGTAATATCTTTAGGAACCACATGATGGCAGAAACAGTGCTTTGAAACTTGTGAACTTACAAACATGCTCTAAGAGAGTGTCTGCTCTATATCTTCATCCTTCTTTTTTTATTTAAAAAAATGACAAAAAGAAGAAGGTATAGAATTTAGTAGAAGAAGCCTTCAAATATCTATCATGTATCTTAAGAAAGAAAACATTACAAATGTAGTTGAAATCTCTTGGTACACTTTCCTGTTCCAGTTATCCCCCACCTCTACTTTTCCTCCGTTAGGAAACCATTTTCCTAAATTTGTATTACTTCTCTATATATCTTTATAGTTTTGTTACACATTTATGTATTCTTAACAGTGCATGAGATTGTTTCTTTTGCTTTAGATTTTATATAGTGTTACACTATTTGTGTTACTATGAAACTTTGGGTTTTCACTTAACATTATTTTTTAGATTTATTCATGTGGATTTATGTAGTTTTAGTGAATGACTTTTCTTCTGTAGCTATATAGTGTTCCATTGAAGAGATCACAACTTTTTACATCTTTTTTTCTTAAGGATAGACATTTAAAGAGACAGTATAGTAGAGTGATTATAGACTGGGGAGCTGGGGACCTGGTATACCCTTTCAGATCCCATTGCTGTCACTTACTAAGTACAGAGCTTGGTTTCTACTTCTGCAAAATAGGGGTAGTACTTGTTTTACAGGGTGTTGTGACCATTAAATGAAATAGTATATAGAGCATTAACACCATAAGTAGTAGTATCACCACTACAACAAGATAACAGTAACGTAGAACCAGCATTATTTTGTGCCATTTATTAAATTCTGTTGAAATTGGAAGTCATCTGAAAGAAGGTGGGAGCATAGTGAAAATGAGGACTTGTAGACAGTTGAGGTGGCTTCTTTCAGATGACTTCTGCTTTCTCTAAAGTAGGCGAGGTTATCCGCAAGAGTGATGGGAAAGGAGGGTGGGTGGATGATTTGAGAGTGCTGAGGGTTTGAAGTGGCCTTGTTTGGGCCATGATCTGGCTAGGTGCTTGCAAAAGAATTTCCTGTTTAGGTGTATATGCTTTTCTTGTTTGTTTTGTTTTTTCTCAGCAACTTTTCACCTGACAAATCATGAAGGCTCTACCACCACTCTGGAGTTTCTCTTTCCCTCCTCCCATGGCACATCTTGCCGCCTAGACTGTATTCCACAGCTGGATGTCTCCAGGCCTGTAACCCTCTCCACCCTGGATCCAAACTATTTATGGCCTTTTATCACGTGTCACATAAATTTCCTAGCCTGGCATTGACAGGTCTTCAAAATATGGCTCTAACTGCCTTGATGCCTTACCTCCCACATTCTTCTGCTCCCAGTGTGTTGCCACAGGATGAGGCTACCCACTCTTCTGAGCCAGCTCTCCACCTTTCCGTGCCTTTGTTCTATTTCTTTTTTCTCTACCTAGAATATTATCTCCTCCTCTCTGCCCGTGCCCTTCTTTTGAAATTTAACATATCCTTTACTGTATTTTGTGTGATGGAGTTACTTAAACATCTCTCAGATGTGACATCCTCAGATACCTCATTACAAAAAGCACCCAGTGACCCTGGGAATCCTGCCCCAGACTTTCTATTCTCCAGTCATGGCATTTGGGGCTGTTTTTATACTCCTGTCAGGGTATTATGTTCTGACTTCAAGGTAGTCATGCTTGCTTTCATTCCCATTGGTTGAATTTTGTTTTAAGTTAAAATAATTCTGTTATGAAAATTTTCTAATATAAAATTGGAAGAAATGAATCTCCATATACTTATTATCCTGACATACTTACTATATTATCATATTTGCTTCATATATCCTTGTTGTCTCTCTTTTTAATTGAGATATAATTGACATACATTAGTTTCAGGTGTACAGCATAATGATTTGATATTTATAGATTGTGAAATGATTATCACAATAAGTCTAAACATCCGTTATGATAGTTACAAAATATTTTTCTTGTAATGAGGACATTTAAGATCTACTCTTAGCAACTTTCAGATATACATTGCAGTATTATGAACCGTAGTCACCACATGGTATGTTACATCCCCATGACTTATTTATCTTATAACTGGAAGTTTACATTTTGACCACCTTCACCCATTTTGCCTACCCCTCCAACTCCTACCTCTGGCAACTCACAATCTGTTCTCTCTCTATGAGTCCTTTTTTTTTTTTTTAGACTCCATATATAAGTGAGATCACACAGTATTTGTCTTTGTCTGACTTACTTCACTTAGCATAATGCCCTCAAGGTCCCTCCATGTTGCTGCAAATGGCAAAATTTCATTCTTTTTTGTGGCTCCATTGTGTAACATTCCATTATGTGTGTGTGTGTGTATCACATTTTCTTTTTTTTTTTTAGATTTATTTATTTGTTTGTTAGAGAGCAGAGGGAGGTGCGGGGGAGAGGGAGAGGTAGACTCCCTGCTGAGCAGGGAGTCCGATGCGGGGCTTGATCCCAGGACCCCGGAATCATGACCCAAGCTGAAGGCAGACACTTAACTGACTGAGCCACCTAGGCGCCCCCGTATGTCACATTTTCTTTATCCATTCTTCCATCAGTGAACACTTAGGTTGGTTCCATGTCTTGACTATTGTAAATAATGATGCAATGGTGGACATGGGGGTGCAATATCTTCTCAAGTTAGTGTTTGTGTTTCTTTCAGATAAGTACCCGGAAGTGGAAATGCTAGATCATATGGTAGTTTTGTTTTTAATTTTTTGAGGAATCTCCATATTTTTTCCACAGTGGCTGCACCAATTTACATTCCCACCAGCATTGTACAAGGGTTCCCTTTTCTCCACATCCTCACCAGCACTTGTTACTTCTTGTCTTTTTGTTAATAACCACTCTAAGTGGTGTGATGTAGTATTTCACTATGGTTTTGATTTGCATTTCCCTGATGATGAGTGATATTGAGCACTGTTGGACCATCTGTTTGTCTTCTTTGGAAAAATGTCTAGATCCTCCGCCTGTTTTTTAATCAGTTTGTTTTTTTTTTGCTATAGAGTTGTATGAGTTCTTTGTATATTTTGGATATTAATTTCATCATATATATGGTTTCCAAATATTTTCTCCCATTTGGTAGGTTGCCCTTTCATTTTGTTGATGGTTTTCTTTGCTGTGCAGAAGCTTTTAAGTTTGATGTAGTCCCACGTGTTTATTTTTTGCTTCCCATGCCTTTGCCTTTGGTTTCAAATAAAAAAAACTCATTGTGAAGATGATGTGAGGGAGCTTACTGTCTATGTTTACTTCTAGGAGTTTTATGGTTTCAGGTCTTATGTTTAAGTCTTTAGTCCCTTCTGAGTTAGTATTTGTGTGTGGTTTAAGAGAGTGGTCCAGTGCCATTCTTTGCATGTTACTGTTCGGTTTTCCCAGCACCATTTACTAAGGAGACTGTCCTTTCCCCATTGTATGTTCTTGACTCCTTTGTTATAAATTAACTGACCATAAATTCACGGGTTTATTTCCGGGCTCTCTGTTCTGTTCCATTGAACTATGTGTGTGTTTTATGCCAATACCATACTGTTTTGATTACTGTAGCTTTGTAATATAGTTTGAAATCAGTCTTATTCTTCTTTCTCAAGATTGCCTTGGTTATTGGGGCCTTTTTTTTCCTCTCTTAAGTATTTAAAAGCAAATCCCAGACATTAGGTCATTTCATCCCAATATACTTCAGCATTAGTCTCTGATAATATGGACATTTTCTTATATAAACACGTGCTTGTATCACATCTGACCGAATGAGTGATAATTCTTTGGCATCATCTAATACCCAGTCCCTGATCAAATTTTTCACCTATCCTACGAATATTCCTTTACAGTTGGCTTGTTTGAACCAGGATCTAAACAAAGGCCATACTTCAATCATATATTTGATTGTTACGTCTCTTAAATCCCTTTTAATTTGGAGGAAAACTCCTTCCCCATTTTTCTCTCCTGTAACTACTTTTTGGGGATATCAGCGCTCTTGTCATGTTGAATTATAGTTTTGAATCTTTAAAATTTATATTTTGGAATAATGTTAGATTTATGGGAAAGTTGCAAAGATAGAAAGTTCAGAGAATCCTTCTATACCCCTCACCCAGTTTCCCCTTTTGTTAACATCTTACCTTACCTTCATAGCATCCAGTCCAGGATACTACATTGCATTTAGCCTTGGTTGAATTTTAAAATATTTCTGATCATAAGCTCTCTTCTACTGTTGAGAAAAATAGCCCTTTTCTGGCTAGGAGGCAGTACACTGTAATGGTTAAAAGCATGATTAAAACCAAGCATAAGGTTTCAAATTCTTAATCACATAAAAACTGTGTGATCTTAGATTACTTATACTGCTACCTCAGTTTCATCATCTTTAAAATGGAAATAATAATACTTATTCAATCATTGCAAAAAATAAATTTGATAAATGCATGCAGAGTGCACAGAAGAGTTCCTGGGACATGGTAAGCACTCAGTAGTGTTTCCTAAATCATAGTGAATGTCAGAGAAGAAGCTGGTTCCCATGGCAGGGGTTGGGGGGACCATTTGCTTAGAAAATGAGTTCCTTTGCTTTGGTTCTGTGACAGGGATCTCATTCAGTTTTAAGTATTTCACCTCTATCTTAAGAATTTTTATTCAATAGAACATATTTCTCTAGTATGTGTAGATCAATCAAATATGAGCTTCAGGAGTTACCTTTTTTCCCTTGACAGGGATTTCTTAAGATCATGATCAGGAAATGAAACTGCATACTTTTTTTTTTTTTTCTTGATCAGTCTCACATAGTGATTGGTTTGTTTTAGAATCACCTCCTTTATAAGGTGGCTGTTTGTATGGCTTAAACGCTAACATTTGTTTGTGGTGTAAAGTGCTCTCAGAGGAATTGAAATGGGTTTGGTCACATTCTCAATGCCTCTTCCTGCGCCCATACCCTCCTAACATCTCTGTGTTGTCTCGGTTGCTTCCAGAACCTCCCTTGTTGCTGTGTAACAGTGCACATGGTTTCAGCAGAGTTGCTCTGATACAGGAAACCTGTTTTCATTAGAATCTTTGCCCTTTTTTCCAGAACTCTTGGAAACATTGAGTCATCACATGTACTCTGCAAGGGAATAAGGCAGCATTGGTAATTTTGACCTGCAGAGCTCTAAGGAATCCCGGAATTCAGTTAAATTGGAGATTAATAATTTGACTCCTTTCTTTCATTGGCCTTTGCTTCCAGACTGGTAGGAGAAAATTAGCCAAGGAGGAAGATGTGTATTAGTGGGGATTGTACAGGGGTACACCACAGGTCTCCTTCCAAACCCTCAGACTGCCCATTCACGATACTCATCTAGAGCATAACTAGACTACTTTTCATTTTCAGGGACGGAAAGTGTGGGCTGGCTGTGGTGAGCTTGGCGGTCTCTCATCTGTGTTTACAGTCTGGGACTTGTCCTCAGGGCTCCTATGCCTGTCAAGTTCCAGAAGCTTCCTGGGTTAGGTTTGTCAGTGTTGAGAGGCAGTTCTAGTTCAGAGTGGACCTTTTGATGATCTGTGGAGGGAGTGTTTGGGGGCCCAGAGACAGTGCAGTCAATGGCTAAAACAGGAACATTTGAATCAGGTAGACCTGACTTGGCATCCACACTATCTCCCTTATTGGTTATGTTGTTTGGTCAAGACGTTTAACTGTTTTAGCACTTAATTACTTCACCTGCAAAATGGGAAAAGTAATGATACGTACCTCATAGGACCGAGATGAAAACTAAATTAGATGGCATGCATAGCATGCTTGGTAGGCACTCAAAACCCTGCTGTTGTTAGTAATGACCAGCCATATCCTGACTCTCTAGCTTTTTCTTTTGTAAACACTCTTTAGAAACTATTTTATTAGATTCAAAGTAGGTTTAAAATGCCTGCCCGTGGACAAGATTAAAGAAACATGAAGTACAGCTCATGTTGTATTATTTCACCAGGTCAGTGTTGTTGCTACATCACTAACAGAATGTGGGGAAATGTTAACAGCGTCAGGGCTTACTGCTTCTCCTGCCCCTGTGTCTAGGCTATGGCCCCTGCTTCTCTGTTACCTCCAGAATTCCTCTCATACCACTGTAGCTCAGGCTGGAATCTGTTTCCTGGACTGCCTCCATGCTCATCCCCACTTGCCCCTTAAAATGCACCCTCCCCAGATGCCACCGTGAGAGGAATCTTTGTGGAACAAATTTGGTCGTGTCAGTCCCTTGGTTAACAGTACAGTGGTTTCCCGTTGTTCTTAGGGTAAAAAATGCAAGGCCCTTTGAAACGCGCCACTGCCTGTCTCTCATCTCACCTGCCAGTGCTTCCCCTTAGCCACACAGGCGGATTTCCTTTCCTCCTTCCCCTGCGTCTTTGTACCAACTGGTCCTGCTTCCACAAGTGCTCCCCTCACCCTTTAACCTTTAGTGACTCCGCATCTTTTGGGTTTTGGGGGTATCAGATCCAATGTTTCTGTTTCAGGAAACATTTCCCTGCCATCCCTCCCCTGCTCCTTGTAAGCATTCTCATGGCAGCCTATTCTATCATTTGACATGTTTTTAAATATATTTGTGTGATTATATGGTTAGTACTAGTACCACCAGTAGACTGCAAGCTCCACAAGGACACTGGGTCCCTAGTGCTTAGAGCAGAACTTGCCACATGTTAGGTGCTCACTAAACATGTATGAGTGTATTGATTGGCATGAGCAGGTCACAGCACACTGTTCTATACACTTTTACTGAGCCCTGTCTATCAGGCCTGTTGTAATGTTGTCTGTCCCCCTTCCCTTTCTCATGAGAGCCTCACCTGGACCCTCATCTTATACTTGGGCAATGAGGCCCTCTGCACATGACTTTCCATTTTTTTCATACCATCTTGAAAGCTGTGGTCCTGCCTTAGAAGGTCCGCTGTTCTGCCAATCTCATTGTCCCTTTGACATATCTCTGCCAGTCACATGGGAGGATGTTTCTGTTTCCTCCACCTGGAGTGCCCTCCACTTCCCTCTCCCCAAATCCTTTCCTGTACTGCAGCTCCCACTCAAAGCCAACCCGATTTAGGGGATGCATCAGTATTTGATTATATATACTGAGGTTTATGAGGTGTCCTTTCTTCCTGATTTGATTACAAATCCCTTGGAAGATGGAATAGTATATCGTCATTTAATTTTTTGTTTTCTTCATTATTTTAAGCATTTTAAATTTTGGTTCCTTATTAGAGAACTATATTTGTCCATTTTAGAAAACTTAGAAAATATGGATAATCCGTTAAGAAAAAATAATTTCGAATCTTCTCAGATCCTACCAACCAGAGATGTTTTGGTGTATACTCTTCCAGACTCTGTGGTGTGTGTGGATGTGTAGATGTGCACACATACATGGTGTATACATATGTGGTCTTTTCATGCAAAGAGCCAAGAGTATGCAGTGTCCTGTAACCTCTGTTTCACACAGCACTATATCGTGAATACCTTTTTGTGCCAAATAATTGCCACCGATCACTGTAGAACATAAAACTCTACAGGAAATATTTTCCTTATTGAAATAATGTTGTCTTTAGAGCTTTCTTTAAAATCCTGTTTTTATCATGGAATTGAACTTTTATCTGAGTTAGCGAGAAAAAAATAACAGTAAGTGAAGAGATGATGCTAACATTAGAAATGAGTCAACACATGGTCAACTAATCTTCAACAAAGCAGGAAAGAATGTCCAGTGGAAAAAAGACAGTCTCTTCAACAAATGGTGTTGGTAAAATTGGACAGCCACATGCAGAAGAATGAAACTGGACCATTTCCTTACACCACACACAAAAATAAACTCCAAACGGATGAAAGACCTAAATGTGAGACAGGAGTCCATCATAATCCTAGAGGAGAACACAAGCAGCAACCTCTTTGACCTCAGCCGCAGCAACTTCTCCCTGGAAACATCGCCAAAGACAAGGGAAGCAAGGGCAAAAATGAACTATTGGGACCTCATCAAGATTAAAAGCTTTTGCACAGCAAAGGAAACAGTCAACAAAACCAAAAGACAACAGACAGAATAGGAGAAGATATTTGCAAATGGCATATCAGATAAAGGGCTAGTATCCAAAATCTATAAAGAACTTCTCAAACTCAACACCCAAAGAACAAATGATCCAATCAAGAAATGGGCTGAAGACATGAACAGACATTTTTCCAAAGAAGACATCCAAATGACCAACAGACACATGAAAAAGTGCTCAACATCGCTCAGCATCAGGGAAATCCAAATCAAAACCTCAATGAGATACCACCTCACACCAGTCAGAATGGCTAAAATTAACAAGTCAGGAAACGACAGATGTTGGCGAGGATGCAGAGAAAGGGGAACCCTCCTACACTGTTGGTGGGAATGCAAGCTGGTGCAGCCACTCTGGAAAACAGTATAGAGGTTCCTCAAAAAGTTGAAAATAGAGCTACCCTGTGACTCAGCAATTGCACTACTGGGTATTTACCCCAAAGATACAAATGTAGTGATCCGAAGGGGTACGTGCACCCCAATGTTTATAGCAGCAATGTCCACATTAGCCAAACTATGGAAAGAGCCAAGATGTCCATCAACAGATGAATGGATAAAGAAGATGTGGTGTGTGTGTATATATATGTATACACACACACACACACACACACACACACACACACACAATGGAATATTATGCAGCCATCAAAAAAAAACAACAACGAAATCTTGCCATTTGCAACAACGTGGATGGAACTAGAGGGTATTATGCTAAGTGAAATAAGGCAATCTTATTTGGTAAATATCTGGTAAAGAAAGACATGTATCATATGATCTCACTGATGAGGAATTCTTAACCTCAAGAAACAAACTGAGGGTTGCTGGAGTGGTGGGGGTTGGGAGGGATGGGGTGGCTGGGTGATAGACATTGGGGAGGGTATATGCTATGGTGAGCGCTGTTAATTGTGTAAGACTGATGAATCACAGACCTGTACCTCTGAAACAAATAATATATGTTAAAAAAAAAAAAAAAGATAGTAGGAAGGGAAAAATGAAGGGGGGGCAGTCAGAGGGGGAGACGAACCATGAGAGACCATGGACTCTGAGAAACAAACTGAGGGTTCTAGAGGGGAGGGAGTGGGGTTGGGGTGTTGGGTTAGCCTGGTGGTGGGTATTAAAGAGGGCATGTATTGAATGGAGCACTGGGTGTTATACGCAAACAATGAACCATGGAACACTACATCAAAAACTAATGATGTATGGTGATTAACGTAACATAATAAAATTAAATTAAAAAAAAAAGAGGCAACACAATTTTTTTTAATGTTGTTGCCTTTAAGGTGAGACCTCATACAGAACCTGGAAATATTTTGAGAACTTGGTGAAAATAGTTTTGCTGCGAAGTTGATGTGTTGACAGTGCTACCTGTAGTAATGAGTCCTGTACTGGGGTAGGGCAGGTATTGCCATTTAGTTTTTAAGACATACCTCTGAAATTCCAGGGCAGGGAGCAGAACCGTGTTTGTTCTTCCAGGTCTTCAGAAGACCACAGTTGCTGGCTTGTGACTTTGCCTGCCTTGGAATGTGGAAATAACTGTTTCTTTCGTCCTCTCACACACAATTACTTCACCTATTGTGTTTTTCCAAATGAGAGTTTAGTTTAGAAATATGCTCAGCAGATATCAATGCCCTATAAGGTGGACAGGTAGAAAGAGTAGAATCAATATAGCAATATTATAAAAAATTGTATCAAAATATTATATAAGTTGAATTATGTGAAAATCTGGATAATCAGGAAAGCTCTCTTTTCTTGAAATATTACTGGTAGAATTTCTTTTTAGAACAAGTTTCCTTAGAGAATTAAAAATTATTCTGTTTACAAAAGTTTAATCTTATATTCAGTTTTCCAGAAACATGTTTAGTACATCAAATGAGGTACATTACAATTTCCTCCTTTCTGGAGGAAAAGTCCAATCTTCCTGCAAACATCTACTTCCTTGTCCCTTCCCTATGATTTCAGGGCTCTGTTGAGGAAGAGTCTCTGTTTTTGCAGCAGGTGTGTGTTGGAGCTGGGATGATCAGTATGCCTTTTCGTGGTATTTTATATCCTTGTTAGATCTTATCTTTGGAACAGCTCTTTTGACCCTAAGAGTAAGTGAACGGGAGAGCAACAATCAAGAAAAGTTCAGAGATGCTTAGTATCTTTCTCCTCTGCTCCTGCCTCTACACTCTGAGGACCTGGCATATGTTAGGCTCTGGGCAATGTTTGTTGAAGAGCTGATGTATAAATCCTGATCTTGTGTTTCTGATTTACTCAGGAATGGGATTTCTCACTAACACAGTGATTAGGGGTAAAGTGTGCTGTCAGAGTTTCATCAGCATTGGCACATCATGTTACTCGGGTCCTTTCTTAAAATTAAGTCATTTTAATCTAGGGAAAAGACCATTGATATCATCTGATTCGGTTGATTCTGTCTCTAAATGGAAAAATTGAGGACTTGATAGTAAAATGACTTCCTGTACTTATATGCCAGCCACAGCAAGTAAACTGCCAAACGTGGAATGTCTTCTGGTTTCCTTCTTGTGTGCTTACACCAGCTTCCCTTGTACTTAGCCCTTTAAAAATGTGGATGGGATAGGTTACTTAAAATTTTATTCCAAATTCCTTTGAAATATGCTAGGAAAACTTGCCATATTTTGACAGCAGCATCTGAGAACATTCTTTAATTGTCTAACAAAGTACTGCAGATGACCTCAGGCTGCTGGTTGTGAGAGAAACTTCAGTCTGTCTCTGGCTCAGAATGATTCAGCGAGCTTCTCACAAGCTTCTGATGATAGGTCAGCCTGTCCACTTGGGTGTGTCCATCTTGAGTGAGTTACAGAAAAGCTGATTAAAGAAAAAATTCAGAGGGACTTGTAGACAGTTGCAGTGTCATCTCCTTATGAATGGGACCATGTTTTTGGGTGATTTTTTTTTTTCTGACTCTGGGGTGGGTTTTTTGCAGAGTTTATTCTGCCTTCTCATATTCTTTGCTCTGGTTAATCTGAACTTGGCATGTCAGAGTTTGAACTCTTCTGCCTCAGATTTGTTTTCAACACTGGGTCCTTCCTTCATATTGATAGCCCAGAACACTCTTGAGAAGTCTCATTTAGGGAGATAGCATGGCTGATAAACAAATGTTTAGGAGATGAATGTGTTAGACATAGTGAAAAAGGATGATATTCTTGCTTGACTAGAGAAGGTTTGCTTTCCCCTGTAAATGATTATTCAGAAGATAAAATTTAAACAAAGATTCATTTCCATTAAGTTCAGAGTTAGTTGCAAAACATAAAATTCTTCTCTTACTATATGTCATACAAGGAAATGAATAGCCCGAAATGTACAGCTGTTCGACCAGTTTACAGGCTCTCTTAGTAGCTAGTACAAAAGGTACTGCTAATGAGGCCCAGTTAACTCTAACTCTGCCATGGAAGCCAGTTTGCCGCTCTCTAATAGGAAGAAGATTGACAATGTTCAGTAACACTAATGATCAGTTTTAGAGGTTTGATGTTTAACTAGATTTCTTTACCCTGTCATGCCTGAAGGAGTACTTGGACCAAGTACACTAAAAACTGGACTATGTCATAAGAGTACACTTATTGTGATGAACACTGAGTCATGTATAGAATTGTTGAGTCATTATATTGTACACTCGAAACTAGTATTAGTTAATATGTTAATTATACTTCAACTTTAAAAAACTGGACCATGTCAGGTATATGCAAAAATCTAGGCTAAATTTTTTATTTTTATCCCAAATAGAAAGTGTTTATACTGTGGGGAGGTACTGTTCAACTCTACAAATATGAAAAGCTTCTGAGTTTTTACAGTCTCACCAAGAAAGTAAATTTTTGCTAAACTATGGAATAGAAGTGCCTTTTAAAATCTCATTTAGGGGGTGACTGGCTGGTTCAGTTTTCTGAGCTTCTGCCTTCGGCTCAGGTCATGATCCTAGGGTCCTGGTGTCGGGCCTGGCTGGGAGCCTACTTCTCCATCTCCCTCTGCCCCTCCCCCACTGCTCCTGCTCTCTCTCGCTCTCTCAAATGAATAAATAAAATCTTTTTTAAAAATCCCATTTAGGTAATGTTGAGTGTTAAATGCAAAAAAAAAAGTTTCAAAAATCTGGAGCTTGAATCTCACAAGTAGTGTTGTAAAGTTATTAGGCTCTCGAAATCAATTGGTTGAACCACTAAATCAAAGAACTTATTTAACTAATGTTTACCATGTATCTGGCCTTATGGACATGGTTGTAAATTAGATATATTGCTACCCTCGCAGACCTGTTATCCTAAGGGGAGAGGTGGGTAGAGAAACAACCTATCATGAGGCTGTGTGATTATGATGACAGAAGGAAGCAAGCACAGTTGTGAGGGCAGGGGTGGGGGTGGAGACACTCTGGGAGCAACAGAAAGGGAACTGTGGGTACCTAGGGTCTAGAAATGCTTCTTGTAAGAGATGAGTCCCAGTGGGATGATTAGGAGCTGCTCCATCTTTTAGTCTTATGAAGCTGCATGTGGAAAGGCCAGGAGGTAAGAGGAAGTGAAGTCTGTCCTGGGAACCACCTGGAGTTCAGTGCAGGTGTGAGGAGGGTGCAGGCTCAGCAGGGTTTGGAATGGCAGTGAGCCATTCAAGAGTTTTTCAGCAGGATCAATACATGATCAGTTTATTTTGAAAGACCACTTTGAAATTTGGAGGATAGATTGAAAGAGGGTAAGCTCAGTGGCAGAAAGATTGGTTAGGAGAAATGAAGGGGAGACAAAGGAACTCTTCTGAAATTGTCTGGCCCAGTCCAGAGCACTGAGTAAATACATACTAAATGAACAAATGAGATCCAAAGTCCTGCTCTGAAGTGCTGCAGGTTTTCAGAGAAGGGGGAGAGCAGTGCAAATCAGAAGATCCAAGGTAAAGTCCATCTCTTGGCTTCTGAAGAAACAATCAATTCCCTGAAACGATTATAAAACTTTGTGCTCACATGCATTTTCTGAGAGTCATTTACTTTCATCAGATTCGTAAAAGGTCCCCGACCCTCTGAAAGGTGAAAAACCACTGGGTTAGATATTAGCCTGGGAGAACAAGACCTGTGTGATGGATGCTCCAAAGAACTTTGTATTTAGTCATATCAATAAGGGCTTAAACTCATAAAAGAAATTATCAGCTATTCTGATGAGGTTAAGCTGGAACAGATATCTAATTATGCCAGGTATCTAATTAATGTCAAAGTACAGATTCAAAGAGAACCCAACAGTTTGGATAGACATGAACAAAAAGTTGTAATTAGGTTCACAGACCAGCTGCACTATAGTGGAAGTGGGATAAAAGATGCTCACCTTAATAACTTTGGTGAGCTATTGTTCCTTAACAAGCATTGGGCATGGGAGCTAGGGAAAGCCCCAGGAGTTCTATGTAGTAGTGAGCACTTCATCCCTGGAAGCCTCTAAAAGGCAGAATCCCAGGCAAATGATAACTGTATGGGAGGGAGGCCATGTGGAGAATGAGAGTAGGGAATTCTGCATTGAATGGGAGGCAAAACTGGCTTTCAGGGATGTTTGGAGTGCTAAAATGAAATGTTTCCCTGTGTAGAGACCAGAGAAAATGCTTGCATAGGCCTCCCTCTGTACTGTTAACAGAAGGCACCATTCATAGCTCTGTTTCTAAGGAAAAGTATGAATGTTTAAAAAAAAAAAAAAAAGATATGAGACCACCTTTGCCAGTTCCTGCCCTGTTGTGTGTTCCAGAGGTGTTCTCTCCCTCCCTTGGTGCTGAAGTTCAGGAACACTGTTGTGAGGAGAGGACGTGATGATCTGGCTGCTTCGTGAACTGGTCGTTCAGTGGTGTTTTGTGGCATTTATGAATTTCCCTTTCAGAAATTGTGCAGGTGCGTAGCTGTGCCCGTGTATCCTTCCCTTGGTTCTACTTACTGCTCAGTAAAATCTCAGAGCACATCTGAAAGAGTGCTAAGGACAAAGAGGAAGCCTCTCCTCAGTGAAAAGACATTGTGAGAAGAGCTTTGCCCTAAGCCTCAGAATTTAGTTTTACTCAGTTGTGACAATTTCGTTAGACTGTAAGCATTGATTTACTGAAATTCCCTTTTGTCATTACAGCCATTTTAAAAGTCAGGGCAAGAATTGTTTCAGTTTGTTTGTTATATAGCTTGGAACTTTTTTTTTTCTGGTCACATCCTTTTAACCTTAGACTCATCAAATACAGGATTCGTCCTACACAGAGAGGTGTTTCCTGTCTTGTTAACCTTTAGTAGTTGCCAAGCACTTTTTCCTTGTCAGCATGCTGCATTACTTCTTTTAAAGCTCTTTTAAAAATCAAGCTCTCTTATTTATATCTTTTGTAGAAACAAGTACTATTTAATGTTGAGGTTTCTTGAAACTAATATTACACTGTATGTTAACTAACTGGGATTTAAATAAATACTTGAAACAGGAAAAAAAATAATGTTGAGGTCTCTGTGTTTGTAGTAAATACAAATTAATTTGTGTTTTATTCATCAGGCATCTATTCTGTCCTGATGCCTTGAATAAAAAGAAACTGAAGATTGGTGGTTATTTCTCTTCATTTGTTTTTCACACCTATCTTGACAAAAATGTGAGAATTAGACACTTTAGGAATCTTAATTTTGTATGTTTCTGTTACTGTGAACTTTAAATTTTTCTGTATTTTAGGTCTCAGTAGGATCCTAGGGTTTGTACAAAAGACATATGTAAATCTTCTAAATTTTTTAATTTATTTTTGAATAGGCAGAATATTCAAAGTTCAGAGCAGAACTTTGTAACAGCAAGTTTTCTTCTGCTCCTGTCCCCAAGTTCCCCAGAGGCCCCCAGTATTACCCTTTTATATGTGTGTTTCCTTCCAGAAAGAGAAACAGATACATTTGTCACTTGATTTTTTTATGTGTTTTGTGACTATTTAAGTCTAGTGTTATAACAAAATTAGTAACTTCTTGCATCTTTGAAAAATGCACGTTACATCTTGATGGCAGCTTTAAGAAGCTGTTTTTCACTGGGGTGATGGAAGCAGGGTGACAAATTGTAGCCCTGAGGGGAGCTAGCATCTGCATGTCCTGAGTGAAGGAGTAAGATATAGACTCCCCTTTCCTTGTGGGTGCCTTAACCTTTATATTTATAATATAGATACTCTCAGGGAATATGTTAACTCTTTAACCCTTCATGCAAAAAGAAGTTTCAGAGACACCTCTCTCTGTTCTTATTGAATGGATTCTAGAAGGGAAAGAAGCTAATACAGATTACTCAAAGAGAAATTATTAGAACCATGAAGTCAAATTATTAGCTAAGAACTTTCCAAGGATCTAACCTGTATCTGTGAGATGGTGATGTGTATTGAGTGGGATTGAATCAGAACTGGAGGCTAGAACCTTGCATGCTGTTGCACCAACATCATTTGGAGCCATAACGATAAAGGATTTGCTCCACAGTTATCTGTCCTCCATTATCTGCAAACCCCTCTTGCAGAAACTCAACCTACACCCCACACACACCAAAACAAAATGCCATTCTAACTTTACCGTCTAGGATCCAGTATGCAACTAACTACGAGGGTAGCATAGGCACCCAAAACACCTTTAGGCAGACAAGTTGATTATACTGAGGTGCACATTTGATAAGAAGGAATTTTTAGAATAGGTAGTTACATTTAGAAAATCATTGAGTGGAGGTTGATAGAAGAAACCACTTGCAGTTCCTTTCAGTTAGGAATTTTTGAATAATATTTAGGGGAAAAGAAAAGACATTTCCTTCCTTTCTAAAGAGGAGTGGGGAGAGAGGAATTGTACTGCTTCCCTCACAATTCTGCCCTTTTTTTTTTTTCTTTTTAAGGAAAATATCCCAAAGAGCTCATGATGACCAGGCACTTCTTTAAACTGACAGCTGCTTGTGCAGTGTTAGTGGATTTCCTGGCAAATAAAATAGGGCAGGACCCTTCTTTAGTCATTACCTTACCGGAGCTTTTTAGCCCAATTTTAATTCAAAATAATGCTGGGAAGATTTATAAAGGAATTGGTGTGATTATTCATAACAATTAAACTTCGTGTATTAGTAAACATGTGAGCAACCTGGTCACGGACTTTCCCCCTCCCCCCCCTCAAGGTGCAAGGCCCAGAGATAAGGCGGGCCAGGCCTTGCTGAGGAGGGTGTGTACCAACAGAGAAACAGGAAGCTGTGCTTAGCCGGGCTTGCCTGGAGGTTTCCAACTCTGGTCAGGTGTGCTGAGGTCCCGGCAAGAGATACGCTCTTTCTGAACCCTGGCAGCCACGTTGCTCAGCATAAATGCTTCAGACTGTCAGTTAACTAATGTGTAGAGAGAAGTATGACTGCATTACAGCTTAAAGAGCTGTCACACTCAGGTCTCTACCGGAGAAGACGAGATCGCCCTGATAGTGTGAGACTAAATGGGTTACCGGAGGAAGAGCTAAGGTGAGTGCAAAGTCATGGTTGGCTGGAGGTCAAGGCACCTAGTGATTGCGGCGAGATTCATGCCTAAGTGGATGCAGTAGTGGGGAATACACGTTGAAGAGGTTCCACTGGAACCTCTCAGTCTATAATTAAAGATTGAACACAATCCCAAGATTGTGCTGGATTGGAACTGTGCAAAACTAGAACTCATTTTTCCATTTCTTCACAAATCCTGTAAGGTGTTTTAGCTTTTCCCCCAACCTGCTGTGCTATGTCTTTAAAAAATTATATAATCATCAAAGTAATATTTAAAATTGGAAACAATTGATTTTTTTCCCCCTTAGTTTAAAGATAGATTGCTTTGGCCTATTAGAACATAGTTTCTGTGTGGAATTTTTCTTTGAATTTTGGTGGTGAGATTTGTTTGTGGTGTTTTGGGTGGGGGTTGGGGGGTGTTCATAGAGGATTCTTTGTTATTGAAATGAATTCAGCAAAGGAATGCAGAAACTACTGAATGTAACCTAGGAAGGAAAGACATCAAAAATCTGGACACCATCTTAACTAAAAGGTTGGGGGGGTGTTTGTTTTCAAAGTTAATTTGCCTCTAACAATACAATTTTAGTTTTTGTTACAGTTATTGAGAATTGTTTTTGGATTTTAGGTTCTAAAAAGTCCCTGCAACATTCAACCATATTTAAAATACTATGTTTAGATTTTCTGTTTCTGAGATGAAGTGTTCCTGTTTTACTGCTGACAGGAGGCTGCAGTAAAGAGAGACTTCCTTTTCTTTTTATTACATTTACTGTATAGTACTTAAATTTGTTTATGGACTCTTGATTTAAGTATTTGAATATTTCAACTAGATGGTCGGAGGGATATTTGTATGCTGTGTACTATTTTCTTTCCATAAATAGCTTCATTTTTAGAGTTTCTTTTAAATTCTATATTTTAAATTTGACAGGGAAGAAATTGTCAAGGAAACTTTTTTAAACTTATATCCACTATATATACTATGAGAGCTGTAGTTTGGGAGGGAAACATTTACTTGAAAATTATAAACTCTTTCATTACCTTTTGAAGAGAATAGTAGCAATAAAGGACTGTGATTGATACTAACATTATTAGAATTTATTTCATACTATATCAGGTGTCTCTTAGGTACATTTGATGTATTAACTTTGAATTGATTGTATTAGACAGAATTTAAAACCTTCAGAGTTTGACTTGTTACAAATTTTATAAGGTTTAGTGAAAATACTGAGTTCTCTCTTGTTAACCGGGTAAGGCTTTGGGAAGTAGCCTCTGAAGTCAACATTTACTTGTAGACTCCAATCTACTCTTGATCCAAGAGGGAAAAGTTCCGGAAACAGTTTTGATTTCAGATTTGGAGTCCTTTTTTAAAAAATTGAGATGTGTAAAACAATATTTGAGACCAACCATATTTTACTTATTTTCAGGCAGTAGCAAAGTACCCATGAATAAAATTGCTTATACGCCCAAGGCGGTAGTTATTTATATAATTATAATGACCTTCGAAACAACTAGATACTTTTCTTTTGTCTTGACTTGAAATCAAAGGAGGAAGAATAATTCTTAAGAAGTATTGCTTGTTACACTGAGGTAAGGAGAAATGTTTTTCCACCCATTCTGGTCATGTATTCCCTGGTGATAATAAGGGACTTGTGTTTCTGCCATTTCTCTGGCCTCTAATGCAGAGAGAACGACCATCATTCCTTATTTTAGGAATGCAGTGCTTAGCTAGGAAAAGTAGGCAATTGTCTGTTTTTCCGTGGACTTTTTGTTAAGTTAGGCAGTCAGGTGGTTTTTCTAATTTTATAGGAAGCCTATGTTTAGTATTAAATCAGGTTTCTTAGCTAATAGGAATCAGGGAGGGTAGGCACACCCATTTCAGCACCACTCATTTGGACAAGTTATGTAAGCTTGTTGAACTTAGTTTGTTCCTCCTCAGGGGAAAAAAAAAAAGAATGAGGATAAAAATAACTGCTGTTATTCAACATCATTTACTATCTCAAAATCCTTACCCCCAACCTACTGAGGCAGGGACATTATTATCTTGTGTGTAGTGCTGTAGGGTTAATGGCTTTCATGCATTATTTAACTAATTTTTATTGGGTGCCTACTCTGTGCTAAATAAAGATGCAGTGATGAATTAGACACAGTTCTTCCCCTCAAGGCACACCAAGGTTTTGGCACATGAACATGACCAACAGGTGCTCTTCCTGTGAGCAGTTGTTTGACTTTGAATGCATAAAATATCAAACATCTTTCACACCGTCTCCGTATTGCACAAGACCCATTCCTGCTGCATTCCTTCTCACTCTTTGTTCACTTTCTTGGCATGTTTATGGACTTGAACAGAACTATCAGAGACTAAAAGAGCTGTGCTCATTGCCAAAAAATGTTTTTCTTGTAAGTTAAAATAAAAGATTGTGCTCTGAAACAAAACACAAGTGTTTAAGGAGTATCATGAAAGACATGAAAACGACTCTGGCTTCAGACTTGTGAGGGTCAGCATGAAAAACACTGACTTTATAGATTTTTATTTTAAAGTACAAAATATAACCCAAAACTTACTACACTTGCATACTTTGTACAATAGAACATTACTCTCTACATTTGAGGGTTATGCTATGGCAATTTATGTTACTTAAATAGTAGTTGTTACTCCTAGTAGAAAAAGTGCCCCATGGGCCTTTGTCTTGAGTTCTAGAGCATGTCCTTAATTTTGGCTAGATTCTAACATGCCTAAGAAATAATTAGAAATTATTTTCCTTATGAAGCTCAATGTTAAGGATTTAGATAAAGCATGGTTATTCATTTATACTCAAAGACTCTATATAAAGGCTGTGTATACACATATAGATTGTCTTTAGGGCCATCTCTCATGACCTGGATAGAACTGGTTTAACTTTCGAATTTAAACAGTGGACTCCTTAGCACAAAGTAGCTCACACTTTCATGTCAGTGGGCTCAGAACTCTGAGCCCTACACCTCTACAAAGCATTCACCTTTTTTTCCTTGGAATTTTTGATGCTCAAAAATCGCATCTAAGATACACACACACACACACACACACACACACATATACTTAATTCTTAGCTGTTTATTCCATCTCTCAAACTATGTTGCATCCTGTTGTTTTTTGAGGAAACATGAATGAAAAACACACCTAAACAATACATACACACACACACATACCCTTAAAATTCTCAAAGTCACTTTTGTTCTGCCTTAGATATAAAGGATCTGTAAATAACTGGGGACACCTCAAAATTCAAGTCTTTGCTGGCTAGGTCCAAAACATAGTTTACATAGAAACGTTGGCCAGATCTGGCCCACTGCCTGTTTTTGTATGGCCCACGAGCTTAGGATGGATTGTACATTTTTCGGTGGTTGGAAAAAAATTAAAAGAAGCATATTTCATGACATAATAAAAATTACATGAAATTCACATTTCACCATCCATAAATGAAGTTTTATTGGAACACAGCCAAGCTTATTTGCATGTGTTGTCTCTGGTAGTTTCTTGCTACAGTGACATTACATCCTTGATGTAGTGCTAAGATAAAGAACCCTTGGGACGCCTGGGTGGTTCCGCCCTTTTAAGTGTCTGCCTTCGGCTGAGGTCATGATCCCAGTGTCCTGGGATCAGTCCCGAGGCAGGCTCCTTGCTTAGCAGGGAGCCTGCTTCTCCCTGTGCCTGCCGCTCCCCCTGCTTGTACTCTCTCTGTCTCTCTCTCTGTCTCTCTCTCTGACAAATAAATAAAATCTTAAAAACAACAACAACAACAACAACAAAACCTTGATCTTTCCCTGTTCCTTTAAGTTATGCATCTACCCTTCCCACTCTTCCACGTCCCAGTTAGATTTACCTGGATAAAGTCAGGTCTGTGTCAATCTTTCTTTTTTTTTAAGTTTTTTTTTTTTTTTTAATTTCTTTATTTGACAGAGAGATAGCACAAGTAGGCAGAGCGGCAGGCAGAGGGAGAGGGAGAGGTAGGCTCTCTGCTGAGCAGGGAGCCCGATGCGGGGCTCGATCCCAGGACCCTGGGATCATGACCTGAGCCGAAGGCAGCCGCTTAACCGACTGAGCCACCCAGGCGCCCCAGGGCTGTGTCAATCTTGAAATGAGTATGAAGAAAAGAAAAAATACTTTGAAGTTTGTATCCTTACATGAAATTGACTGGATGCAGCAGTGAGAAGTTACTTGTTAGAACCTCTTTGTGCTGTCCTTTCCTGCCCTTTTTCTGGTGGAACTGGACAATCAGGAATAGGAGAAAGTGCAAAGAAAAGTAACCCTTACTTTCTGGTTATTAAGTAAACGTTCTGAGCTCCTATCTTTCTAGATATAGGATATAATCATTTAGTAGTGGATATGTCCTTGACTTGGCTTCAGAGCAGAAAACTCAAATCATATGTTCCCGAATAATACATTACCATTGATTGAGCCCTTGTTATGGGTCAGGCATTCTATTAAGAATTCTCATGTTTGAGAGTTTGGGGTGGGGGGGCGGTTATTTGTTTTTTAACTCACAATTCAATAAGGAGGAAGAAGAATGTAAAGTTAGAAGAGGTGATCATCCTTATTAACCAGTTCCTGACCTTGATTGACATATGTTAGTGCTCTGAGTTCAGTTGAGTTTGGAGTAGGTCAGTTTAGGATGTGCATTTCCTTGCATAACTGTTTTGTAGTTTATCATTTCTTCACCTGTCTTTTGGATGAAAAACGAATGTGCATATTTTAATTTTAGAAATATAGTAGACAGTTGGGATAAAATTGCAGCTTTGCCATTTTTGTCTATTCTTACTATTTAATGGTTCAGTGAGAGCACGTTTAATCTTCCTAACAATGAATACATCACACAATTAATAACAGTTTTTTTTCCTCTGTGGTACACAGAGTTATCAGTTTGCCAGGGTTGCTTTTTAAAAGGTAGTAAGTTGTGCTTTCTTACCTGTGTTTAAGAGTGTAATACAGACAAACACATGTACTAGAATATTATTCAGCTGTGAAAAAGAAGGAAATCTTGCCACAACATGGATAGACCTTGAGGGCATTATGCTGAGATAAGTCAGAGAAAGACAAATACTGTATGATCTCTCTTATATGTGGAATCTAAAAAAAAAAACTCAGCTTGTGAAAACAGAGTAGAATGGTCGTTACCAGGGCCGAAGGGGTGGGTGAATTGAAGAGATGTTGTTTTAAGGGTGTAGACTTGCAACTAGTAGATAAATAAGTTCTGGAGATCTAATGCCCAACATAGTGACTATAGTCAACACTACTGTATTAAACACTTCAAAGTTGCTAAGAGACTAGAACTTAACTGTTCTCAGCACATAAAGGAAGTGATAATTATGTGACATGGTAAAGATGTTAGCTAAAGCTACTGTAGCAATGATATTGCAATATATAAATGTATCAAACCAACAGGTTGGGTTGGCTACCTCAAACTTACATAATGCCAGTTGTATCTCAATTACACAGATATTTTTTTTTTAAGATTTTATTTATTTATCTGACAGAGACACAGTGAGAGAGGGAACACAAGCAGGGGGAGGAGTGGGAGAGGGAGAAGCAGGCGTCCCGCTGAGCAGGGAGCCCGATGTGGGACTCGATCCCAGGACCCTGGGATCATGACCCAAGCCGAAGGCAGATGCTTAATGACTGAGCCACCCAGGTGCCCTACACAGATGTTTTTAAAAGACTAAAATCCACAAGTATTTATATTGTAATAATTGGTTTTATAGGCATACCCCTCCTCAACCTTCTCGCTTACCTGTCCCTCTCCTATGCCCCCCCCATTAATAGAGAGGATTTTCCAAGCCCAGAGGCCTTGCCTTACTTCTTCTGTATCTCTAGCATCTACCATAGTACCTAGTAGGTCATCACTGTCCAGTATCTATTCCTCATTGAATGAGTGAAGAAATGAGAAACTAAAGTGGCTTAGCAGTACCTCTTTTATATCTACCAAAGTATCATGATCAAAACATCATGGTCATTTTGTTTTTCATTAGTTTTGGGAAACTTCTTTTCTGAAGGGGAGTATGTTTTCTTTGTTACCAAAGAAATACAAAAAATATTTCTTTATAGTTTAGAAAGTATATGCTGAAATTAAAAATAGCAATGTTAATGCTTAAAAATTAGCTGTATGAAAGGAATTGTTAAAAGGAGTGAAAAGTCTTTAGATAAAGATCCCTTTTCTGTTTTTCTGTATAGCTGAAGACATTTTGGAATGAACCTCAACTTCAGCAGAATCAGTTTGTGAATTTGTTGTCAATACACATAAAGTTTTCTAAATGATTTACCATGACAATTAAATACCAAGATTTTAACCATTATAATTGCTTTCCTATTGGTTTAAAACACACAAAAAATGTTAAAGTATCAGTTATAAATCACTTATTTTAAAAAACAGCAGTTGACTAAAATTTACACCTTACCTATATTATTTGGATAGATGCTGTTAAAATGAAACATTTATTTTTTATATATTTATGTATAAAAATATGTATTTTGGAAACACAGCCATTTATTGTGTATCTGTGAGACCCAGTGACCATTCTGTGATTAAAACCAACTTTGGACACAAGTATTCTCCTATAGAATATCTACTTTTAGAAATAAACGTGTTTTCACATAAATATACAATTCCTTAAGTTTTTTGGGTTTTTTTTTTTTTTTAAAGATTTTATTCATTTATTAGAGAGAACATGAGCCATGGGGAGGAGCAGAGGGAGAGGGAGATAATCTCCAGACGACTCCACACTAAGCGCAGAGCCTGATGTAAGGCTCGATCCCACTACCCTGAGATCATGACCTGAGCTGAAACCAAGAGTCGGACACCTAACCCTCTGAGCCACTCCAGTGTCCTTCAAGTTTTTTTAAGATTTTATTTTTAAGTAATTTCTACACCGAGTGTGGGGCTCGAACTTAAGGTTCACATGCTCTTCTGACTGAGCCAGCCAGGCACCCCCAACTCCTTAAGTCTTTTTAATTGTTATGTTAGTTTCATAGAACTGCTGTAACAAAGTACCATAAACTGGGTGGCTTCACACAGCAAATTTACTGTCTAACAGTTCTGAAGGCTAAAAGTGAGAAATCATTGTGTCAGCAGGGCCTGCTTCCTCTGAAACCTGAAGTTGAAAGAATCCTTCCTTGCCTCTTCTAGCTTCTGGCTTTTGCCGGCAATGCTTATTTACTGTTTGGCTTATAGATGTATCGTTCCAGCCTCTACCTCTTTAATGACTGTCTTCTCCATATGTGTCCATTTCTTCACGTGATATTCTCCCCTGTGGGTGCGTCTTATCTGTGTGTCTCCTCTCCTCTTTGTAATAGTACATCAGTCATCTTAATTGTATCTGCAAAGATTCTGTTTCCAAATAAGACCCTATTCACGGGTACCGGGGGTTAGGACATCAACATATCTTTTGGGGGGACAGAATTCAACCCATAGTAGTGGTCTGTTCATACAGTAGTGTATAAAGATTAAAAATCATTCTGGTGGGGGGCACCTGGGTGGCTCAGTCGTTAAGCATCTGCCTTCGGCTCAGGTCATGATACCAGGGTCCTGGGATCGAGCCCCACATTGGGCTCCCTGCTTCGGCGGGAAGCCTGCTTCTCCCTCTCCCACTCCCCCTGCTTGTGTTCCCTCTCTCGCTGTCTCTCTCTGTCAAATAAATAAATGGAATCTTTAAAAAAAAAAAAAAATCATTCTGGTGGGACACCTGGGTGGCTCAATTGGTTAAGCGTCTGCCTTCGGCTCAGGTCATGATCCCAGGGTCCTGGGATCGAGTCCCACATCGGGCTCCCTGCTCCGCGGGGAGCCTGCTTCTCCCTCTGCCTCTGCCTCTCTCTCTTTCTGTCTCTCATGAATAAATAAATAAAATCTTTAAAAAAAATAGAAATAAAATAAAATAAAAAATAAAAATCATTCTGGTGTGCAGTTTTTTAAGAAACAGCTTTATTGAGGTTGAATTAATGAATCTCAATGAAGTGCACAATTTTAATGTGCAGTTTGATCAGTTTTGACAAGTATACACAGTGATACCCTCACCACAATCAAGATAATCACGATCATCATCCCCAAAGTTTCCTCATGCCCATTTATAATCCTTCCCTGCATCCCTAGGGACTTTGATCTGCTTTTTGTCACTCTAGATTACTTTGTATTTTTTAGACTTTCATATAAATAGAATCATACAATAATGTTTTCTTTGTTTGAACTGGCTTTTTAACTCAGCATACTTATTTTGAGATCCAGCCATGTTGTTGCCTGTATCAGCAGTCCATTCCATTGTATCCTTGAGTAATGTTCCATTTTAGGGACATGTTATAATCTGTTTAGCCAGTCACTTGGTTGACATTTGAGTTGGTTCCAGTTTTTGGCTATTACAAATAAAGCTGCTGTGAACATTCTTGTACAAATTCTTGCAGGGACATGTGCTTTCATTTCTCTTGGGTGGAATGATTGGTTTTGGGTAGCTTATGTATATTAAATTTTTAGGTTAAGTGGCCAACTCTTGATTTCAGCTTAGGTCATGATCTCAGGGTCCTCTGGCTCCATGCTCAGCAGGGAGTCTGTCTCAGGATTCTCGCTTTCCCTCTCCCTCTGTCCCTCCCTGCCCACGCGTGCTCTTTCTCTCTCTCCCAAATAAATAAATCTTTTTTTTTAAGTATTAAAAAAGAAATGTCTAAACTCCTTTCCAAAGAGGTTGTACCATTTATATTCCCACCAGCAGTGTTTGAGGGTTCCATTTCTCCCCATTCTCACCAACACTTGGTTTGGTAAATTTTTTTTCAATCTTAACCATTTTGAGGGTGGGTAGTAGTGTCTCATTGTGGTTTTAATTTGCATTTTCTTAATGACTCATGTAGTTGAGCATCAGTTCATACGCTTATTTGCAATCTGTGTATCTTTGGCAAAATGTTCAATTTTCTTGCCCATCTTTTATTGGGATGTTTCTAAGTTTTAACAGTGTTTGCTATATTCTACGTATAAGTCTTTTGTTAGATAAATATTTTGCAAATGTCTCTTCCCAGTCTGTGGCTTATCTTCTCATTTTTATAAGTTTCTTTTGAAAAGCGGAAGTTTTTTTATTTTGATACTTTATTGATTTTTTTCTGTTTATAAAGTTTGTGCTTTTTGTGTCCTATTTAGAATCTTTCCCAAACCCACAGTCAGATTATTAATACATATGTCCCATATAAATATAAACTCATTAATTATTTTTAGAAATCATCTTGGCCTTTCATACCATTTAGTGCTTTTCTGGCTATATGGTAAGTGCTTCACAGCCTCTGAATCCTCACAATAATCCTGTGAGGTGCTGCGTATTTCCCCCTTTTCACACAGATGGGAAAGGAAAGGACTTTAGAGACACATGCTTGGTAATTTGGGCAGTTGGGATTTGAACCCAGGGCCACACCCATTTGTGTCTTGTGTTTAAAGTCTGAGCTCTTAACCACAAAACTTAGGCTTCACTTAGGTTTTAGAGTTAAGTTTTCTTATGTGGAAGTTTTGAATATATTTGATCATATCTTAAAAGTTAAAAATTTACCATTGAACATAAAAGTAAAGGTTAACCTCCTGTGCTTGCCTGTGGATAGTAAGATTGAAACAAAAATGGAATTTTTCTGCCTCTTCTTTGTAGCAATTTGCCAGAGAAAATATCCAGGTTTAAAAAACTAAAAATACTACATTTATATGTCATAACGAATATATTCCTTAAAATTGAACATTACAAGAATATCCAAGTTTTTATTTTTGCCAACAGTATTGTCCTCCTGCCCCTGGCAAACAGAGTGAGACGGGAACCAGACTGAGATAGAAAGCTACGATGAATCATTGCATGTAGGATGTTGACTTATGTTTGACAGCTGCTGCTGCCAACTTTAGTTTTTAATTCTGATATGCAGAGTTTGTTGGGACAAAACTGAAATTCTGCAGTGTTTTGGAAAATTTCAGTAACATTTCCAGGTGCTGGAAAATATATTCTTTGTTTCATGGTTACAACTAATGGCAATAATCTTGGAAGTATCTGATATAAACTGATGTACAGGTATTTTAAACAATGAGGTTTTATAAAAGTTTAGCCAGTTTAAAAGATAACAATTTTCCTAGATCTAGAATCATTGTTTCTGTGGCAGTCAACAAATACCTTTAAAATGGATTCAACTGGAAGTAGTAGGTATTCAGCACCACTTGTAATTTTGGCTTTTCTCAATATAATGTACTTTATTTAAAGGATGTATTGCTAGGTTGTGAGTTTCCCACATTAGTAGGTAAAATATATTTGTCTAGGCATTCTTGGTTCAGTCTACATTTATTAAGGTCCTACTGTGTGCCAGGGAAATGGGGTTATGAAGTTGATGAAAACATTCATTATCTACTAACATGGAACCCTGTGTATGGTGGAAAAAACAGACATACAGGGATAATTAAAAGGTGTTATATATAGAGAGAGGAATAGCTGTGACGCTGTAAGATCAGAGTGCATTAGTTACGTATTACTGAATAACAAATTACCCCCAAACTTAGGGGCAACTGGAGGTGACACATTTATTTGTAAAGGGCCAAATAATAAATATTTTAGGTTTTGCATACCACACGTTCTGTGTCACAACTACTTAACTCTGCTGTTGTAGTGTGAACACAGCTGTAGAAAATGCGTGAAGTGAATGAGTGTAGCTGTGTGTGTTCCAATAAAACTTTATTTACAGAAGCATACAGTGAGCCACATTTGGCCTATGGGTACTGATTTACTGACTGCAGGCTTAAAACAATGAGCATTTGTTATCTCACACTTTCTGTGAGTGAGGAATCCAGGTCTTCATTCAGTGACTTTGACTCAGGGTCTTCTGTGATACTGCTGTTGAGCTTTCAGTCAGGGCTGTAGTCTTCTCAAGGCTCAAAGGGGGTGGGGGGTGGTGATCCAGAAGAGGGAGAGAGCTCAGGAGGGCAGCCACAGTCTTTTTATAACCAAATCTCAGAAATGACTTACCGCTTTCATTAGAAGGAGGTCAGGAAGTCCAGCCTACTACACTGCAGATGAGGGGGTTCCACAAAGGTGTTAATACTGTTAAAAACAATATCCAGTGACACTTGTTAAACAACAGTAAGGCAGATATTCAGGATCGAGATTAAGTACAGGGACCACTGCAGTGAGGTTTCCCACTGGGGGAGAGAGATGGGGCTCAACTCCAAATACAGTGAGGAAAAGTGGGATTTATAGAGAACAGAGTAGGGGTCAGTGGATGGAGAATTAAACATCACAGGTTAAGGGGGGATGCTATTACAGTATTAATGATTATATCCCCTATGCTATACTTTTCATCCCTGTGATTTATTTTACCACTGTAAGTTTGTACCTCTTAATCCCCTTCAACCTTTTTGGCCATCACCCTCTCCCCCAGCAGCCATCATTTTGTTCTCTATATTTATGTAGTCTCTTTCTGTTTTTTATTTGTTTATTTGTTTTTTAGATTCCACATATAAGTGAAATTATATGGTATGTCTATTTCTGTCTGACTTAATTTCACTTAGCATAATACCCTGTAGGTCCGTCCCTGTTGTCACAAATGGCAAGATTTCATTCTTTTTATGGCTGAGTAATATTCCAGTATAAAATATACATAGCACATCTTCTTTATCCATTCATATGTTTTTTAAACTAGTGTTTTTGTTTTCTTTGGGTAGATACCCAGAAGTGGAATTACTGGGTCATATGGTAGTTCTATTTTTAATTTTTTGAGGAACCTCCATACTGTTGCCTAGAATGACTGCACCAGTTTACATTCCCACTAACCGTGCACGAGGGTTCCCTTTTCTCCACATCCTTACCAACAATGATTGTTTCTTGTCCTTTTGGTAACAGCCATTCAGATTGGTGTAAAGTGATACTACATTGTGGTTTTGATTTCCCCTGATGTTTAATAAGGTTGAGCATCTTTTCATGTGTTTTTTGGCCACCGGTTTGCCTTCTTTGGAAAAATGTCTATTTGATACTGGTAAGTTTTGTGGCCACCATAATCAACTGTGCAATTCAGCAGAAACTTACTACTGTCACCTTTGTACATCTTTATATTGCCATCTGCTATTATAACTACTTAAAGAAGGCATTGTTGAATGGTACTGAGATGAAATGGTATGTTTTATTATCAAAATTCTGATTGCTTAGGGTTGTAATGGGAATGAAAAAAATGACAGTATTATAGGGAAGAAGCATGAATATGCATGGAACTAGAAATGGGCCACAGCTTATGTGTGTGCTACTCATTTGTAATGTTTCAGCCATGTTTGAGGGGGAAAAGAAGGACTTACAGGATTGTTCCCAGGCAAGATGCTTCTCTATGAATGAGCGTAGGGTGATCTTCTGAGCTGTATATAGAGAAATAGCAACTGAGATTGATCAACTCAATTACCAGTTAAAACTGGTATATACCAATGAGTTAACTTTCACTCATAATAGAAGTGGTAAAGTATCAGACCATTTCAGAAAACCAGTCCATGTTTTGAGCTTCGATTTTTACAGGAACAGACAAAAAACAAAAACAAAAACAACAAAAAACAGGTATCTGAGAATCTCAGGAATGGAATAGAAGGTCCAGTCAGAAGGTTTTAAAAGAATCATCTTTTCCAGACAGGGACAGGATTTCCCTGGGCACTGTGGTGTACAGAACAAAAGCAGTGATGCTCTGTGGAAGTGATGAGAAGGAAAGGGGCGGGATGGCTAGACCGGATTCTTTGCCTGAACCTTCCCCCGGTCCTGCGGCAGCTGCTGAGGCATCTCCGCCTGATATGAAAACTAGCCTGCTCACACGTAAGAGTCTGTCATTTTGAAACAGTGGAAGTCAAGCATCTTTGTACTGAGCCTCCTTCAAAATTTACTGTGCTACATTACATCCCAGTAGGAAATAAGAGCTTAAATATATATTATGGTTACATGCTAAAGAATTTATGGATATGATGTGATATGATGGTGGAATTTGCTTCAAAATATTTTATGGTTGAAGAATAGATAAATTGGTCATGGTTTGAGAACTTTTTGCATTAAGTTGGATTTAATGGGATTCATTTCACTATTCTCACTAGTTTAATATGTGCTTGAAATCTTCAGTAATTAAGTTTATAATTGTTTGATATGTATCATGATAAGTGACACAATTTTATTTTTTTAAGCATTCTTTCTTTTTTTTAAGATTTTATCTATTTATTTGAGAGAGAGAGAGCACGAGCCAGGGGGGAGGGGAGGGGTAGAGGGAGAGGGAGAAGCAGACTCCCCTGCTGAGCAGGGAGCCTGATGCGGGGCTGGATCCCAGGACCCTGGGATCATGACCCAAGCCGAAGGCAGAAGCTTAACCTACTGAGCCACCCAGGCGCCCCAAGTGACACAGTTTTAACTTTTCCCTCCTCATACGTAATTATCACATTAGAATTTATCACTTACTGGGCTTATCAGTGGTTGTGCCTAATCAACATCTATAACAATAGTCTGTCAGCTACTTGCCTGTCAGTGACATATAAACCCAACCAGGATATCAGCATCTGTGGCTCTGGCATGTGTAATTTGGAGGTTTGGTGGGAGGAGGAGGGTGGAAAGAGATAGGAGCCCCTTACCTTAACTAGGATGTCTGCCTATGGTAATTATTAAGCCTTTTACAATTTGTATCAAAAGAGATTGGATTGAGCATCTCATTTACAGCTCTTACCTCCATGGCAAAGATGGATTTGTTTCATTTGTGGGACAGTTTATGTTTACTTTGAAAATAAAAACTTGGCCAGTAGAATGTAGGCCATTTAAGATAGCTTTTGGAGCCTGGGTTAGCAGAGACCAGGTCCAATATCTGGTATCACGGCTTAGTCATTGACTTTTGCAAGTCACTTATTTTTAGGAGCTTGAGTTTCTCCATTTGCCAACTGAATAATATTAACAGATTTAGAGTTTTTCAAGGAAGGTTTATTGTATTTCATTTTGGATATCAAATCCATTTTTACTGTTTGGGAAGACACATCTATTTGCAAAGCAGAAACATTTGTAAAGAGAAACAAACGTTCTGCTTTGCTTCCTGAGTACCTGGTATTAGTAATTTGTTGGAATTCACCTGACTTCTCTCCCTTGAAAGACATCTTGTTGGGGCGCCTGGGTGGCTCAGTCGTTAAGCGTCTGCCTTCGGCTCAGGTCATGATCCCAGGGTCCTGGGATCGAGCCCCGCATCAGGCTCCCTGCTCTGCAGGAAGCCTGCTTCTCCGTCTCCCACTCCCCGGGCTTGTGTTCCCTCTCTCGCTGTGTCTCTCTGTCAAATAAATAAAATCTTAAAAAAAAAAAAAAAAAAGACACCTTGTTAAAAGTTAAGTGCTGGAGCCACTTAAAATGTGCAAGATTCTCAGGGCGCGCCTGGGTGGCTCAGTCAGTTGGACATCTGACTCTTGATTTTGCCTCAGGTCATGATCTCAGGGTCCTGGGATTGAGCCCCGCCTGGGGCTCTGTACTTAGAGTGGAGTCTGCTTGAGATTCTCCCACCCCCTCTGCCCCTCCTCTCTCTTTCTCTCTCTCTTTCTCAAATAAATAAATAAATATTAAAAAAAAAAAAAGTGCAAGATTTTCAGAAAGTATAATGAAATCAAGAAAGAATACCCAAGGGAGCATGTACTCAGAATTCTCATGGTTCGGGACAGTTTGTTCTTTGCCAGGCAGTGCCAGACCTTATGGCACGAAATGATGTTTAGGGTCGAATGAATGGTAAATGAGCTGAAAAGCCTCCGGCTTCTTTCTCTGCCTCTTCAGTCTTGAAAATATAAGAGGGAATGCAAATGTTACTAAAGAACCAAAATGTGAATCACGGTCTGACTGTCTGAAACTGCTTCTACAGAGCTAAAAGTGAGCCCCTTGGGTTATGGCCTCTGGGCTCTGTAATAATGACTCAGGCTGTCTCCATTTACGTGGAAACATGAAATAAAAGGGAAGGTAAACTGGCTTGTTCATGTGTGTTTAAGCAGTTTGCCTAGAGGCAATCTGCACCTGCATAGCAAGTAAACAAATTGATTTCTGGATGAGAAAACACTGACATTACTTTATGAGCCATTATGATACTGAGCACTAATTATATTTGTGCTCAGGGTAATAAACTGTACCACATGATTTTCCCCCTCATCCCTTCCCCCTTTGTCCCTGAGAGCATTCATGCATCCCTTATGACTTGAATATTTATCATGACAACAGTGTAGAATTTGGGTTTTGCCCTTTTAAAATGTTAACTGTTCTTCTGTCCCTTCACTTTTGCCAGCATCTTAACTTTTAGTGATTGATTTGGTGTTTGCTTCTCATTTACCCTTTTAACACAGAATTATTTCCTTTACTTCAGAGCAGTTTTATCTGAAAGGATAAAACTGTTTCTTGAAATAATCATGTGGTCATTTGTCTCTACTAGTTTGGAATATGGCTGTCTGTGCAAGAGTAGAAATTACTACCCCTTTTAAGAGGCAGATCCTTGACTTTTGATGCAGCTGTCACAGACAGGATCATTTGAGGACTAGACAGCTCGTTGACTTATATTCAGACTATATGGTTTTATTAGTTTATGGGAACCATTCTCAGCATTTCATCATTGCATTTGCTTTCCTACTTAGATTCCAGGCTGTTTGAGAACTCAATTATTTTGCTCTATTGTCCCAGCTTAGAATTTGACCTGGTGCCAAGTTAGTTTTGATGACATTTTGCTTGCTTATTTATGCCATGAAAAGAGATTGTTCTGTTTTACGTGTTGCTATGCTCAGTTAAAGGTTTGGGTAGACACAGTCATCCAAGTACACGTTTGCTGTCCTAAACTGAAACCCTTGGCATCAGTTCTGTTTGTAAAAGGGTTAGAGCAAGAGTCTCCATGTCCTGCGGTCAGGAAGGTTTAAGTTTTATTTAACATGATTTAAGTAATTAAATATTAAAAGACAACACACATGCATGGGTGCACATGCACATGTGTAAACCCCAATTATAAAAGCAACTGAAATAGTCTTTGTGAGCTTGATGGTATTGTTTCTCTCCCAAGCCTTTTTCTTGATTTTTCTCTTATACATTGTTCTTTACAAATAGTATTTCTGGAAGGTTTGTGGTTGGGGTGGGAACTGGATGATGTCTCTAGCCTCTTTGTGGCAGATAGAGGAGGAGGGAGCAGCGTCCTCAGGGAGTCCTGCAAGAATGGGGAGGGGGGAAGGCAGGCTGAACAAAGACAGCTCTTGTGAAGTTGGTCCAACACTAGCCCGTTGAGGGTTGCAGACAGCTGCTACCAGGATGTCTGTAAAGGGAAGGGAAAGAAGGACCTCAGGGCTGCTCCGCTCCCTGTCGCGGCTGCTGCCATGTTTCACACAGCATTCACAGTTCAGTGACTCCCGTTCATTGTTTGTGCCCACCATTCAGTTCAGCTTTCGTATATATGGGGAGTGAAAGCAAGGTAGATGATGAGATAGAAGAGATAATAATAAGGTAATGTATCATCTCTTAAAAGCGCATTTTATGACAGAAGTTGTTTTGAATATTATTGTATTACATTTTAGATTTTGCCCGATCCCCTCAGAAAATGTGGAAGCTCAGAAACGTGGGACAGGCCTTGGAGACCTCGCAGGGCTGGCTTGCAGGCCCTCCTGGAACTGTGCTGGCTGTAGCCACAGATGGGCTCTTTGTGTGACCACCCCTGCAGAGCTGCACACGAGTCAGTGTTAAGCGGTGCATATGGTCCTTTTCACCACAAGTATTCTGAAATTGAGGGACTGTTTAGGAAGCAGGCTGCTGCTTAGGTATTACACAGCAAGACTCTCATGACTCTGAGGAAAACAGGAATAGCGGTGACCAAGGAGACCTGTATAACACTCACAGCAAGTAGCACAGAATACCCCACAGCCACGTGAGCGGGTACATAGTACATGCTCAGGAAGCTTGCAGTTCTTATCATCAGCCTCCTTACAGTCTTGAAGATGAGTGAGAGCTTACTGAAGGTTAACGTAGGTTCCTTTCTTCTCCTCTTTTGTTTCTTGAGGGCTGAAACGGAGGTATGTCCCCTTCTTTGCCTCTTTCCTGGGTTAATACCTAGTGTGAAAATATTAGAAGAACCCAAATTGACTGGTCCTCAGACATGCCCCTTGTACCAGAGAGTGCTCATTGGAAGGGATGCCTGCTCTGTACTGGGGAGGTGAGGGAGAGTGGGGGCTGCCTTATCCTCTTGCCCCGAGTTGAATGATAAGTCTATTCTTGGAGAAACAGAGTGAGGTCGACTGGCTTGAACTCCCTTCTAACTTGCCATTTTACTATGCTGCACTTTTTTATGTTATAATCCACTCCTCCCATCCCTTTCTATTTTTTCTTTTTTCATTTTATGCTACAAAGCTTTATTTACATAGTTCTTCAGAATATATTTCAGTTGTTCACCCACTATTCTAAGTGTGAAATGGTATCAAATAGAGGAGATTTACAGGAAAGCATAAAAGAGAAAAAACAATTCTACAATTTAATATATACAGTATCATTAGCGGTTATTATTTTTACAGTTTTCTTTTGAGGATAATCCACTGAATTTTTCTGCCATTGACATTTCAGGGTGAAGTTGTCTTTAAGAGCAGATTTCCACAGAGAATCAAGAGTATAACAGTCCAATATATTTTACAAGTTATAGCTGACAATTTATGAGTAGCTGCAAATCATTTTTTCTCCCATTTTTTTTCAAAAGTCTTGGATGAAGAGGAATCATGACTTTCACCACTACTATAGTGGTCATATAAAGTTTTAGCAGCTTTCAAAATGGAGAATTCAAACCAACGAGTTGGCCCAGAACATACTTCATTTCTTCAGTGGTGCCCTTGGCCATCTGGTTACCTGGATGAGTTTGAATTTGAACATATGGATGTGCCAGAAGCTCAGGAATGGATATCCTCTGTTTAGGGTCCCTTATTAAACAACACTTTAACACGTCTTGAAGATCTTTCTCTGGAATATCAGGAAATTTGATTTCATGATTAGGGTTAATTATGGCAGGTAATTTAGAAATCTGATTAATTATATGCTGAAATGGTGTCTTCCCGTAAGTTGTATAGTACAAAATGCAGCCTAAGGACCAAACATCACTTTTGGGACTTATCTTTTACTTGGATTTCCCGTTCTCTCTTGAGATAGACATATATATATATATATTTTTAAGATTTTATTTATTTATTTGACAGAGAAAGAGAGAGCGAGCACAAGCAGTGGGGAGCGACGGGCAGAAGGAGAGGGAGAAGCAGGCTCTCCGCTGAGCAAGGAGCCTGACGTGGGGCTCCATCCCAGGACCCTGGGATCACGACCTGAGCTGAAGGCAGTCGCTTAACCAACTGAGCCACCCAGGCGCCCCTAGGAAGACATATCTTTGATTGCTTCTGGTGGCATATAATTAACTGTACCAACCTGAGAGTCTTTAACAATACTTGTTGTATCTGGTTGCATTTGGTTTGCAATCCCAAAGTCAATTAGCTTTAGCATTCCATCAACTATCAGAAAGTTAGCAGGTTTCAGATCACTGTGAACGATGCCATGTTGATGAATTGTGTAAACTGCCTCCAACATACTTTTCCAGTACCTTTTGCGTTCCCATGGATTGATGGATTTTTTTCTTTTTAAGCCAACTAATTAGGTCTGTATTTCCACACTCCATTACCATGTAAATGTACTGGTCCATGATTTCATAATCATAAAGTTGGATGATCTTATCACTGTGTTGTTGTAGTTTATTCAAGTAAGCGATTTCATTCCAGTAACTCTTAGTTGTTTGATTATCTGCTTCTTCTAAGTTCACATATTTTATGGCATGTATCTGTTTCTTTTCTTTTTTTTTTTTATAAATTTTATTTTTATTTATTTTTTTAAGATTTTATTTATTTGACAGAGAGAGACACAGCGAGAGAGGGAACACAAGCAGGGGAAGGGACAGAGGGAGAAGAAGGTTCCCCAATGAACAGGGAACCCGATGCAGGGCTCGATCCCAGGACCCTGGGATCATGACCTGAGCCGAAGGCAGACGCTGAACGACTGAGCCACCCAGGCACCCTGTATCTGTTTCTTTTCATTCAATATCTGGAATACCTTACTTGAGTCTCCACTTCCTATCTGCTTCAGTATGGAATACATTCTTCCTTTAACCAAAATGCATTCATTTGTTGAAGAGGGTGCTGAAATCTGTAAAGTCTGAAGTGGGGTAGCAGGTATTTGCTGCCGTTGCTGCTTGAAATAGGCAAGTTGGCTATAAGGTGTAGACAACTGACAAGCAGGTGGAAAGTCATTCTTTTCAACTGGAGTTCTGAAGCAGCTTATGTAATCATCCAAGGCACTGCTACTGGGTGTTTTACAAATAGATTTTGGATCAGTCCACTTAGGTACTGATATTGGTGGTGACTGCTTTGAAACTGAAAAGGCAGGTTGCTCAAAAGTGGTTTGTTTCTGCTCTGTATCAACTTCTCAGGATATCTTTGGAATCTGCCACTGATTTGAAGATGTAGCAGGATTCTGGTTTACACATTCTGGGTTTCTCATAGACTGCCAGTGTTTCTGCTTACTCTCTGGAACCTTTGGTTCTTGATGTTCCTTAGTTTCTTCTAATTTTGTTAGAAGGCTTGATTCAGTTTCAGTAATAAGTTCAGAACTCTTCTTATCTGACATCAGAGGTTCCTTGGAATGGATATTTTGAATAGACTTTAAATTTCTCAATTCACTGGAATCATTTCCACTTGATTTATATCCAGGCACAATCATATCTCGGCGTTCTGATCCAGACATCTGTCTTCTTGTAAGACTTGGTACAACTGAACCATCTGTCTTCCCATAATCCGGGCTACTTAGAAGGTTAACTGGGACTCTTCCAAATGGGCACGACCATTTAGCTTTGTTTGTTTCAAGGGATTTCGATGACCTATCTCTGCATCTTGAGGGGGCATGTTCTCTCCATACAAAAACCTGGCTTTCCTAGTCTGTCCTCTGGAATCACAACTGATGTTCCTATTCTGTAAATGTCCAAGTGAACTGGGGAATGATTCTTGAGCAGTCAATAGTGTAGATGCTAATAAACTCTTCTTTTCCTCCTCTGAAAGCAGCTGCTTCTTTTGAAGGTTTAAATTCCGAATGGCAATTTCCGGCATTTCCAGTGGTACTGCTCCACATTCTACAGTTTTATGAAGAAGTTGTTTACTTTTTTTGAAATTACCTTGCGATAGTTCAAATTGTACAAAAGGTATATGCACAAAAACAAATTTCTTGCAGTTTGCTCTGGCCATCTGAAAGCAGTCATGGGCATCATCCGGCTCCTGGATAGCTTTTAATTCAGCAAATCTCACTTGAATTTGAGCAAAACTCTCATTTTGGCCATATTTATCTGGAGGAAGGGCTTCAATTGCTTGACTGTAATTCAAGCTTAGCTCATCCGTAAGGGCTTCATTTTTAAATTTATTTTTAATAGCTCCCACTTTGTTCATTATAGAATCGATTGTCAATTCTCTGCCACTTAAATCTTCAGCCTCCATTTCTCATGTTTCCTGTGCCCTCCTCCTCCCGTCCCTTTCTAGCAATTTTTTTTTTTTTAAGATTTTATTTATTTGCGAGAGATAGAATGAGAGACAGAGAGCATGAGAGGGAGGAGGGTCAGAGGGAGAAGCAGACTCCCTGCTGAGCAGGGAGCCTGATGTGGGACTCGATCCCGGGACTCTAGGATCATGACCTGAGCCGAAGGCAGTCGCTTAACCAACTGAGCCACCCAGGCGCCCCTCCCGTCCCTTTCTAGTTTCAAATGCAGATTTGGTTGTTTTAAGTGAGACAGATGCCTCATATTAGATAAAGGACCAGATGCAGTCTAAGAACAGTCAGTTAAGAGTCCTGACTTTGGCCTCTCGTATTGGCCGAGGTTCAATCAGGATCCAATCAGGAGAGAAAAACCACACAGAAATTTGAAGGAGGAACGTTTAATAAAAAGATTTAAAAAGTTATTAACTCCAGCAGGGGTTTGCAGTAGTAAGGGATTGGCTAGTACAAAGTAGAGAGAAGGCTAATAGTATAGGAATAGCAGCTATATGTAGCAGCTACCACTCCAGGGCTGAAAAGAGCCAGCAAGGAGGAGCCCTCCTCCCCACCCAGGACTCACTGCTCGTGGGGACAGCAGAGAAGTTGCTCTGGTGCTGCACCAGTGAAACATGCTAGAAATCTGCACTTGTAGGAGAGCCTCCCTACAGGGGGCCACAGGGTGCTCCATTCCAGAACTGCTGAGAGTGGGGGAGGTGGGCGGTGTGGTGGTTGGAGAGGCCAGGCAGCGCAGTCAGCGTGCTGTGGGCTGCCACTCACTGCAGGAGCCAGAGGCCCCCTGCTGCAGAACCACCAGGCAAGCTGCTTGCCAACTGGCTGCTTTTGGCTGCCATGCCCACATGAGCTGGACGCTGAAGAAGCTGTGTGTGCTGCTGGAGGCTAGACCCGAGAAAGCTCTGCCCCCCAGGAGCTTGCCAAGAGAGCATGCAAGGACCCGCGTGCAAAACCCTTTCCTCCGCTCGGTCTCTCCAGCGCCCTCTGCTGAAAGGCCCCTGGGCCAGCAGGTAGAGGGAAAAGACCACTTTCCCAGCATGCCAAAAATATTCTAGTAATCTTCCATCAGGAAATGAGAGGTCTATTTGTGGTCATCATGATCATCTTCTTATATATTATTGCTGGATCCATAGACTTTGTCACTTTGAAAAGAGCTAAAGGATCTGAACAAAGAGCTTCCTACCTAACCCTGTAAGCTACTTTCAAAAACCCAGACTTCATTCTGTGACAGAGGATAGTGAGCTATATGGGGAGAGAAAAAAGCTGAAGACAGGATCCAGAAGAAGAGGAGGAATATGCAAAAGATATCTAGGAGAAACTGAAGCTCTAGCTATGTGTAGATAGCCTTATACTGACATCACTAGGTGCTCAGGCTTCCTGTGACCTTAAATCATTTCCACATCTTTTGATCACATTAATAGTAACTCTCAGTCCTGGTAGTTAAAACAGTTCCTTGTCTTTCTATATGCACTTCACAAAACTTGAAGTTAGTGAAAGAGAAGAAGCCTTTTTAAAGTTCGCAAAAAAAATTTTTTCAGTTCTTCTGCTTAATCCTATCCAGTATTTTCAAATGTTTAATGCAATAAAATATACATGAAAAATATGTTCTGTGTTAAAAATAAAACAACTGAAGAGGAAAGATACATAGATTGAAATTTAAAAGGGTTGTTTTCACTTGAATACAGCGGGGTTTTTTCTTCTCCTCCATACTGAAACTCTCATGGTTTTCTTTTACCTTATCATTGAGGAAAGTAGACCTCATGTTAATCTTATTGACAATATAAAAACTCCCATTGACTTCCTCTCCCAATTTAGCTGAAGGTCAGTGTTCAGTGAGATATCCCTGGCTGAGTCAGATTTAAAATAAGAATGTCATTTAGAGCCAGAAAGTTTGGTGCTGATGGCCATCCCAGCCATATAAGGAGCCTGTGGATTCACTGAAGGATTTCCCTGGTAAACGGGGCATTCTCTTAAGTCAACACTCTCAGCTAAAAATACTGTTCTATATTTGAAATACAGGGCTTTCTCAAATTCATCTATTTTGGTCAGGACACAAGATATCTTTTTAAAAAGATGTTTAGGGGTGAGAATATGTGTTAGTGGGTCACGGTATGAATTACAGGGAGAAATGATTTGGATAATGGAGGATCTGCTACAGAGACATTTTCCAGTGGAGATGTTTGAAAAATCAGAGAAAAATTGCCCAGCCTATGAAAGAGAATTCTAAGAATGTTTTTTCAGTTGACCAAACACTCCACTTATTTGAGCAACCGTGGGGATCTAGTGAGAGAAAGTATGTTAGAAAGCTTATAGATTTCAGACTGCAGTGATGATAGTTAAGAGAGTTCTCTTTACTGATACCAGAACATCCTGCTAAAGTACATACTAAAGCTACTCTGAGTTGTCTTGAATTTCTGGGGAGGGTGGCAGCTTACCAGCACCTCCCCAACTCTGTTGTGCAGCAACTTTTCACAAAAGGGCCAGTTTGATTAGTTGCCTACTAAAAGGGTGTTTGATGCAAAGACTCTCTAGAAGTTTTCACACCAAAGGGCTCATGGTGTTCTTGAGAAGAGCACCTCTGCAATACAGAACATGATGTGGAATCGACTAAAATCTTACCCACTCACTGAACAGGATACCCAGTGAGCCCTGTAGATGCTAAACAGATTAGTACAGGCTGGAATGCTCAGAGGGGGCTTCTTAGAGAAGACCTTGAATAGAAATTTGAGGATTGGGCAAGCTTCAGATAGGCAGAGAGTTCAGGGAAAAGGGGGGCAGTGGTATTCATCCAAAGAACTTTGTGTCCTTTTATGTCCACTCCTAGGAATAAAGATAATTCTGAACAATCACCTTGCAACAATCCTGCCTTTATTTACATTTTTATATACATTTGTATATGTATTTTACAAGGAATAGAGATCAACATGTTGCAGTGCTTATCTCTGGATGGCAAGAATATGAGTGAGTCTTCTCTGCCTTTTATAAATGCTCTGTAACAAGCTGTGTTGCTTTGGGGTTGATGGGGGTGGAGAAATTCAACTTGCCAAACAACACAGTGCAGCCCAGTGATCCTGTCTCAGAGTGCTCACACTCCCATATACATAGGGCTTCCAGAAACTGAGGCTGCTCCATTGTTCATGTCCTTTGTTAGTTTTCTGTTATTACTGATTTTGCCTTGTTGCCACACATTCTGCTACTTTCCCGATCTAATTTTGTCTCTTTCCTTCTGTAGTGGGTTGCCTTGTGGGATGAGAATGTCATCATTATTGCAGAGACAGGGTGGTGGCTAGTTGCAGACAGCAAGTCAGTGCTCTTGTGCTTCTGCCAGGGAGAGAAAGGTGCCCTAAGTCTTGAACTCTGTTGGTTTCTCTCCGCACGTGGTTCAGAATGTCTCTTAATAAAGTAGACCTGTCAGTGTCAGAGTGTCATGGAGGAGGGGGAGATACTCTAAGGAGCTTTATTTCAGTCTCATTCCTGCACCTTCCCTAGGCTCTGTGTCCTCTATACGCTGAAGTCTGTGGGTGGGTATTCGTTGGTTGAGTAATGATGGAAAATTTCTAGAGATTGTCCAGAAAGCTGTACTTCCTGAGAAGTAGGCCGCTAAGTAGGTTGTCAATACTTGGTAAATTTGTTAAGATTGAGAAACTGAACTGTAATTTGCAATAATTTGTGCCTGTTGTGGGCAAAGTATTCCTGAGCTGCAGAGCACCTTCGGGACCTGTCTTGTTTCACAGAACCGTCAGGGCACTGAGGAGAGTGGGTAGCAGCTCTCACCCGATGGCTCCTGAATAGGGACCCTTCTACTATGGGCATCAAGAATAAAACCAGGACAGTTCCAGACACCAGATGAGGAATTTTTACCTCACCTGCTTTCACTAGAAACATTATATTTTAATTGTTGATTTTAGGGTGGAAAGCGTGCCTGCAGTTTACTTCTTGAAAATTATCAACTTGAGTTTGAGTTGTGTTTCCCTCATTTTCCTTATGAGGGATATGAACACACTTCTTAAAATAGCACAAGGTTTGGGGTGCTTCTGTCTTCAACACCAAAGAGTCTCTAACTTTTAGGTGAGTTTCGTTTAAGAAGGTTTTAGAATCAGATTCAAATAACCTCTGGAGTCCCAGCCTCTGAGTCACTGCTGGGCTGGTCTGAGTATTTGGGGTAAGTGGGAGGCCCTGGGAAGGCAGTTACTGGTATATAGGGGGGTTCTTTAAGTCTGTTCTTTCCTTACTGTTAGGCAGTAATGTGTTCCCCTTATTCTCTTCGGTTGTTTCCAGCGTACAGTGACAAAGCTAGAGACCTTACTCCCTGCTTTCATCATGATCTGTAAGCAGCGCTCATACAGGCAGGTAACAAACATGCCTTTCTTTGAAGTTAGTTCAAGATGTGCATCTTATCCCTTTCTCACTCTCTTGCCTCGGTTGTAATAAATACTTTCTTTTTGCTTGTGCAATCCAGAATTAGGAAACAATTTTAACAGACAAGGCAAAATGGCATGTTAATTGCAACTCTACCCTCCCTGGGTAGAGACCTTTGTCTCTTTCCTCACTGTCTGTTGAAAGAAAACACAGTGCATTTGTCCTGGTCGCTGGGAAATGAGAAAGAACTTTCCAGCTCCATTATCTTTACTTGCATGTCATGACTGTTGTGTTTTTAATAGTAGGGGGGAAATCAGATAGTATTTTACATTTGAGTAGCGTAGGGCATCATAGTGAAAATAATTCATTTTGCATATGTTAATTTAACCACACTGTCTCAGCAATTTGAATACCCCAAGTATTCATGGAAGCCTTTAATTGAAGTTGGAGAAGCTACATTCTAGTAGTTGTTATTGCCAAGTGCTTGGCTTAGCCATCCACATATGAACATCTGTCTGTGGAATGGCATAAAACATATAATAGCACTGCCTTTTTTTCTGCATTAGAGTCCTGTGTTTTAGAAGCAGTTGGTCAAAATGTTCAGCTTGGATTTTAAAAACCACATAGATGAACTATTTGGTAGTGATACACATAGTTCAGTTGTTGCTATTTGAGAGAATTTTAATTTTAAAATACTAGTTATTAAAAAGTTGATTATTAATTTTGGCAGCCATGCTCATGATTATATCCAGGCTTTAAGTATTTGAGCTCCTGGAAATAGCTACAATATTTTTGCGTGATATCTCTAAGTAGGCTATTTATCTTTGGCTAGGTAATATGTTGGGTAGAATTTGTTTTGGCTGAAATCGTGGAGTTAGCTGGATTGGTGGAATCTGAAGCCCTGCAGCATTCTTTACAGGACACTGGAATGGGCAGCTTAGCATCAGATATGCTGTGTGTGGTTTAGCATCTAACAGACTGTTAGATACAGTCCACCAGGTCCCAGATCCTGCCTGCTGGGGTCTGAATGTTTGTGTCCTCCCAAAATTCATATACCAAAGTCCTAACCCCCAAAGGTGATGATATTGGGAGGTGGGGTCTTTGGGAGGTGCTTCGGTCATGATGGTGGAGCCTTCGTGAATGGGATTAGTGCTCTTAAAAAAGAGGTCCCACAGAGCTTCCCAGCACTGTCTACCATGTGAGGACACAATGAGAGGGTATGAGCCAGGAAGAGGGGAGGGGGGCTCTTACCAGAAGCCAAGCATGCTGGCACCTTGATCTTGAACTTTGAGCCTCTTTAACTCTAAGAAATAAATTTCTGCCATTTGTAGTCTGCGGTATTTTGTTGTTACAGCGGCCCAAATGGACAAAGACACAGCACAATAGGTCACTCAATGAGTGGTGGAGTTTGGCACACAGTAGATGATCAAAAAATGTTGAGTTTATGAAATAGAAGTCTGTCTTCTGTGGATGGATTTAAAGGATGTTTGGGATTCAGACCTGTCCTGTGGGGTCTCTCAAGGACCCGAATCAACCATGGCGATCAGATTATAGAACCTCCTGGGAAGAACCCTTAAGGAATCATGGGCCTCAGGAAACCCTAGTTCTTCAGCAAAAGCCACCTAACAGGCCCGCTATTCAGACAAAACTGGCTTTTGGGAGTATTTTTTAAAAACAGTCTCCTACCCTACTTCAAGGACTATTTTGATGCCACTGTAGTGGCAGTGGTAATTTCCATCAGAGGTGTTCAGATAAATATTTTTCTCATGGCTGCAATCACAGTCCAAAAGGATTGTTTACATTTCTTAGAGTGACATTATTAAGTGTCAAAAATGGTTTGAAAGTAGCAAAATGCCTGGATATAAAACTTAAGCAGTGGTGTTTATTTGGCCTGAAATGACCCCCCATGTCCTCTTGGAAAAACAACCACACATTTCTTTTAGCTCTCTTCTATGGTACCTGGATAAGAAGTGATTGACCAACCGACTCCCCTTTGCAGTCCTTTTGGGTGAATAGTGCCACCTAACCTTGCAGTGGCCACGTGGTTACTGACCTTTACTCAGGTACTTGGACACACACAGACAGCCCTCTTCACTCAGCACCTGGCACTGAAATAGAAATCTGCATCCTTATAGGCTTGAATGATGGAAAAAAAAATGTATATCCATATATTATTTCCCTAAGTACATTGTACACTCATAGAAACAGGCTGTGACTTGTATTCACTTGTTTATTCATTCAGCAGGCACTTCTCAGGTACCCCTTAGACCTGTTGCATTGTGAGCTCGTAGTAAAAGTCCCATATGTTCAGAAATGATGTAAAATAATGCAAACAAGCAAACAGTGGAATAATGTGAGTAGTTACTTTTTTTTTCTTTTTTTTTTTAAAGTAGGCTCCATGCCCAACGTGGAGCCCAGTGTGGAGCTTGAACTCACAACCCTGAGATCAAGACCTGAGCTGAGATCAAGAGTTGGACACTTAACCGGCCAAGCCACCCAGGTGCCCCTAATGGGAGCAATTACTTTTTAAGAAGCTATAAACCTTAATGGAAAAGCTGCTCAAGGAAGGGCAGCCCATTGCCACTAGCTCCTGAATAGCAGAGCTCATTCACAATTGCAGAAGCTTTCCTGGTTGGCCTTAACCCTCACTGTGCCTTTGTTGTTTCGGTATATATAAGGTTCAGGGAATTCTCTGCAAGAGTCTACTGGCCAGGGTCTTTTGCTCCTGGGGTGAGGGGGTGGCTCATAGGAAGGAGATGTGGGATAGATGATCGGGCTCTGTCCTGTCCCATCTTTTCTTTCTTTAGATCCTCAGCCTCCCTTCTCCCTCCCTGCTGCCAGTTATGATATTCCTTGGTGATAAAAAAGAAAGGAAAGGAGGAAAGAATGAGATCTGACAAAACTGTAAACAAAGAGACAGAGCCACAAATCTGTCTCAACATCCATATAATAGACACACTGATTGATTAAATAGTTTAAAAATATTAACTTCGTATATGATAACTTCGATCATAAAACTGACTCCTATTGAGGTGACTTCTATTGAAGAATTCTGTTTGGACGTACTGTGTGCCAAGCACACACTCATTAACATGGTCCCAGCAGGAAGTAGAGGAAACCAGAAAAAATGGAAGGTCTCCTACCTGCTTCACCTTAACACAGCATTTTTTAAATAGCATAATTTGAAGAGATAAGAGAATTTTTACTAAATTTCCAGCAATAATCTGATTTAGCAGAAGGACACCATGGAACTGACTTAGTTGAAGGTGTGGATAAGTTATTAAGAGACTTTATTTTTCATTTTATATCTCTCTTTAGTGTTTGAATTTTTTCCCAAATACATGTATTACTTTTTCCCTTCTAGTCAATACAGTTATCTGGTAGACTGAAATTTCTGACTTATTTTTTGTACTTACCTACATATACATAAACTTAATATATATACATAATAAAAGTTATGACTACACACCTATTGGAACAGCTAAAATTAAAGATAATGGTAGCACCAAATGCTGGTGAAGATGTGGAGAAATTGAATCTCTCATACATTACTGGTGGCAATGTAAAATGCTATAACCACTCTAAGAAAATTGTTTGGTACTTTCTTAAATAAACTGAACATATATTTATCATACAACTCAGCAATTTCACTCTTGGACATTTATCCCAGAGATATGAAAAGTTATATGCACATAGAAACCGATACACAGCTTTATTTGCAATGGCCCAAAACTAGAAACTACTTAAATGCCCTTCAGTGGGTGAATGGTTACCATGAAATATTACTTAGCAATAAAAAAAGAACACACTGTTGATATATATTAACAACTTGGATGGATCTTGAGGGCATTATGCTGAATACAAAAAGCCAGCCTTTAAAGGATCACATACTATAAGATTCCATGTAGCTGTCTTAGTCAGTTTGCTTAAACAACAAGTAATTGTTTCTCAAGGCTCTGGAGGCTGGGCAGTTCAAGATCAAGGTACAGCAGATCCAGTGTCTGGTGAGGATCCACATTTTGGCTTGTAGACAGCCGCCTTTGGCTATATCCTCTCATGGCTGACAGAGAATGATCTGTGTCTCTTCCTCTTCTTATGAGGATGTTAATCCCATAATAAGGGATTAATGCTCCACTTTCATGACCTAATCCAACCTTAATTACCTCCCAAAGTCCTACCTCTAGTTACCGTCACATTTGGGATTAGGCTTTCAACATAGGAATTTTGGAGGGACATAGACATTCAGTCCATAGCAGTAACATTCTCTAAATTACAATCCCATGGATGAAAAACAGGTTAGTGGTTGCAAGAGATTACGGGATGGCAAGGTGTGGAGGAGGGTGTGACAATCAGAGATAATATGAGAGAGATCTTTGTGGTGATGGAAGAGTGCTATATCTTGATTGGGGGCAGTGGTTACATGAATCTACCCATGTGATGAAATGACATACACATAATGTATATACACACATTGTTCCAGTGTCAGATTCCTGGTTTTGACATTGGATTATAATTACATAAGGTGTAACCATTGAAGAAACTTTGTGAAGGGTCTGAAGGACTTCTCTGTATAATCTTTGTAACTTCCTGTGACTATAATTATTTCAAAATAAAAAGTTAAAATTTGATTGTAGATCTTTCACATTATTTTTAATTCCTTGCCAGATAAGAGTCTTCATTGTATCTGTTCATACACAATTAGCTTTTTTCATAGTTCTGCTTTTCTGTCTAGTAGAAATAAGACTAGTTGTTATGAAGTTAAGATAATTAGTTTATATTTTTAGATCTGCTGACTCAAAATGCTTAGCAGACTGGTAGCTAAATTGCTCTTTCACTGTTTTCATGGTTTCCTAGATCAAGTAGATGGATTATTAATCTGGGTTCAATCATCAACAAATAATTACCACACACCTGCTAAGTGGTGGACTGTATTCATGATGCTGGAGTACAGGCATGAACAAGACAAAGTTCCTACCTTCCTGGAGGTTACATTTCTGACATGTGAAGTGAGGCTAAAAGAACATAGAAAATGTATCCCCAGATCCCCTGGAAACTATTTGAACTGAAGGAAAGGGAAGTCTCCAGGACCTACTTCAGCATCTGCCCTTTGGTTGGTGTCTCCAAGTAGTATTACATCAGTGTGGGCAGAATATTTTGGATCTAATGATGTTTCTGGCAGGAGAATGAACATGATTTGCAATCACTATACCTAGTATGGATTAAGAACTGTAAGAATATCATAAGGAAAACAAACAAATAGAGCCTGATAGCTTCTTTCCTTAGGCATGAACAAATGTATCAGTTACTAGAAACACCCATACAAGATGGATTTTATTCTATTCTATTTTATTTTATTTTATTTAAAACAATTTTTTAGGAGAGCCTGGGTGGCTCAGTTGGTTGAGTGTCTGACTCTTGGTTTCGGCTCAGGTCATGATCTCATGGGCCATGAGATGGAGCCCCACTCCAGGCTCTGTGCTGAGCAGGGAGAGTGCTTGAAGTGTCTCACCCTCAGCCCCTCCCCCCATGTGCATGTGCACGTGCATGCATGCTCTCTCTCTTGCTTGCTCTCTCTAAAATAAATAAATCTTCAAAATTTTTTTGCATACCATTTAATAACTACTCTCCTATATTTTATCCATGAGGTTCTGTAGTTTTTACTTATAAGTATTTTGGGTTTGTTGTGTGTGTGTGTATTTTTTGTTTTAATTAAAGTATAGTTGACACTGTTATATTAGTTTCAGGTGTACAACCTTGTGATTTGACAACTCTATATAACCTATGCTATGCTCACTACAAACATGGCTACCATTTGTCACCATACAATGTTACTGTAATACCAGTGACGATATTCCCCGTGCTGTACCTTTTATCCCTCTGACTTACTCATTTGTTTTTGGAGAAAGGTTCTGAGCCCCTGTATTGCCCATGGCCTTCATAATCACCCTCCTCATCTGTGGCACTGCTACAAGATGACGGCAGTGTGGACTGACTCCAGCAGGAATGCCAGGGGCAGCCTTAGCATAATAAAGACCACGATTAGCTGGGGTTTCTAACTAGACTCCAACCTTTTTCTATTTCCTCTTGTGTCCATTCATTGAACACATCATCCAACTCTTGCTATGTGCCAAATGCTAGGATCAATAAAAGTCAAAAGTAGCTCCAAATCTCAGGGACTCACAGACCCTTGGGGGAAGGCAGCCAGGGGCATAGCTGGCAAGCATGCCCTGGGCATTAGGATATCCCCCAGAGTGTGCCAGCCACGTTAGCCTCAGGGGGGAGCTTGTTAGAAACAGAATATCTGGGGGTGCTTTACAAGAAGCACAGTGTTCGTGTGGATGATGCTTGGTGACAGATTCCCCAGGGCACGTGGATGTTTGTTTCTCTTGGACCCTGCCAAGCAATCCTCTATGTGTGTGGCAGTGTTTACAGACCCAGTCTACGGGGAAGGCTGCTCCGGCAAAGACTGTGTCACTGCTTTGGGGAATGTTTTCTAGAGCTTCCAGAAATGCCTCAGTAAGTCAGGACTGGCACACCAAGTGACTGCTTTGCTGCTAGAGCTCTTAACATGAAGGGCCAGGAGCGACCCTGGCAAACACAGGGCTGACGTGTGTGGGAACAGTGGGAGTGACCCTGGCAGGGAAGCGGGGGAGGCCTGGATATTGTTTCTCTGTCCCCTGTCCTGCTACTCTCTGCCCTGGGCTCAGAGCTCTCAAGCACCCGAGGATGGCGTTCCCGGGCAGGGCGCGCCCCTATGTTATCCCAGAGAATGAAGAAATCCCCCAGGCAGCCCTTAACAGTGTCCACCAGGCTAATGGCAGTGAAGACGAGAGGGCTGTGTCCAAACTGCAGCGCAGGCACAGTGACGTAAAGGTCTACAAGGAGTTTTGTGACTTTTATGCGAAATTGTAAGTGTCTCCTCTCCTGGAAGAGGCGCTCCCGTCTTCCAGATCTAGCCTTCTTGGGCTTTGAGTTCATTAGCCATTGATGGTTTTATTTCCTCTACTTTCAGGAGGGGCATTCCAGGGTGATGGAGGGGGAGGGGGCATATTCCAGCAGGCAGGAATACACCAGATGAAATGCAGAAGTGAAAGAAAATGCTCCCTTTACAGTAATAGTAGTAATGTCTTTGTGTTCAATAGGTTCCTGACAATAGTACATTTTCATTATGTAGTCCAAGAGGGAGGTGTAGAGTTTTTGCTGTCAGGATTTATAATAGAAAAATTGTATGCTCTAAAACTTTCCACAGATGAGGGGTCGGTTGAGGGAAGTAGTAAAAATTGAATTACAGACTGTTGATAAAGATACACATTTTTGTTAGGTTTAACAGCAGTTTGAAGTAGGCTAACTGGGTTTCTTAATACTGTCTTGAGGGGATTGAATGAATAAATAAGGATGCTGTGTAACTAGCAAATATACATATATTTATATATACATATATATGCTATTAGGTCTAAAATGTCTAATACATGTTATTAAATGGGTTTTAGCAAACAATTAAAAAAAGTAGTGCAGAGTAGTATTTAGACCAGCTCATTTAAGATTGTTGACCTCCTGCAAAGTCATAAGTTTGGAATTATTGCAAATACCCAGTTTGTCAATTAAGAGTTACGGAGAATTTAACTGACCTGATTCTCTATTTCCATTAATCCATTCTATGTGGTATTGTAACAGATGTCATTTATTTTCACAACTTACAAAGAGTTCTGTTTAAGTGTAATTGGGCACTTACAATTATACTGTAGCCAAAATGCTTTGTGGACTCTCAAGATGCTTTTTGGATTTACACATTTTTTCATTTTGATGCCAGAAAGTTTGTTTCACATACTTTGATCAATGAGGCACTTGAAAAACAAAAAGCTTAATGATACCAAGTTTTCTGTGTGCGGTTGATTTGTGGAAGTGGGTCGGGTAAATCAGTTACGACTGGCCAAATGTGAAGATTCTGTATTATTAAAGGCTTTTACATATATATTTCCCAACATATATATTCTTTGTCATCAACACCACTTCTTAGCAAAAATCCTTTTTTGAAAAATTAGCCAACTAATTATAACTAGCCGGATGACAGTTAAAACTATCATTCATGACTTTTAAAATGTAATTTCTATCATAGGTAGTGTTAAATATAAAAAACAACTGTAAAAAAAATACACAGGTCACTGTGGGTTCATCAGTCATAACAAAGTACGTCTCTGGTGGAGGATGATGGCAGCAGGGGAGGCTTGCATGTGGGGGTGAAGGGGAATTCTACGCCTTTCTCTGTTTCGCTGTGAACCTAAAACTGCTCTAAAAAGTAGTCCATTAAAAAAATTCACAGTGCCAGAGGGTCAAAGACAAGAGAGGAAAAGGAAATGTAAACAATTAAGTAGGTTGGTGAGATTATTAGGGGTTCTTTCCTGAAAGTTTCCTCTAATGTAGTTTCTTTTCTTATCCTGCTTGTTATTAAAAGGAATACTACTTCAAAAATACGCATTACATTATTTCTAAAGCTAGCTTATTTTTCCTGTGTGTTGGGAAACTATATGTTTGTTTTTATAATGTGTCTACCTATTTTCTAACTATTTGAGTATTTAAATTTGAATATAACCAGTGTTTAGTATAATGAGTAGGAAACAGGTAATAAATGCTTTTGATCTTAGGACCGCTTTGCACTCTTAAAAATTACTGAAGTCCCCAAAGAGCTTTTGCTTATCAGTATTTACTGTCTTAGAAAATAAACACAGAGAGCAAAATTAAATATGTATTGATTTAAAATAACAATAAACTCATTACATGTTAATATTAATAAGTATTAATATTAATGAATTTTTATGAAAAATAACTATTTCCAAAATGACAAAAGCTTGGTGGGAAAAGTGGCATTGAATTACATTTTTGCAAATCTCATTAATGACTGTCTAAATAAGACAGTTTCTCAGTTCTGCTTCTGAATTTATCCTAGTGCAATATGTTGCTTTAGATGATGTATATAAAGAAAATATGCCTCCCACAGAGATGTAGTTGGAAAAGGGAGGACATTTTGAAACCCTAAAAGGGTCACGGTGGTCCCCATACTTTGAGAACCATTTGATCTAGATAATGGATCAAGACATTCCAGAATGTTCTTCTCTTCCTGCTTTTTGGGAGTTCTATTAAAATTATAAGCATCTGGTGAATCTTTTGAGAGGGTTCAAAATTAATAATAATGCTTTATATTTGAGTAGCATCTTCTGGCTTCCAAAGTTATATACATTTTCTTATTTTATCCTCAAAGAGATATTAGGAATTACTGGGGCAGTTTTACCATACTTCAACTAGAAACACCTGTGGGTTTTGGTCAGGAGAAAGGGGAAGCACAAACCTTTCCAAGAGCTTTGCTAAAACTGCTACAATTCATCTGGCTTATGGCAAAGCCAAATGAAGAAGGGAAATGTGATGCATTTTTCTCCATAACCTACAGTAATTTTGAAATGACAAAGTAGAAAATGTAATATGAGACTTAGGCCAGTTTTGCCAAGCAATGAGGCTGCCTCTCTTCCTTTTTTTCCCTTTTTTTGTGATGTTTTAATTCTATATTTAAGCCTATTAAGTAAAGTTGAGTTGTGATTTGGTATGTGGTTATGAACGTGGTACTTCTATGTGGGGTTAGTTATGGCAAGGCTACAAAATAGGAATACTGTTTTGTTTTTTTTTTTAAGATTTTATTTATTTATTTGACAGAGAGAGAGCGAGAGCAGGAACATAAGCAGGGGGAGTGGGAGAGGGAGAAGCAGGCTTCCTGCCGAGCAGGGAGCCCGATGTGGGACTCGATTCCAGGACCCTGGGATCATGACCTGAGCTGAAGGCAGACGCTTAACGACTGAGCCACCCAGGCGCCCAGGAATACTGTTTTTTGAAACATTTAGGGCAAGAAGGCAAAATTATCTTCCATTGGGGTGGGATGGAGTTGAGACAAGATATGTGTGAGCCCTTCTGCTAAGGAAACAGGAAAACTTAGAAACTGGCTGGGGACAAGGCAATTAATCTGTCTGTAAAATGAAGGCTCCTCACCTGCCTCACAGGGTGGTTGATTCTAGAGAATGTTGGCGGTAACTTTACAAGGTGGATTGACTCAATATCTAGGTGGTTACAGGCTGCACCAGGCAACTAGACACACGGGTAGAGCTTGTGCTCTGAGTGGGCGTCTGAAAATAAACTTGCCAAATTGTGAAGGACGGCTTGGCCAATGAGTGCTCTGGTTAGGGGACCCTCCCCACTTCAAGGCCTTTTAGAACAAAGCAGTTCTTTATGTGGAACAGGGCTTGTTAGAGCTAAATAATTATCTGAGTATATGCTTTTCTTCTTGCAAACTACACAGTGGTTAGTTAGGATGTGGGTCCATTTATTGAGTGCCTCGTATGTTTCAGGGTATAGTGGAATGATGGCAGGGAAAGACCGGGTCATTGGGTTCATCGGTGGTCATTTGATAGGTGATAGGTGTCCCTATCATGTCTTCTCGGGTGTTTGAAATTGATACTGTAATCTGGTTGTGATTTTATGAACGGGGACTCTGGATTCTGCTCCAATGTCTTCCATTAACTACTGAGCTTTGTGACATTGGGCTGGTCACTCCAACTCCCTGAACCTCCCCGTGTCATATCTATAAAATGATCTTCACAATGTACAATCCTCTGATTAAGATACAGCTTACAATGTTGGTGCTCAATACTTGTCTTACCAATGAGATTACAGGACTAAGGCATTCTGGTGGATTTTAGGAGCTACTTAACAGCAGTTGCCTTCAGCAGGATCTAACCAAAGGGATAACCTGTGTCAGGACATGGTGTTCAGTTGATATGCAGTTTAGATTCTGTTCTCAGAAGGAAGAGAAATGGGCTTTGAGATGGTGACCTGTGGATATTTTAATTAGGCTTATTAAGCTGTAACCTCAAGCTCCTGGAGGGCAGCTCTTGAACTTCTGTCTATCCCTAGTTCCTCACTGGTAGTGGGCACTCATTTATAGGATATTTAGCAAGAGGAATGTCAGAAATGTTAAAGAAAAACAGATTCCAAGCAGGAGGCCCTTTCAGCACCTGAGATGCATGGGCAAAGAGATGGGAGCAGTTTGAGTTCTTAAGACACAAGAATTTGGGCTTAAGGGCTACAATATGATTTTTGTGATCAGATAGAATTTTCTCCTCAGTTCTTCGTGTCATTTGGTCTTAAGTCTAAGAAAAGATAGACAGTTTGTGACTTCCTCTGCTTTATGTGTTACAGCAACATGGCCAATGCCCTGGCCAACGCCACCTGTGAGCGCTGCAAGGGGGGCTTTGCGCCCGCCGAGAAGATAGTAAACAGTAACGGGGAGCTGTACCACGAGCAGTGCTTTGTGTGTGCTCAGTGCTTCCAGCAGTTCCCGGAGGGACTCTTCTATGAGGTGAGTCAGCCTGGACAGAAGCACAGGGGCACCGTTTTGAGGATCCTCCTTTGTTTTGAATTTCAGTATGAAGATTGTATTGACGTGCCTGGTCTTTGGTACCTGTCAGGTCAGTGATGGTTTATGTGCAGAATGCCCTGCCAGACCCTGCCCCCCACTTGTATTGTTCATTTCACCTTCCTGTTTCAGAACCCTTAGTACCGGGGCGCCTGGGTGGCTCAGTCGCTAAGCGTCTGCCTTCGGCTCAGGTCATGATCCCAGGGTCCTGGGATCGAGCCCTGCATCTGGCTTCCTGCTCCGCGGGAATCCTGCTTTTCCCTCTCCCACTCCCCCTGCTTGTGTTCCCTCTGTCACTGTGTCTCTCTCTGTCAAACAAATAAATAAAATCTTTAAAAAAAAAAAAAGAAAGAAAGAAAGAACCCTTGGTACCTTGTTACTTGACCTATCAGACCTGTGCACTTCAGCTCAGCAGACAGAGTCCTTTCATAAATGTTAGCCACAGGCTTTCTGGCTTTTCCACTCAGGTCCCCACTTGCTTGCCCCCTACACATGCCTTACTGATTCCTGCCTCTGTCTCTTTCCCCGACTCAGAGCACCATGAAATATCCTCTCTAATGCCGAACGTCGGTTACCTACCTTTCATGCAATGAGTGGGAGCTTCCATGCATTTATTTTCTAAGGAGGATCTTGTTCAGATACTTTGGAGGGATATCCTGTCCATATTAAGCTCTTCTGTGTATCTTCTTCTCCAAATTCTTTTTCTTTCTTTTTTTTTTTAAAGATTTTATTTTTGTTATGTAATCTCCTTACGCAGTATGGGGCTCAGACTCACAACCCCAAGATCAAGAGTCACATGCTCCACCAACTGAGCCAGCCAGGTGTCCTCCAATTTCTTGTTCTTGATTCTCCTGCGTTACCCTGTGGTGTCTACACATCCTTTGTATTTCTTCTTATGATCACTGAAACCCCCTTCTCACAGAATATGTCTGCTTTTGGGACTAGTCTGTGGAGGCTGAACCCATGCTGTTAATGAAGATAAGAGTGGCATATGTGTGTGTCCAATTATATAGTGTATTTTTATCAACTTACTTGTACCTGTCTGTATGTGTGTTATTCATATGTGTGTCTATGATAATGTGTGTACATAGAATTATGTTATAGCCAGAGATGGCTGCTCTTTGATTTCTTCTTTGCCTACCACATTTTTTAATTTCCCTGTTTTAAAAGCCATTCCTAAGGAAGGAAAGGTAGTTTCTAATGGTCATTAGTAAGTTAATTGTTTGCCACTCAGACGGCAGTTTCCCATAGAAACAATGCCTCCTGAGAGGGAGGTTTCCAGGCCAGCCTGCAGAAAAGCTATTTAGTCCATCATACGTACAGGACAAACAGAACTGCCCTGTATATAGTAACATAACTCTGAGAACAGCTTTAAGAGATTTGATTAGGGACCACTCTTTTATTCACCAGAACACACTTTTGAGCTCCTGCTATATCCTAGAAACCGCATTCCTCACAATAAAAACCCTAGCAATAGGAACAGGAACTCTTGTTCTCTTTTCTTTCATTCTTCCTAACTCTTTCCCTGGGCAGTGGGAATCTCTTTTTCTGTCAAAGGTAATGGCTTTGGGCTGGGAATAGCAAGTGATAGTCAGGAGAGTCACAGTAGGAGGGAAGACGGGGAGGCGGCTGGAGCAGGGGCTGTGCTGCTTGGCATCACGGTAACAGACCCCGCCGGAGGCTGTGGGAGAGGCTGCCAGTGGTAATGAGGAGGGTGGCAGCTAGATTCCTGAAGAAGAAAAGGAGATTGCTAGGGATCTGGGCAGCAGGGAGAGAAAGGGAGCGGAGAGATGGAGAGTGGTCCTCAATTGGAGTAAAGGACAAGGACCTGCTTCCGTGGGTCCTTGATGAAACCATTCAGGTTCTCAGGTCAGCACGGTGGAGGCGTGCCAGGACTGGGGCAAGGAAGGAGGTCACTTAAGAGAGTCAGGAGTCTGCCTCCTGAGGAAACATGAGTCTACATACTCTTGTCAATCCCAACCTACCCCTACTTTTTTTTCCCCTCGAGGCCCAAAGAGGTTGAAATGTCCCTATAACATAGCAGATCTGTGACATGAATGGGCTTGGAACCTAGTTTGGTCTCCTAATGCCCAATATGGTATTCTTTCCCTTGCATATTCTTTTCAAATCTAAGATATTTTTATTGAAGTGGGTAGTTATGGCAGAAGCCTTAGGAGAGAGTCCAGAGGAGCAAGAGAAGGACCCAAAAGAGAAAGGCCGGGTCAGTTTCTCCAAACATTAATTCCATATTATATGGTCCGTTTGCCTGGCACTTTGGAATTAATAATGTTGTCAAGCACGATCACCTGGTTCTGCATCTGCAAGCTGTCAGCTGCCAGGCCACTTGTGCTTAGTCAGAGGGAAGGCTCTGTGAGAGCTTCCAGTAGGACAGAATAAAGCATGACTCACACTTGTCCTCCTGCCCACCTCTCACTCCTTTTTACTTCTGGACTATAAATATGCTCCCTGGGGGATGCCTGGGTGGCTCAGTTGGTTGGACGTCTGCCTTCAGCTCGGGTCATGATCCCAAGGTCCTGGGATCGAGTCCCACATCAGGCTCCCTGTTTGATGGGAGGTCTGCTTCTACCTCTGCGTGCTGCTTGTGCATGCTCTCTCTCTCTCTCTCTCTCTCTCTCTGACAAATAAATAAATAGAATCTTTTTAAAAAAACATATGCTCCCTGGGTCTGTTATTATTCCAGAATGTTACAAATACCCAGAACTGGTCTATTAATGGGCTATTGCCCAGCTTAAGGTCCCTTGGGTCCTGAGGAAGATTGCTATTTTAGCTACACTTACAATTAAAACCCCTTTCCCAAGGCCAGGGATTTGTAAACCTGCATGTGGAAAATCTGGCTTTTCCTTTTGGTTGAATGATATTAGAGAAAAAGCTATCCAAGTCTTCCAAGAAATAATACGTATTCTCAGTTACTGAAAAGGAAGCCCCAAAATTTACCTGGCTTGCTTTTCATTTGAGATACAACGTATGTACTTCAGTCTTGCTGTATGTAATAATCGCAAATGTGGGGCACCTGGGAGGCTCAGTGGGTTAAACAACCGACTCTTGATTTCGGCCTAGGTCATGATCTCAGCATCGTGAGATGAGGCTCGTGTCGGGCTCCATGCTCAGCATGGAGTCTGCTTGTCCCTCTCCCTCTGCTCCTCCCCATGCTCACTCGCTCTCTCTCAAATAAATAAATAAATTCTTTTAAGAAAAAATAACAAATGTGTTCTTCCCACTCTACAGCTTTGATACTGCTTTTGTCTTATGATTAAAACATCATCCTTCCCTTATTTTCTACAGTATCTACTCTTTTCTCCATAGGATTGGTTCTGAAGACTTAGAGGTGGGTTTTCTGCACTCACTTCCCCTTGAAAATGGGATTCAGGGCGCCTGGGTGGCTCAGTCTGTTAAGTGTCTGCCTTCGCTCAGGTCATGATCCCAGGGCGCAGGGATCAAGCCCTGCATCGGGCTCTCTGCTTGGCGGGGAGCCTGCTTCTCCCTCTGCCCCTGCTGCTCCCCCTACTTGTGCTCTCTGTCTCTCTCTAATAAATAAATAAAAATCTTAAAAAAAAAAAAAGAAAGAAAGAAAGAAAATGGGATTCACTTTTACTGTGGAACTTCTGATATTTTGGATCAGATGGCCAGGATGCTGCTCCCTTTGGCCCCAAAGGCAAGTTTAGCGTTACACTACTGTTTCCTACCCACTCATGAGGATGTTTGTCTGGAGGTGAGCTGATTGAGCTCAGCTATTTCTGGCTCATCTGCAGCTCCTCTTAAGAGTGAGTTAGCAGCAACCAGGATTATTACCTGCATTGGCTCCTCTCTCAAGGTGAACTTCAATCCCACCAGATCATGTGGTTCAGCTCGTGAACTTAAAGTTTGCTATTAGACTGGAATACATCAACCCTAAAGAATAAAAAGTCGGGCTCAATGATTCTTGGGCTCTGTAGCTTCTGTCATCAATGACTGCTTTCCCCAGCGTGTTTTTATTACAGAACCACGTGAGTCGTGTTTTCAGACCACTCCCATCTGTCTCATTTCAGTTATCTTCTCTAGTACACACAGCACTTTGTTTATACCTTTAGTATGGAGAGCATTTCACATGTTTATGTGCTTATCTTCTTCCCCTCTAACTTTAAATACCTTGGTGTCAGGACTGTCCTCATTAACTGGTATATCTATCATTTGTTATACAGTATTTGATGACTCCTAGGTGCTTAATAAATACAATGATGTGTGTACAGTACTTGGATAGTATAGATGGCAAGATAAAATGCTAATATACCCACTAGGAACCAGGGCAAACATTTTCTAACATAAACATTTGCAAAATCTTGGTACGCTTTACTCATTTACCTATTGTTCATCTCATGAACATTGTCCAAGGTTTATTGTCCAGAGTGGTGGATGAAAGAAATGTATTCTTAAGTAGAAGCAGAGGAGATTTCAGTTTTGGAAAGAACCCTGAGTAAATGCCTGAGCCATGGTATATTTTCAGTACCATATGTGGACCGCTGACTTGAGATGTTAGTTCAGGTCAGTGTGGTGTTGTTGAATAAACTTACTTTTGATTTAAAACCTACAGAAAAGTTGAAAGAATTGTACAATGAATATCATGTACCCTTATGCATCTCACACACAAACCCACCACACCCATTTTCTGCCAAATTATTTGGAAGTAATTTGCAGACATATAACACTAAATGAAGTTACTTTTAATTTTTGTGGTTTTTGTAGGGGAGGTATAATGAAAAGGTCATAGTTAAGAGATGATTTTTGGGATACTGGCCTTACCAAAATGTTCTGTTTTTGAGTGACATGTTGTATCTAGTTGGATTTTAATATAATCACTTCTGGTACTTGGAGCACTATTTCTTGAATTAAAAGCTCCCCTCCCCCCAGTTTGTTTAAATGATTCAAATGACTTTAAACTCTTATCTCCAAGAGCATTCGTTAAAAGGAAAAGAAAGAGCACAATTCTCTTTGCATATGGGCTGGACTTAATGATTCACTTCTAACAGGGATATAGAAATGAGTAAAGCAGTAACTTTGCAGTGGCAAAACCTGGCAGACACCATCTTAACCAAGTGAACAAGGTTAACTTGACCAGTAAGAAGTCATGTTGAGCTCACGTACTCCCCAATATGATGCAAGAAATAGAGCACATTATTACCTCTGTGGTATTATATATCTTCCCCCAAATCTATGACCTCAGTCTAATCATGAGACAAACCCATGATGATTACAAAACAGCTGACCGGTACCCTTCAAAATTGTCAATGTCCTGTCAAGGGCAGGACTGAGGAACTGTCACAGATTGGAGGTGACCAAAGAGCCTCGATTGGTCTGACTTCCATGGGATTTTCCAGGAGTGTTGTTTATTCATTCTTTTTTTAGGAAGCATGTATCCATAATTAGGATGTTTTGGGACCTCAGCATTTTTCTCAGATTTGTGCAGTGGAAACAGAGGGTAGATTCACTTTATTGGTACATGGTCAAAAAGGAACCCAGTAGTTCAAGGCTTTAATGTCATTGTTCCACATTCAGTAGAATTACCTCTTCATCTGTGTTCAGATGGCCAGTTCTCAAGTTCAGATTGTGTGTTGGCAGAGAAGCCAGGGGATCTTTCAATCATGATTTTTAAGTTCTTAGAGAAACCCACAAGATAATTTAAGAATTCTAGGTTATATTCTCTATTGGTCTGCCTAAGAGAGGTGGTGGATACAGAAGAAGCAGCACAGATTTTAGGGTCTTACAGCCTTGGATTGAATCCCAGCTCTACTGGCTTTGGTTCAAGTTATTTAATATTTTTGAATTTCAGTTTTCTCTAACAAGGGGATGATCATACGTGTCTCATAGGGTTGTGAGTTTGAACCAAGGTAGCATGTGCAGTACCTAGTAAATTAGCTCACTCCGTAGTACCACTTCCCAGTGGGTACTGCTCCGATAAGTAATGCTTGCACACACTAAACCAGGGTTCCTCATCCTCAGCACTGTTGGCATTTTGAACTCGATAATTCTTTGTTTGGGGGCACTCCTGTGCATTGTAGACTGTTTAGTAATATTTCTACCACTCTACCCACTAGATCTCCAGTTGTGACAACCAAAAGTATCTCCATACATTGCCAGATATCCCTTGGGGAGCTAAATCACCCCAGTTGAGGGACGCCTGGGTGGCTCAGTAAGTTAAGCGTCTGCCTTCGGCTCAGGTCATAATCCCAGGGCCCTGGAATCAAGTCCCATGTCAGACTCCTTGCTCAGTGGGGAGCCTGCTTCTCCCTCTGCCTCTGCTCCCCCTGCTTGTGCACGTGCTCTCTCTTTCAGACAGATAAAATCTTTAAAAATAAAAATAAAAATCACCCTCAGTTGAGAACCACTACACGGAATGAGGGCATCCCTTTGAATAGGTTATGAGCTTCACTATGGTAATAGTAAGTCCATTCTAAGTGGGCATGTTCCCCAGGTTGTTTAGACAATAGCCTCATAAAACAAAAACCTTTTTCTGTTTCTAAGAATTTGACTGCACTTAGAGTTAATTCTTGTACCATAAATTTAATTAGAAAGTATTTACAGACAGATTTCACTTAAGAAAGACCCTTAAGAAAGCCTGTATTTTCTGGCTTAAATTGGCACAAGGAAAGATAAGTACACCATTCTTGGATAGTCATCATGATGAAAGTGTCCTCCTCGTTTAGCAAAAGGCAAGATACACTATCTGTGTGGTGATTTGAACTGGTTCTGCAAACTGAAATTTATTTTTCTTTTTTCAAATACCCTACTTCTGCATTTTAATTTTAAACACCTTTTAAACATTAATGATTCTAAAAATGATTTATCTTTTAATTTTGTCTGTATCAGAATGTAGTGCTCAGGGTATTAATAAAAACAAGGAACCCACTAAAACAGTCATGGTGGTGTTGCTTTTTACCACCAGCACCACCAAGCATTGAGGTGCTGTTTCTGGTTTCATGTGAGTCTCTTGAGGGTAAGGTCACCTAGTTCATGTTCTTCACAGTCCTTCACCTTGCCTGGAATGTAGTACTTCATGTGTGAATTAATGCCCTATACTTGCTAATTTTAGAAGACTTGAGTTACATTAATATTTTTATTTCCGAAATAACTAAACCTCTGTTATGAGCCAGGCACTGTACTAGGTGTTTTATAGACTGTTCTTGTTGTTGTTCTTCGTTCCTTTGACTCACACGAACCCTGTGCATTAGGTATTTTTATTCCTAACTTACATGTGGCCCTGATGAGGCTCAGAGGCCTTGCCCACAGTTAACTAGTGGAGATTTTATCTCATGCCTGCTCGCCTGCACAAAGATGCCCTGACTCTCACCAAAACTGAAGTGGTTTCCTGGGACTGATGTTTTATCAGTCTGAGAGATAATGCTGTCTTGTATATGGCCATCACTGCTTTTTCGTTCATTCAGGAAATAGTTACGGAAAACTTATAAATGCAATGTGTGGTGGACTGTGTAGGCCACACTGTGCCCTAGTCCTGGGAGTGAATACAGTTTTCCCAGTGATTTGGGTAGAACTTGAAGATGGCTTCCATGGTACTTTTCCTCACTTTCAGATCAGGAAAATTTAGAGAGGTTGGATAAATGTATGAGTATATGGTTAGTGATCTTTGAATTTGGTATTGTAGCTTTGAAGGGAAATCTGTTTCCATCAGTGCTGGTGTTCATGAGTTACCAGTATCTCCAATCATCTTCCAGTACATATGAAGAAATATTTGTAAAATGACCAAGTCATTGGTGGCATGAGAAGGCTGTTTAAATGTCATTTCAGGAGGTGGGGGGGATTAGCTATTCAGACCAGAGGCCCTAACGTTACCGACTATATATAGCCGCTGTAATGGTTCCTAAATCTAACTTTGTGATATCTTGGAGTATCTCCAGTAAAAAGATTATCTTATATTTCCCCTAAGAAGATACTTTTGAAAGTAAAATGGAACCGACAGTTAGAGAGATGTAATTCCAGAAACATTACAAATCACGATGCACTGAACCAAGGACTATGAACGTGGTGTGAAGCCTTTTTCAGTTTGGCATAGTACAGGATAGATTCTTTGTTAATACTTCAGATTTCTTTCTTTCTCTTTAGTTTGAATTTCCCAAATGTGTCCTTTTTTCCCTGTCACAGAATGCATAACAGGAAAGACCAATTTATGATGAGTGATTTAGTGGAAAGAGGGTTTACAAAGAGATTTCTTCACTCATTTCCTCTTATACAGAATCATGATTACTCAGGAAGGCTGAACTCTGAGAAGGGAGGTCTGTTTGGGAGGAAACTTTCCAACTAGGGAGGTGCTTATCTGCTGACCCACTGACTTCAAAGCAGTTTACAACAAACCAGTACAAATCACCAAGTGAAGATCGTTAACGTTTGCACTTGCCTTGAAACGAGACTGTCAGCTAAGTCTCTAATTCTGAGCTTTCTTTAAAGCAGCAGAACTTCTCCCTACCTCCTCCCCCCCCTGCAAAGAGAATCTTCACAGAACTCAAAACTTAAAACAGTTCAAAGCAGAACTATTTTTGGTTGGAGTTCATCCTCCCCCATACTGAACAATCCCTGTTCCTTGCAGGTGGCAACAACCGGGGTTCTTGGACATTCTGTTTTAACACTGTCTGGAGCATTAATATTTCTTATAGGCTGATGGTATTTTAAACCAGTTTTGGGTTATAACATGCAGTTACCTAGAAAGGCAGTATTTCTGAAAGTTTGATTTTTCAAATTTATGATTTCTGATTTTTCTTCATTTTCATCCCAGAGTTTCACTTTGGATCAACTTCTGGCCTTTCTCCTAGACTTGGAAATCAAGCCATAACTGTGTTTGAGCATTTGTACACACTGTGAAAAAGGGGCAGCTCGTTCTAGCAAAAGAAATTATCTCTTGCATTAGTCCTTATATGGAGTAAGCACACCCAGAGTATGCAAGGGGTTTGCAGTATGAATGATTTCAAGGGAATCCATTTCTGGATCCTTGTATTTTGGTTTCAGGGAACTAAATTTCTGAATTCCTCTTCCAAAAGTTGATTTGTCTGATAATATATTTGTATTCATGGTAGCACTTACTTCTCCCACGTCACAAGAGAAAGGAATCTCAAATCTTTCTGTGATTAGTTGCTCCAGGACACCAATCAAAAGACATTAGCCAGGGGTCCTCAAACCCATAAGGCATTTTCTTGTTAAGAATGAAGCTTGGCTTTAGGAACTGTGTTGGATGTTCTATATTCAGATTTGTGGCAGATTTGGAAATGTGGGGAGTAATCATGACAACTTTCTTTTAAGACTTTGCCTTTTTCATCCCTAATTTCAAAAGGACTCATCCTTTTTTTTCAGTTTTGTTGAAATATGATCGACAGACAACATTGTATAAGTTTAAGATGTACAACGTGATGATTTGATATATGTGTATATTGTGAAATGATAACCACAGTAAGGTTAGTCAACACATCCATCACCTCATGTAATTATCTTGTGTGTGTGTGTGTGTGTGTGTGTGTGTGTGTGTGTGTGGTGAGAACATTTAAGATCTGCTCTCTTAGCAGACTTCAAGTCTCCCATACAGTATTGTTAACTATAACTATACATTAGATCCCAAGAACTTACTCATTTTATAACTGGAAGTTTGTACCCCTTGACCTACATCTCCCCATTTCCCCCATCCCTCCAGGCCCCAGTAACTCCCAATCTACTCTCTGTTTCTGTGAGTTTGGTATTTTTAGATTCCACACATAAATGAGATCACTCAGTATCTGTCTTTCTCTGCCTGACATTTCTTTTAGCATAATGCCCTGCAGGTCTGTCCACGTTGTTGCAAATAGCAGGATTTCCTTCTTTTTTATAGCTGAATGGTATTCCACTGTATATTTATACCACAGAACTGATCCTTTTTTTTTTTAATTTTTTTTATTGTTATGTTAATCCCCATACATTACATCATTAGTTTTAGATATAGTGTTCCATGATTCATTGTTTGTGCATAACACCCAGTGCTCCATGCAGAACGTGCCCTCCTCAATACCCATCACCAGGCTAACCCATCCTCCCACCCCCCTCCCCTCTAGAACCCTCAGTTTGTTTTTCAGAGTCCATCGTCTCTCATGGTTCTTCTCCCCCTCCGATTTCCCCCCCTTCATTCTTCCCCTCCTGCTACATTCTTCTTCTTCGTTTTTTCTTTCTTGACATATATTGCATTATTTGTTTCAGAGGTACAGATCTGAGATTCAACAGTCTTGCACAATTCACAGCGCTTACCAGAGCACATACCCTCCCCAGTGTCCATCACCCAGTCACCCCATCCCTCCCACCGCACACCCCACTACAGCAACCCTCAGTTTGTTTCCTGAGATTAAGAATTCCTCATATCAGTGAGGTCATATGATACATGTCTTTCTCTGTTTGACTTATTTCGCTCAGCATAATACCCTCCAGTTCCATCCACGTCGTTGCAAATGGCAAGATCTCATTCCTTTTGATGGCTGCATAATATTCCATTGTATATATATACCACATCTTCTTTATCCATTCATCTGTTGATGGACATCTTGGCTCTTTCCACAGTTTGGCTATTGTGGACATTGCTGCTATAAACATCGGGGTGCACGTAGCCTTTCGGGTCCCTACTTTTGTATCTTTGGGGTAAATACCCAGGAGTGCAATTGCTGGATCATATGGTAGCTCTATTTTCAACTTTTTGAGGAACCTCCACACTGTTTTCCAGAGTGGCTGCACCAGCTTGCATTCCCACCAACAGTGTAGGAGGGTTCCCCTTTCTCTGCATCCCCGCCAACATCTGTCATTTCCTGACTTGTTAATTTTAGCCATTCTGACTGGTGTGAGGTGGTATCTCATTGAGGTTTTGATTTGGATTTCCCTGATGCCGAGCGATATTGAACACTTTTTCATGTCCACAGAACTGATCCTTTTAAAGGGAGAGTCCTGTGAGAGCAAAACAAAGAGAGCAGTGGTAAGAAATTGTGAACATGATGAGTATGTGTTAAGAGCCAGAAGTAACAGCCAAAACAGAAGAGGTTTGTGACTCTCACGAGACACCAAGAGGTTAAACAACTTGACCAAAGTCACACAGCCCGTCAGCGGTTCAGCCAGAATTTAGACTTCAGGCCTTTTGGATCCACAGTCAGTGTTCTTAACTGCTACACTATGCTACCTATTTGAATTATATCTTAAAAAACTTATTCGAGGGGCACCTGGGTGGCTCGGTTGGTTAAGCATCTGACTCTTGGTTTCGGCTCAGGTCATGATCTCAGGGTTGTGGGTTTGAGCCCCATTTCATTTTGGGCTTCATGCTCAGCAGAGTGTCTGCTTGGGATTCTCTTCCTCCCCCCCTGCCCCTCCCCTGCACATGCTCTCTCTTTCCAAATAAATAAATCTTAAAAAAAAAAAAAACTTATTCAAATTACAACCGATCCTAATTTTTTCTACCTTCCGCTAGCAGATACAGTATATATGCCAACTGCTGGACTCATTTTGTTTTTGTTTTAAACAATATACATTTTTCTCTTTCATTAAATACAAACTAAAAGTTGAGTGTTTCTTTTCTTTTTTTAATTAAACTTTGTTTTAATGGGTCTCCAAATTCTGTGACAGATTTTTTGGTCAAGTTGTTTCCATTAAAAAGTACTGATTTTAAAAACTATAATAAAACTATCATGCATGCACGCACACACACACACACAAATAGTGCACAAAACATTCTCCTTTCCTTCTGAAGATGTGATGTATTTTTTTTATTATTATTATGTTCAGTTAGCTAGCATATAGTACATCATTAGTTTTTGTTTTTGTTTTTTTTAAAGATTTTATTTATTTATTTGACAGAGACAGACCCAGCGAGAGAGGGAACACAAGCAGGGGGAGTGGGAGAGGGAGAAGCAGGCTTCCTGCCGAGCAGGGAGCCCGACGTGGGGCTTGATCCCAGGACCCTGGGATCATGACCTGAGCCAAAGGCAGACGCTTAACGACTGAGCCACCCAGGCGCCCCACATCATTAGTTTTTGATGTAGTATTCAACGATTCATTAGTGATGCACTGTTATCATTAATCAGTCTTTTACTCTTGAATGTAAGTGACCAGTTGACACACACAGTTCTGAGCCTGGTCTTTCACCACCGATTAAGACTGGGGTGGATGGTAAACAATTTATCATTTCCAACTAAATCAGTGGAGCTGGTTCTGAGTCTTTATATTGAATTTTTTTTAATTATTGCTAAAAGCTAAACATCAGATTTCTATATATATACGTAATATACATCCAATAAGGGAACATATCTACTTCATAAATAACTTCTGCTTGGGGCTACACACAGTGCATTATGATAGGACTGGGTTAATGTAGCATATCAGGGTATCTGTTTGTAGCTTTTAAAAACAGATCATTAAATGTATTAGAACTTACTCATTTGAATTTCAAAATGAAGTAAGCCTTTTTCTGGCATAAGATAAATCTGCTTTGGCTGGTCTGCCAATTAAGGTGTAGTCGATAATGTTCAATAAATTGAGCAAATTGAGTTGACTACTGATGTATCATTAAAAATGGATTCTGAGGGACGCCTGGGTGGCTCAGTCATTTAAGCATCTGCCTTCGGCTCAGGTCATGATCCTGGGGTCCCTGGATCAGTCCTGAGTCAGGCTCCTTGCTCAGTGGGGAGCCTGCTTCTCCCTCTGCCTGCCGCTCCCCGTTTGTGCTGTCTCTCTCTCTCTCTGACAAATAAATAAAGTCTTTAAAAATAAATAAAAATGGATTTTGATAGTCAAACAGTTATGTGATATATGTGACATATAACTTGCAAGGAGCTCAAAGATTCAAAGGGAGACATGATATAATTCTCATGACATGTGAAGAGGGTAAAAGCAGCCCCCAAAATAGAAATTAATGTTGAACCCTGACTCTTCCAATGGTAAGTCATATTTATCCATGGATACATGGAATAATTGTGAGAGGAAGAGGAGCCCTACTCATCTCATTAAGATAGGCTTTTCAAGTAAACAAGTAGTGGAAAGTAAAATTTGACATTTTGACATATTCATGTTTTGACCATTTGTGTATTAATAATCATTGTAATGATAATCCAGAAGAAAAAGAATGTTTTAGAGCCTTATGGGTTCAGAAAGTAAAACAGATTTTAAAGTTTCATTATATATATTTTAATTGCTGAGAAGTATGGTAGGGTGATGTGTTAAAGACTTTAATATAGAGTTTCAGAAAAAAATATCACACCAGGGTAAAACTCTGGGGGAAATGAAATGGAAATAGTTCAAGGAGAAAAGTGGAGGGTATAAATTTTTCCAACTGTTAAAGTAGAATATGTTTTTTTTTTTTAATGGGTTTTGGCCTCAGTTTGAAATGTGTAAATCTAAAATATACTAGAATATCTACTCTTTGGAAATATTTAAGCTTGTGGTACAATATTTCAGATATCAACCTAAAAAAAAGTGGGACGGGGTTTGTGTGTATATGCCTACTTTCTGGAGAGAGGGGTCTGCGCATTCATTAGACTCTTCAAGGTGAGTCTGCAAGCCAAAGAATTAGCATTGCTGCAGGGAGGTCACTGTACTCCGGAGCCGTAGTACCAGGTCTCGCCTCAGTTGTTTGGTGTGCCTTTAGGGAAGGTACAAAAGTACATCTGTGGGGCGCCTAGGTGGCTCAGTCGTTAAGCGTCTGCCTTCGGCTCAGGTCATGATCCCAGGGTCTTGGGATCGAGCCCCGCATCAGGCTCCGTGCTCTGCAGGAAGCCTGCTTCTCCCTCTCCCACTCCCCCTGCTTGTGTTCCCTCTCTCGCTGTGTCTCTGTCAAATAAATAAAATCTTTAAAAAAAAAAAAAAGTACATCTGCTTTTAAAAATCTCAGTAGAATTATAAATTCTTAGGGCAGAGCTCTTCATCCAGAAACATCTTTCCTATATGTCTCCACAGAATAATTATATTCATCCTGTGATTGTTTCATCTATACAAGTTGATAGTATTTTCTATTTCAGTTTGAAGGAAGGAAGTACTGTGAACATGACTTTCAGATGCTCTTTGCTCCTTGCTGTCATCAGTGTGGTAAGTTTTACTGCTGAATGGCAAAGTAAAAAGTGAGTCTCAAAATTATGTCAATGGTGAAAATGGTGTTTGGTGCTCATTATAAATAGCATCTTATTGGTCCTTTTCCTTATCGTTAATATATAACAAGCTGGAAGAGTATCAAAACCCAGAGAGAAATGATTTTTAAGGACATCTACTGTAAAATTGGGGATTAAGACTTTTATCAGATGATCTTTTGGAATGTTCTTGTCCCCTGTTAATTCAGTCTTTACCTACTTACTTTGGGGGTTGCCAGGAGAGAGACAGGGAAGACATTGGAGGGGTGCTTCAGATGCTTCGGGATTGCTGTGTGTTACACAAGTGTTTAACTTGCTTGCATTTTAACCACCTCACTGGTTGCTAACACTTCTACGAGAAGGTCTCCAGAGATTGGAAAAACTGAGTAGAATGTTCTAAAGTTTAGTGAAAGAAGAAATTTTGTATAGGTTTCAAGAAAATGTGCTGTGGATTTCAGTTTTCTGTGTCAGCAATGACCAGAAATAAACAAAAGGCATTCAAGAGAGCCCAGTATATCATTGGGAAAAGGAAGACCACATTTAGAGATGTGATAAGACAACCTGAAAATATGACTACAGAATCAAAACCAAGGACTCCGATGAGACAGAGTTTCTTCCTAATGCAGTGCTTACTGTGGTCAACACATACATAGAGAGTCCCTAGTTGTGGAGAACGGTTTAAACAGTGTTTTCTTCGTGTCCTTTGTCTCACTACTTTCAGCAGTAGGAGCACACTGGACGTCCTGGGTTTGTTACTTTCCCACAGGTGAATTCATCATTGGCCGAGTGATCAAAGCCATGAATAACAGCTGGCATCCTGAGTGCTTCCGCTGTGACCTCTGCCAGGAAGTTCTGGCGGATATTGGGTTTGTCAAGAATGCTGGGAGGTAGGAGTTTTCCATCCTTGTCAGGTGTGGGTGGAGAAGTAACTGCTACAAGGTCATGCCTGTTTTCCCCTGGGACTGTGAGGCGGTTCTTTAGGGCACTGAGGTGAAGGTACAGGGACTCAAGCCTGCAGTGTATTGGCTCGTCTGGTGTCTGTCAGGAGAGGACCTTAGAATTTCTGGGTAGCAGCCTTGCTGCTGCACGTGTCCCTGGGCCAGCAGAAGGGGGATAGGTACTTAAGATGGAGTCGGGTTACCTGGGTTGGAATAAATAAATTTTCAAGTAGTGGCTTGATTCTGCTCTGGTAAGCCAGGAGTGATTTTTTTAAAAAATGATTTCTTTAACTTCTTTTCAAAGATATGAGAAGCATAGTTCTTTCTAATTATTAGAAAGAACCTCAGATTTTCAATTGAAGTTTCTAAAAAAGTTTTGGTTCTCTTTAGACATCTATGTCGTCCCTGTCATAATCGTGAGAAAGCCAGAGGCCTTGGAAAATACATCTGCCAGAAATGCCATGCCATCATTGATGAGCAGCCGCTGATATTCAAGAATGACCCTTACCATCCAGACCATTTCAACTGTGCCAACTGCGGGTATTGCCATCCCCTCCCTTTTGATTGCACAAATAGTGGAAATAAAATAAAGATCACATTTTTCTATATTTCTGTTACTCCAGCACACCAGATTGCTTTTCTCCAACTTGTAACCTAGAAAATTTAAAACCTGTAAGAAATCAAGAGAATAATAGAAAGAATACCCATCGTTGAGTTTCATCGCTTAACATTTTGCCACTTTTGCGTGTGCGCAGCATACTTTCGCCCCGTGTGTGTGTGTGTACACATGTACATACACACATACCTCTAATTATTTAGTCGATAGTAAGATATCCTCAATTGTCCCCAAAACTGATTTTGATAACTGTTTTTTGAATACAGGATCAAAAAAAAAACTTTAAGAAGTCTTCTGTTTGTACATACGTAATTTTTACAGTTGTAATAATTAGGGTGTTATCTTAAAATATCTTGAATTACATTTATTTAATTTTGCTTTATTTACTTCTAAAGGGATTTTTTTTCTTCAGAAACTCATGATAAATTATTAGACTGTGGTTTTCTAAATTTGCTATATAAAAATTTAATGGAAAAAGTTACTTTAATCAGTATGAACGTACATGCTAAATCATTGTGGGGTGAAGAGAGATAAGCTAAAGATCAAGAAAACAGCTGTGTTCTATAAGTTCAGCTACCTCATCTTTTTTGTGATTATCAGTTTGTATCTTATCTCATTTTCTTGCCTGTTCCTCTCTGTGGAATTTTTCTCTGTTCATTTGTCATTAGCACTTCTAAAGAATTACTTAAAACAGATGAAATGTTAAACAAGTCCATTTCGCTGATTGGGGCCATCTCTGGCTAAATGTTCATTGATGCAGGAGACTGAAAATAATACTGAACTTAAGCATTTGGGGGAGGAAAGTTCTGGGCATTTCATTTGTTTATTTTCTATTAACCTATAACTCTTAATAACTTGTGACAATTTAATTGTTAGTAAATGGAACTAGTTTCTAACTTTAGACCTCAGTTATATATTTTGGATAATATAGATAATATTATTACCAAGTCCGTCCTGGGCATTGTGATGATTCTCTTCTAGCTTTTTAAGGAAGACAAAGGGACTGTAATGTGATAATAGACAAAGAAGTAATAAATACGGGGGCGCCTGGGTGGCTCAGTTGGTTGGGTGTCTGCCTTCGGCTTGGGTCGTGATCCTGGAGTCCCGGGATCGGGCCCCGCATCAGGCTTCCTGCTCGGCCGGGAGTCTGCTTCTCCCTCTGCCCCTTACCCTGCTCATGCTGTCTCTCTCTTTCTCTCAAATAAATAAAAATCTTAAAAAAAAGAAGTGATAAATATGATCAGTGTGATCTTATTTGTACATTTTATCATTATTGTATGATACTGATGTTTTGATAGGAATCTGAAACCCATTCAAGCCTATTAATTTAGGTTACTGTGAGCAACACTAAGAGGGGAAAAAAGAAGGTTACAGGGAGTGTTACAGTGAGATCCTCAGTTAGCCACGTTGGTTGCCTGTTTTTCCTCTCTCAGTAGTAATATTCAGTGGGGTATCTCTCTCATGGACAGGAAGGAGCTGACGGCTGATGCCCGGGAGCTGAAAGGAGAGCTGTATTGCCTGCCGTGCCACGATAAGATGGGGGTCCCCATCTGCGGCGCTTGCCGACGGCCCATTGAAGGGCGCGTGGTGAATGCCATGGGCAAACAGTGGCATGTGGAGGTGAGTCATCAGTGGTGGAGGGGTAACCAGTACTTTTCAATCAGATGTGCTGGCAAGAGTAGGAGATTCTAAAGATTAAGTATGGAAATTTTCAAGACAAATGACTTTGTCGAAAATTAAGAATATAGAATATACCCTGCTTTTGTGATCTCTCCATAATGACACAGGATATACTCTTTTGTTCTTAAATCCTTCTTGAAGCTGAAAGTGTCATGGTCCATATCCAGCAGTAGCCCCTCCCTTATCAATGCTACTAACATGTTGACCGCTTTTCTCATTCTGCGTTGTTTAAATAGGCTGTGTCTTAGAGTAACCTGTCAAAAGCTCAAGACACCTGAATTAAGACTCAAAGTGTCACAGGGTTAGCCCTGGCCAAATGGAATAACTACCTCAAACTTCCATGTATCTTCTCTGAGGATAGTTTAACTTTGGAGTTTTACTTCATTAAATAAATAAAATATGGCAATTCAAAAATGACCTCTAGCAATTTTTTTCAGCATTTTGTTTGTGCCAAGTGTGAAAAGCCATTTCTTGGACATCGCCATTATGAAAGGAAGGGCCTGGCATATTGTGAAACCCACTATAACCAGGTATTGATTGTACTCCTTGGATACTACATATACTTAGATGAATTTGAGCTTAATATTTTAGCTACAAGGAAATCTCTTGGAAAATGTACATCGGACTATAGAGATCTCTTTTTAACTTCTTATTTGGGAAATAATTTCAGACTCACCGACAGGTTGTAAAATAAAAATATGAAGAATACCTACGTATCTTTTCATCATTTTCATGTGTTTCTCTGTATAAAAACATACACCTAATAAATGCACGTATCTTTATATACAAATGTATGTATTCATATATAGGCACTTATTTTTTCTGAAGCATTTGATGATAAGTTAATTCATCATGGTCCTTTACCCCTAAATACTTCAACTTATATTTCCCAATAATATGGAGTGCTCTTACATAATCGTAGTTAATCAGTATTGATATAATACGTCAGTGTATTTATTCCAATTTTGTCACTTGTACCAGTAATGTCCTTGTATCATTTTTTTCCACTCCAGTACTGGACCCTAGCTAGGGTTCTCATTTTCCTTTAGCTTCCTTAGATCTGGAACATTTCCAAAGCCTTTTTTGTTTCTGATAGTGTTGAAGAGTAAATTATTTTCATTGTAAAAAGTAAAAACTAGTCCGTGAACTTCACTGATTTTCTCTAGTAATGAATGGTAAATTCTGGATCTAGGTAGCCAGCTATTTGTTTTAAGTGGTAGAAAGAACTGAAATTATATTAAATATCTGGTGTTCTAAAACTTCGTTCTAACACATCTTGAATTTTTACCACTTTTTTTTTCACTTTCAGCTATTTGGTGATGTTTGCTTCCATTGCAACCGTGTTATAGAAGGTGATGGTAAGTATCTATAGGGATTTTACATGGCATCGTTTTGACACAAAAACACTTGGGTAATGTGAAAATTGAAAGAAGGTCAATGATTGCTATTGTTTGGAATATGATCGTTATCAGTTACCTTTTTTTTTCCTTTGGCATATTTCTCAAGTAATCCATAGCAGAAATGATAATATCCTAAGAGATGGATTTGTTACTCTTTTATGATAATACTTTAGGGCATTGCCACAGGGTTGTTACGGTTGATATTGTGGGAATATTCATGGCCAACCTTGAGATCTGTTTCTATTTCCATCCCCTGGAATTATATAACTTGGAAGCTGTAGAGCAGTGTTTATTAGGAACAGCTTAATCTGCCACGGTAGTCAGCGAGAGTCACTTTAACCCTGCAGATGCTAAAACCTGGCAGTTTTCTGTAGACATTTCTAGGCTTACCAGCCTTGTATTGTGGTAATTAAGCAGGGCTGATTAACTGGGACAGAAAGGAAGCAGCTGTGTTTGCTAATAGTCGCTAGCACAATTCTGCTAGAAACTTCCTGGCAAAATTTAAACATTCCTGTTTTCAGCATGCTTCATGGTTCTCGTTAGAGAACCCAACTCGGGAAATACTTCGCAAAACCCTGCCCATGATGCAGTTTGCAAAAGGAGTAGTTCAGGAGAGCAGTCTTCAGCGCCATAGAAAATAAAACTTAACTCCTTCCTACGTGAGATAGTTGTCAGGTGAGAGAAGCTGTCAAAGGAAGCTCGGTTCATCAGCTTTGGAAAAAAGACTACAGGCAAATAATGTAATGTATGGATTTTTTTAAATTACTTATCTAGTCCATATATCTTTGTTGGGCCAGAGGCAGTAGGTACGGAAAGGTGGCAGCAGTGTGCTTGTAGGCAGGCCCTGTGCCAGAAAAGCTCATCTGAGTGACGTAGTGCATGTTAAATATACACCCCATCATCCACGGGAGTGAGAGGACGAGCTTGGGTGGGAAGACATGCTACATACCATTTATATGCTTCACAGGATACTCAAAGGAAAGAAGAAAAATTTTAACTATAAGTAAAGGTTGAAAAAGCCAGTGGTAATCTTACCCTAAGGTGAAACCAACCTACAGTCATGGAGGACATAAGTGCTCAGTTTTTTAGTAATGTGAAAAAATAGCCTTAAATTAATTAATTAGATTGATTCCGTAAACATTAGTGGCACTGAGATTTTTAGTCATGTGATTCGTTTGCAAGAAAACCTCTTGAGAACCTCTTCCAAGTGTCGTGGAAGCCACCTTAGCTCTGTTTGAATCGAAAGTGTCAGCTTCACCACTTTCCATACCAGTGTGTGTGACCCGATCTCTTTTCTCTTTCTCTAGTGGTCTCTGCTCTTAATAAGGCCTGGTGTGTGAACTGTTTTGCCTGTTCCACCTGCAACACTAAATTAACACTCAAGTAAGTCTACAGTTTAGTCCCGTGTGAATCCTAAGACTGAAAATGTTGGGGTAACATTTTATAAAATACGGAGTTTTAAAAAAGAGAATTGATTCCTTATTCTTTCTGTCTAGGCCTTCCAAAAGTAAAGGTTCTTCCTTTAATTGTTTTATGTTCTTTCTTCTATTCCTTCTTTGTCCTGCTCAAAGGGATAAGTTTGTTGAAATTGATCTAAAACCAGTCTGCAAACACTGTTATGAAAAAATGCCAGAAGAATTTAAGAGGCGACTTGCCAAACGGGAGAGAGAAGCAAAGGATAAGGACAAGCAGAGAAAGAAAAAGCCAGTCTGTTTGTAAACTTTTCTGTCCCTTCTGTCATCATTTTCACTGCTTTCTTCTTTGGTTAGTCCTTTAGAGTATGCTTTGTTCTGTTTGGGTCTTTTGCTTTTTTATTTCTTTTGGCATGTATTTGTAGCTGTCAGAGCTTGAAATCCAAGTACTTGTCCCGTGTAGAGCTGGTTCTTTTGCCTACTTACTAAAATTATTAAAGCTACATTAATAAAATCCCCACCTAATACCAGTTTGTACTTCACTTATTTCCCTTAAGCTGTCGACTCCCTCATCTCTTTGTTTATATCACAATATGGTATATAGATTTCTCTTTTTAAAATGGATTCAAAGGGAAGATTTCCAATCTCTATTTAATGGATATTGGGAAAATTAAGGTATTTTTCTCTGCTAATTACAGCTTCTAAAATCCTGGTTTTTGGTTTCTTTGCCTAAAATGATTTATTTGATAAATTCCAAGTGTCACATGTTCTAAGCTCTGTATTAAATCCTTTCAGCCTGTTTTGTATCTAAGCAAAGACCATCTACTGTACACAATAAGAGATCTGTCTTTGGTGTCTGTATGCACTTTCATAGAGTGCTCATTGCTGCTGTTTATGAATTCATTTTCTTGATGTTTTCAAACCCTACTTTATTCCTGATTTTTATGGGAAATATTTCAATCTTTGAAATTCTGTTGAATTACTAGCATGATTGTCCCATTGTTCCTTCATGGTTACCATTGTGTTCTGAGCTCCGAAAGTTTTTTATTTTTCCAGTTTTCATGTTTCCTTCCATAAAAAGGAATTAAAATTCAAATATAAAATTAAAACCGTTGAAGTTTGCTTAACAGTATCTCTGAAAGCAGTGATAATTTATTTCCTTCATCCAAAAAATGGCAGTTTTAATAGCTTTCATGCTAGAAGTCTTTGGGAGAAAATTCTAACTCAGGAGTACTATTTAAATCAAACTGTCAGTGGAAAAATAACATCATTTGATTTTCTGTCAGCATTAACATCTCTGTGAAAAACAGCCAGGGAATAAATTCCATGTAATGCTTGAAAATAAGAGTTTTCATTTTATTAAATATATGGTTAGGAATTACCTTTGTTATTAACTTTGTTCTTTAAAATTGTATCACCTGATTTAATCGTTTGCCATAGATAACAATGTACTACTAGACTTGTTCCAGAAATGCCACCTAAAAACAAGTTAGGAAAATGTACAAGTTATAAAGTTGTGTATTTCCTCAGTTCACTGTTTAGGACCCTAGATTCCAACAGTAATAAGCAATCGTAATTACCAATTGGAAATGCATAACAGATAGTTAGGAAGCTGTCTAAAAACCTGGCCTCTCCAGAACTGTTTTACAAATAAATTGATAATGTGTATTGCTCTAACTTTAAAAAGAAAGAATTGAGTTCTCCATACAGCTGACCATTCACAAAATGGAACCACAGGCAATCTGTTTCATTTCTGTTTCTTAAGGGTGATTAAAAACTTTCTTATATCTCCCCTACCAACCTTTCTGTCAGACAACTAACCAAAATAACCCATTACAATTTAAGATTTCTTTGAAAATGATTTCTTTTGTTGTTGGAGGTAGGAAGCAAAACCATTTTATGTAAGGAAAGATGAAACCTCATAGATACCTAATTTAAAATATTAATGAAGATTAATTTGCTTTCAACAAAGAGAAGGTCATTCAAATTACAGAAATACAACTCTGGGCTTTAAATAACTGTTCTTTAAAGTGTTCTCATGGTACTTCAATGTGTGATTGACTTTACTTACCTAAATTATATTGACATTAGATTTTCTGTGTACATAGCACAGACTAAAATGTAATGTACATTCTGTATAACACAGGTAGATATTTAAGATCAATTTATAAGGACAATTTTTTTCAAGTGATATGGTAATTTTTTACATCTACCACAATGACAAAAGTTGAGATTAGAATTATAGTTTTTTGCTATGAATATCAATGTTATCATATAGTGTCTTCATTTACTTCAGTAAAATTACCTCACATTATTTATATATCTGTGTAAAATACATTTCTACTAATTTCTTTTATTATTGTTACTCTCTTTAGGAATAAATTTGTGGAGTTTGACATGAAGCCAGTCTGTAAGAAGTGCTATGAGAAATTTCCGTTGGAGCTGAAGAAAAGACTTAAGAAACTAGCTGAGACCTTAGGAAGGAAGTAACTTCCTTTATTTGTTTTTTCTCTTCTATGCAAAGAAAAGAGATTACCAACATTACTTGACTTGATCCACCCTATTTAAAGCTGTATCTCAAAATAGTTGAGTGAAGAGGGCCTCATATATGAATGGTTTTCTTCATCTCCTTCTTCTCATTAAAAAAGAAAAAAAGCCTGTGTAATCATATTTAAAACACAGAAGAAGTCAAGATTTGCTTTTGTTAATAACCCTTATCAATTCATCGAAATGTAGATTGTACTTAACAGCAAAAAACACATGGTTTAGATGTTAGATTTTAACTAAGGTCCAAAAAAATTAATTTAACTTCTAAAAATGAAAGTAGGGAGTCAGCTTTCACATGGCTCAGATAAAAAATAGAAACATTATTTTACTTTGTATTTGAAAGAAAAATAATTCCAACTGCTGTTGGAGAGAAGGAAAAAAAATAACCAGCCAAGAAAAACAAATCTTACAGAATCTGAGTATGTTTATCAGATTAGTAGCTAGTAGCCATAAAATGAATATACACATTACTAAGACAAAAAAGTGCATTCAGAACTACTTGATTTCATTTTTGTTAAATGCAATAATTATGCTTAGTTTATATTTTGTTCTCCTTATGAACTTCTTCCTTAGTACAATTACTTAACACAGTAGTTATAGCTAGCTAATAGTATGCCTTTTTAAATTTTGTGCAAAAAAATTTATACTAGGCATTTGAAAATTCAGTATACTTTACAATATTGGAAAAAATGAAGTATTTTTTAACGTATTTACAGCAATTATGCTTCTAAGCTTAAGGTCAAAGATGTAGTTTTAGAATAGGACACGAAATTAAATTTTATGTAGCTTGATGTATCACTTAAAACAAGTGAATGTATATGTATTGGTCCTACTGCCTTTATAACTATGCTAATGTCTATGCTTTACACATAATCAAACTTGCCTTGCCTTAGAAAAACATAGGTTATTCAGGAATTCTAGCTGTTTCATGCAATACCAAAAATAAGTGCATTGATTGAGATTTGTAAACCCAAATTCCTCTGCCACAGCTATGGTGATACTTGATTTTTTATTTTTCTCTCCTTTTTTTTGGGAGAAAAAATTGAATTTAATTAATTGAAATTAATTTTTGTCATCTTGTTAGAAGAATGATATTGATAGGTGTTTCAAGTTTTTCATTTCAAATGTAATTGGATTTTATTTACTATAAGGAGGAGGTAAAAATGACACTTTTAAATTGGGAGGAGGGTGTTTAAATGTCAACTTTAGGTCAAAAGTAGTGTATTATTCTACTTTATAAAAAGTGTTTTTAGAAAGTTTATCCTGAAGTTTCTGGACCATTCTTTCTCGATAAACCTGTATGCAAAGCAAATTTTGTGAACATTTTTTCAATGTTGCTGCTGCTGTGTTATCATTTAAAAGAAAGTTCCCAAGATGGACTTTTAAGGAGGAAATTACTGGTTTTTAAAAAAATTGCTGAAATATTGTTTTGCCATTTAAAAAAAAAAAAAAACAACCTCAGGATGCTACCACTCTGCCATTAAAATATTTGTATGCATGTATTTTTTTTTAAATTTGTGCATGCACTTTACAGAGTAACTTCTATTTCGGTTTTCAGATAACTTATAACCAATACTTTTTACTGTTCTTTTAGAGTTCAAAGAATTATCAGTGGTTGAAAATAATCAATATATAGTTTGACTGTATGTACTCAGACGTTTAAAACAGTCTTTGCATCTGACAGTAAGAATCAAAATCCCTTCAGAATGCCTTTGTCAGCTAATACGTGACCAGCAAGGAAAACTTTGGAAGTATTTATTAAATATTATACTATGGATATAGGCAAAATAGTACAGGTTTTGCAATTTGGGATCTTGATGCTAAATTGTCAAATCCCCCTACACCAGAAATAAGGGACAGAAAGCAATTATTTACCCATATTCTTAATCACTTTGAAGATGCATGAACTGAGCTCAGCTGCTTTGTTTACGTATCTTACATAGCCCGGCCTCTCCTGCAGCCAGATGCGCACTGCTGTCTTTGCTCACTCCTCTTTTAAAATAGGAATTAATATTTCCTGGAAGTCCGATTTGGTAACCCTCTACAACTTTAGGGTATTTTGTCTAGATACAGTACTTCTTCGCTGCTAGGGGCTTCACTGGAGTCCTTACCTGTGGGAAAGGAGGAGGAAGTCAAAAAGTTGCAAGTGGAATAGAAGACAGCTTGGTCGAATTCATGATATTTTTCATGGGGTTTCCCCTGGCTGTGGAAAAACTCAGGCTAGTAAGCATTTCTCTCTTTAAAGTCCTACAAGGCAATTTGAAATAATTCATTGTTCTCACCCAATTTCTAAGTGCTCTTTTTCTTACCAAGCCTACTATAATCGGGGGAAATGCCTGGGTACAAGTAAAATATTCTTTGGATCATGTTCAAAGCCTTATTAACATTGTATCTAAAATGACAGGCCATTTTGCCTCACTTACTTGCCGAAATAGCCATTTCTAAGTTAAGAAAATTTTGAGGTAGGCTTACAGCATTCTTGTTGTATTTCATTTTAGATTGTAAGCTTGATGGCAGGGACACTATGCTGTTAATTGTGTTTTTACATAGCAACCACTGCAGTATACTCTTGGTGTTTAATAAATGTTCATAATTATTAAGAATAATCTTATTGTGCATTGTTTCATTTGAATGACTTTGAGACATGGAACTATGAGAAGATAGGACTAATGCTTAAGAAAACTGTTTTGGTGGGGTGCCTGGCTAGCTCAGTCAGTGGAGTGTGCAACTCTTGATCTCAGGGTTGTGAGTTTGAGCCCCATGTTGGGTGTAGAGATTACTTTAAAAAATCTTTTTTTTAAAGATTTTTTTATTTATTCATTTGAGAGAGAGAGAGACAGAGCACAAGCAGGGAGAGAGGCAGAGAGAGGGAGAAGCAGACTCCCTGCTGAGTTGGGAGCCCAATGCGGGGCTCGATCCCAGGACCTGGAGATCATGACCTGAGCTGAAGGCAAACACTCAACCATCTGAGCCACCCAGGCGCCCCCAAAAATAAAATCTTTATGGGGCACCTGGGTTGCTCAGTCAGTTAAACATCTGACTCTTGGTTTCAGCTCAGGTCATGATCTCATGGCTCGTGGGATCGAGCCTGGCGTCAGACTCTGCACTCAGCAAGGAGTCGGCTTGAAGGGTGCTCGCCCTCTGCCCTCCCTCCACTCTCTCTCTCTCTCTAAAATAAATAAATCTTTTTTAAAAAGGAAACTGTTTTGGAAACAACCTCAGTGTCCATCCACAGATGAATGAATAAAGAAATTGTGGTGTGTATACAGGCGCACACACACACACACGCGCACACACACACAATGGAATATTATTCAGCCATAAAAAAGGAAATCTTGCTATTTGCAACATGGGTAGAACTTGAGGGCTTTATGCTAAGTGAAATAAATCAGAAAAATAAATACCATATGATCTCATGGAATCCTAAAAGAAAAAACAATAACCCAACTCATCAATACAGAGAACAGATCAGTGATTGCCAGAAGCTGGGTGTTGGGGTGGGTGAAGTGGGTGAAGGGGATCAGAAGGTGCAAACTTCCAGTTATAAAATAAAGTCATGGAGGAGATGTACTATACAGCATGGTGACTATCGTTAATAATACTGTATTGTATATCTGAAAACTTATGAGAATAAAAAATTTTGTAATTATGTGTGGTGATGGATAACTAGACTTACTGTGATCATTTCACAAATACAGATATTGAATCATGTACATCTGATATAGAATGTCATAGGTCAATTATATATCAATTTTTTTTAAAGTTTCTCTTAAAAGTCATTTTAAATTTTTCCTATATGTAGTTTTTTTGGAACATAATTTAAGTAGTCATATCTACATCCATGTAAGAATATCAAATTAAACATTATATAAAGTTCACAAGGTGGGTTCCACAAATACTATCTTATTTAATCCTTAAAATCATATGGGTTACTTAAAATTCTTTCCACATTATAGCAGAGGAGCTGCAAACTGACATTAAGTAGGTCCTTTGAGGTTGCACGACTTAAAAATGGCATCTTCAGAATTTGAACCCAAGTATTCCTGTGATTCCAAATGTATAAATGTTTCTACTCTGTTACTTGTGGTGTGTGTGTGCGCGCGCGAGAGAGAAAATTGACGTGTTCTTGAATATAAAGTAGAAATATGCATGTTTGTGAATAAAAGAAAATGATCTGGTTACTGTGTGAGCCAAATCCCAGGACCATACAGAATAGTGGTGGAGTCTTCCCATTATTCACCATAATTCCTATATTTTTCATTTCTTAGCAAAGGAGATATCTTACATCTCCTTATATATGTATGTTAACATATCTTACTACATCCCTCAGCAAGGCCGGAGGCACTGTGTGGTGCTTTCGAGGGGCATTCCTCTTCCCGTGCACCATCCTTTCCTTGCCCTTCGTCCTCCTTGAACGTAGAGATTCAGGTTCTCTGTGATTTGAGTCTCGGACTCCTTTTCCTCCCCTGCGCGGGTGCAGAGCTTTGATTTCCTCCCGCCCAAGTGGGAGAGATGGGTAATCACAGCGCCACGTAGGAAGTGTTGCGAGGGTGAACGTAGGATTTTGCCAGATCCCAGCAGCAGAGGGGGAGGGAAGGCTCCTAGAGGAGCTGGATCTCCAGAGGGGAACATGGTCAGCCTGGCAGGGGAAGAGGCCAGGGGTGGGTGCCCCAGTGCTTGCTCGCTCTCTGTCTCTCTAAAATAAATCTTCAGAAAATGTTATTAAAATGGTTCTGAAGTGTTTTGTTTGGAGTTTTTTGGCAGGGAAGAAGGGGGACCGTATTCAATTCAGGTAGTGCTTTCCGGTTTGCCAAAGTTAATATTATGCTACAGTAATGGAAATGCTAGCTTTATTTTTTGAATGTGTTTTGTTAAATGGGTTAAATATGTATCTGCAATATTGTTTGCATCTTTGTTGTTGTTGGCAAATTTTCCTCCATCCGTGGAGCGCTGGTGAGATTTTTAAAGCAAGCTCCTATATAAATTCTCAGGAATTCTAACTTAGCAGAGTTGAAAGTAAAGCTCTGTTCCGGCTGTGCTCCCTAAACTGTGCTGTGATCACCCAAACCTGAAGATCTTACTGGGTGGATCATGAGTTCAGTGCCTCGGATTCACCCCCTCAGGTTCTAGAATCTCCAGTCAACGGGGGATTGCACAAGTGTGCTGATTTGCCTCACCTGACTCGACTTCTCCACTGGGGAGACCCCAGTGTCTGGGGAGGAAAAAATGTAATTTCTTCTCCCTTCTAAAACCTTGGGATTTCCTTCTTCACTTTCTAATCCTACTGTCATATTAGAATTTTTGATGTCACAAGATCAAGTAGGAGATGGCCACTTGATGACTGTCACTAATTGGTGCATAGGTCAAAAATGGCTTCTTAAATCTAAAATTGTACCGGCAGGCGACTGGGCTCTTATTCCCTACTAGAAATCTCAGCTGTGTTTTTACAGCCCAAGAAGAAGATCTCAATCCCCAAAATATTAGAGACAAGCATGAAAGGAGCAGCTTACTAAAAGGATATTTGTTCACCACATATCTTTGGCACCATGTTAAACCCCATAAGAGGGATTATGTTGGGGGTCAACATATCAGCATTTTGAAAATTATTCATACTGCTTTCCAGGTAATCCCCCCAAACCCCACATTTAATCAGGAGGTATTGTTCTTAAATGTTATTCTCTATTTTTGAAAACTTTACATGGCTATTTCCCTCTTTCAAATTGTAGATTCCTTCAGAGGACAGCTAGGGCCTTCTAATTTTGTGTACAATGATGAGTCCTAAACTATCTGGAACTAAGCTTTCTGGTAACTTCTACCAGAATACAGGCAAAAATGAGGGAACAAGAGCCTTAAAAAGACCAAAGGTTATTAAAGTCCACGCACTAACGTTCATAGGTCACTCGGAAAAATCCCCTAGGCCCTTGCTTGTCACCTGCTTAGTTCATACACAATTCTAATGAGTTTAATGAGTTTCCGATGCCAGATAAAAGGACACAAATTAGAACTGGGGAGAGGGTAAACCAAAAAGTAAACAAGCCTCAGTTTTCTGATCAGAAGACTAAAAACTGGAAGCTGCAGGAAACAAAAGTAACAGGGAAATTGCCAAGAGAGCTGCTTAGGGAAGTGAACCCACAAAGTTGTTTACGAACTTGGGGCTCCTTTCTGAGCTGCTCCCCTGCACGGACCTGGCCCTGCTCAATACACCAAAGACTGAGGCTGAACTGACAGACCACCGCCCGTGGTCCTCAACCGACCACTAGGTGGCACACAACTGGGACAGAACTTGAATAGCCCCGTCCACACTCTGGAAACTGAACTGACTTTTGAATCACAGACCACAGAAGGGGAGTTGGAAGTTGTGGTTTGAATCTAACCAGGTGGATTATCTGCCTCAACAAAAATATCTACATTCTCCAGAGGATTTAACTTAATTCAGTGATTTTTTTTTTTTTTTTTTTAGTATATTCATAATGTTAGTCAGCCATCCCCATGATTTAATTATAGGGTGATTCCATCACCCTAACAAGAGACCCCATACATGTTAGCAGTCACTCCCAATCCCACCTCTCATCCCTTAGCAACCACTGGCCAACTTTCTGTTATTTATGTGTTTATGAATTTGCATACTCTGGACATTTCATATAAATTGAATTATATAGGGATGCCTGGGTGGCTCAGTCGGTTAAGCGTCTGCCTTTGGCTCAGGTCATGATCTCAGGGTCCTGGGATCAAGCCCCCCATGGGGCTCCTTACTCAGAGGGGAGCCTACTTATCCCTCTGCCTGTCGCTTCCCCTGCTTGTACTCTCTCTCTGACAAATAAATAAACAAAATCTTTTTTAAAAATTGAATTATATAATATGTTGTCTTTGTGACTGGTTTCTTTGAGTTAGCATAATGTTGTCAAGGTTTATCCACATTGAAGCATACATCAGTTCTTCATTCCTTTTTTACCAGATAATATTGTTATACGGGCATACCACATTTTGTTTATAAATTTACAGTTGATGGACATTTGGGTTTTTTCCACCTTTGGCTGTTATGAATCATGCTGCTATAAACATTTGCATACAAGTTTTTTGTGGACACATATTTTCATCCAATTCATGAACATGGGATATCTTTCCATTTATTTGGATCTCCTTTAATTCCTTTTTAAAATGTGTACTTTTCAGTCTACAAATCTTACATTTCTTTGGTTAAATTTATTCATAAGTATTTTATTCTTTTTGATGCTATTCTATATGGAATTGTTTTCTTAATTTCATTTCCATTGTTCATTGCTATTTTACAGAAGACAACTGATTTTTAATTGATCTTGTATCATGCAACCTTGTTGAACTTGCTTATTAGCTCTAGTATTTTTTTTTTTTTTTTGAGAACTCTTGGGGTGCCTGGATGGCTCAGTCATTAAGCGTCTGCCTTTGGCTCAGGTCATGATCCCAGGGACCTGGGATCGAGCCCCACATCAGGCTCCCTCCTCGGCAGCAAGCCTGCTTCTCCCTCTCCCACAACCCCTGCTTGTGTTCTCTCTCGCGCTGTCTCTCTCTCTGTCAAAAAATAGATAAAAATCTTAAAAAAAAAAAACTCTTAAGAGTTTTCCATATATAAGATTATGTCATTTGTGAAAGAGGTATTTTTATGTCTTCCATTCCTATATGAATGCATTTTATTTGTTTTCCTTCCCTAATTGCCCTGGCTAGAACCTCCAGTATAATGTTAAACAGAAATAGTGAAAGAGGACATCTTTGTCTTGTTCCTTATCTTAGAAGGAAACCTTTCTACCTCTTGCCATTAAATATGATGTCAACTGTGGGGTTTTTTTGTAGATACCCTTTACCAGGTGAGGAAATTCTCCTCTGTTCCTACTTGGTTGATTATTTCTCTCATGAAAGGGATTGGGGTTTATTAAATGCTTTATTCTGAACCTGTTGCGATGATTGTGTGGTTTTGTCATTTAATTCTATTAACATTTTGTAATACATGGGTTGATTTTTGTATGTGAACCAACTTCACATTCCTGGGATAAGTCCTACTTGGTGTAATCCATTTTAGAAGCTGCTGGATTCAGTTTGCTTACATTTTGCTGAGGATTTTTGCATACATATTCATAAAGGATATCAGTCTGTACTTTTCTTTTGTTGTTTTTTCCTGCCTTTGGAATCAGAGTAATACTTTTGTCAGGGATTACATCAGAGAGTGTTCCATTCTCTTCTAATTTTTTGAAGAGTTTAAGAAGGATTGGCATTTATTCTTCTTTAAAAGTTTAGTAGAATTCATCAGTGAAGCCATTTGGTTCTGGGGCTTTTTGTTGTTGGGTGGTTTTTATTTTTATTTTTATTATTTTTTAAAGATTTTTATTTCTTTGTTTGAGAGAGAGAGTGCACAAGCAGGAGGGAGGGGCAGAGGAAGAGGGAGAAGCAGACTCTCCAATGAGCAGGAAGCCTGGGGCGGGGCTCAATCTCAGGACCTGAAGATCACCACCTGAGCCAAAGCAGCTGCTTAATGGATGAGCCACCCAGGCGCCCCTTATTTTTATTATTTTTTTAAAAGATTTTATTTATTCATTTATTTGAGAGAGAGAGAGAGAATGGAGGAAGGGGCCAAGGGAGAGGGAGAGAGAGAACCCACACTGAGCACAGAGCCCCACACAGGGCTCGATCCCACGACCCTGAGATCACAACCCAAGCTGAAACCAAGAGTCAGTAGCTCAAACGACTGAGCCACCCAGGTCGCCCTAGATGTTTTTTTAATTTCAATTCAATCTCTTGTATAGGTCTATTCACATTTTCTATTTCTTCTTGAGTCATTTTGGTAGTTTTTGTCTATGAATTATTCCACTTCATCTAAATTACCTAATTCAGGGCGCCTGGGTGGCTCAGTTGGTTAAGCGACTGCCTTCGGCTCAGGTCATGATCCTGGAGTCCCGGGATCGAGTCCCGCATCGGGCTCCCTGCTCGGCAGGGAGTCTGCTTCTCCCTCTGACCCTCCCCCCTCTCATGTGCTCTCTCTGTCTCATTCTCTCTCTCTCAAATAAATAAATAAAATCTTTAAAAAAAAAAAAAATAAATTACCTAATTCACAAGCATATGATTGTTCATAGTATTCCCTTACAATCCTTTTTCTTTCTGTAAGTCAGTATTAATATCCCTTCTTTCATTCTCAGTTTTAGTAATTTGAGCCTATTCTTCTTGGTCAATCAACTAAAATTTTGTCACTTTTCAAAATCTTTTCAAAAACCAACTTTTGGTTTTGTTGATTTTCTCTATGATTTTTTAAAATAATTTTTAAAAATTTAATTGTAGTAAAAAATGTATAACATAAAATTTACCATCTTAACCATTTTTAAGTGTACATTTCAGTAGTGTTGAGTATATTTGCATTGTTGTTAAACAGATCTCCAGAACTTTTTCATTTTGAAAAACTGAAACTCTACACACATTAAACAGCTCTCTGTTTCCTCCTCGTCCCTCCCTTGGTGACTGCCATTCAATTTGCTGTTTCTTTGAATCTGACTACTTTAGATACCTCATACAAGTGGAATCATACAGTATTTGCCTTTTGGTGACTGGCTTACTTCCCTTAGTACATTGTCCTCAAGCTTCATCCATGGGATAGTATGTGACAGGATTTCCTCTTTTTAAGGTTGAATAAAATTCCATTGTATATATAACCACATTTTTTATCCATTAATCTGTCAATGGACATATGGATTGCTTCTGCCTCTTGGTTATTGTGAATAAAGCTTTTAGGAAGATATGTATGCAAGTATCAATTCAAGATCCTGCTTTCACTTCTTTTGTATATATACACATAAATGGGATTGCTTGTTCATATGATAACTCTATTTTAATTTTTTGAGAAACTGTCATACTGTTTTCCATAGTGGTTACACTATTGTATACTCCTACCAACAGTCCACAAGGACTCCAATTGCTGCACATCCTCACCAACACTTGTCATTTCCTGATTTTTTTTTTTTTTTTGGATCGTAGCCATCTTAATTGGGCATAAGATGATCCTATTGATTTTGATTTTCATTTCTCTAATAATTAGTGACATTTAGCATCTTTCATATGATTGTTGGCCATTTGTATATCATCTTTGGAGAAATATCCAAGTTTTCTACCCATTTTTTTCCTTAGATTTTTTTTTTTTTTTAGTTTTCTCTATTATTTTTCTAGTCTCTATTTCACCAATTTCAGCTTTAATCTTTGTTATTTCCTTTCTTCAGCTTGCTTTATGTTTAGTTTGTTCTTCTTTTCTATGTCTTCTTTTTTTTTAAGATTTCATTTATTTATTTGACACAGAGAGAGAGAGAGCAGAAGCAGGGGGAAGGGCAGGCAGAGGGAAAGGGAGAAGCAGGCTCCTGCTGAGCAGAGAGCCCGACAATGTGGGGCTCAATCCCAGAACCCTGGGATCATGACCTGAGCTAAAGGCAGATGCTTAACTGACTGAGCCACCCAGGTGCACCCCCCCCCCCTTTTTTTAAGTAGGCTCCATGGCCAGCATGGAGCCCAACTCGGGGCCTGAACTCACGACCCTGAGATCAAGACCCAAGCCAATATCAAGAGTGGGACATCTAACCAACTGAGCCACCAAGGTGCCCCTTCTTTTTCTGTGTCTTATGGCACAGGTTTAGGTTTTTCATTTGAGATCATTCTTTTTAAATAAAGGAATTTTAAGGGGCACCTGGGTGGCTCAGTTGTTAAGTATCTGCCTTCAGCTCGGGTTATGGTCCCAGGGTCCTGGGATCGAGTCCCACATCAGGCTCCCTGCTCCACAGGAAGCCTGCTTCTCCCTCTCCCACTCCCCCTGCTTGTGTTCCTTCTCTCGCTGTGTCTCTCTCTCTGTCAAATAAATAAATAAAATATTTTTTTAAATAAATATAGGAATTTTCAGCTATAAATTTCCCTCTAAGTACCACTTTAACTTCATCCCATAAGTTTTGATATGTTGTATATTTATTTTCATTCAGCTCAAGATATTTTCTAATTTCCCTTGTGATTTCTTTTTTGACTCACTGATTATTTAGAAGTATGTTGTTTAGGGGCACCTGGTTGGTTCTGTTGGTTGAGCATCTAACTCTTGATCTCAGCTCGGGTGTGATCTCAGGGTGGTGAGTTCAAGCCCTATATTGCCATGCTGGGGATGGAGCCTACTTAAAAAAAAAAAAAAAAAAGTATGTTGTTTAATATGCACATATTTTTGAATTTCTAAGATTTCTTTCTGTAATTGACTTCTGCCTTCATTCCATTGTTGTGGGAAAACATATTTTTTATGAATTCAATTCTTTTAAATTTATTGAGTTTTGTTTTATGCCCTGGCATATGGTATACACTGGGGGATGTTCCATGTGCACTTCAGAGTAACATGCAATCTGCTGTTGTTGGGTAGAGTTTTCTGTAGATGTCTTTTAGATCTAATTTGTTTATAATGTTGTTAAAGTCTTCTATTCCCTTAGTGATCTCTCTCTAGTGGATCTACCTTTACTGTTCTTTAAAATATATTTGATGATTGAAAGAAAAAATTGTAAGATTGTTCAGCGCAGTTTACAATGCATGTAAATGTACTTTGAGACATCTAGAACATAAAGAGGGGAAGGTAAAGATATCTATATGGTCATTAGGTTTCTACAGTCTACTTGAAATGATACAGTATTCATTCTAAGCAGTCTACAAGTATATTGTAATCCCTAGAGCCACCATTAAAAAAAAAACTATGCAAAGTGATATATTCAAAGACAATAAATAAATTAAAACAAAATGAGAATATTATTATTCAAAATATTCAAATAACCAAAAAGGCAGAAAAGAGTAAACAGAGAAGTGAAAAATGGAACAAACAAAAACCATTTACTTGGTTTAATTAGGTAGATATAAATCCAAACATATCAATAATTACATTAAGTACAAATGGATTAAACATAACAACTAAAAGATATATATTGTCAGAGTGGATAAAACAATACCTAACTATATGCTGTTTAAGAAACCTACTTTAAATATAATGATATAGGTAGTTTAAAAGTAAAAAGATGGAAAACGAAATACCATAGGAACATTAATCAGAAGAGCTAGAGTAGACATATTAGTATCAGACAAAGTAGACTTCAGAGCAAAGAAAATCATCAGGGATAAAGAAGGATATTACATAATGGTAAAAGTGTCAATTCACTAACAAGACACAATAATCCTAAATGTGTTTGCATCTAACACCAGAGCCTCAAAATTCTGGAAGCCAAAACTGACAGAACTAAAGGAAAAAAGAGACAAATCCAAAATTATAGTTTGGGACTTAAATACTCCTCTCTCAATAATTGATATAACTAGTAGATAGAAAATCAATAAAGATACTGAGAATGGAACCGGACCATAACCAATTGGATCTAACTGACATTTATAGAACACTCAACAGCAGAATACACATTCTTTTCAAGTACACATGGAAGATTCACCAAAACAGACTATATCTTGGAATAAAAAAAGCAAACCTTAACAATTTTAAAAGAATTGAAACCAGGCAAAGTATATCCTCTGACCTTAATGGAAGTAAACTAGGAATCGAAAAAACAAATGAAACAGGAGAATCTCTAAACATTTGGAAGTTAAACAACAGACTTCTAAATAATTGATGGATCAAAGAGAAAATCTCAAAGGAAATTAGAAACTATCAGTATCCCTCATAGAGGGAACATACCTCAATATCATAAAAGCCATATACGAAAAACACACAGTGAATAGCACCCTCAATGGGGAAAACCTGAGAGCTTTTCCCCTAAGATCAGGAACCCAGCTGGGATGTCCAGTCTCACCACTGCTATTCATCATAGTACTAGAAGTCCTTGCCTCAGCAATCAGACAACAGAAAAATAAAATGCATCCAAACCGGCAAAGAAGTCAAATTCTCAGTCTTTGTAGATGACATTATACTCTATGCAGAAAACCCAAAAGATTCCACCCAAAAATTGCTAGAACTGATACAGGAATTCCACAAAGTTGCAGGATATAAAATCAACGTACAGAAGTCAGTTGCATTTCTATACACTAACAATGAGGCAGAAGAAAGAGAAATCAAGGAGTGGATCCCATTTACAATTGCACCCAAAACCATAAGGTACCTAGGAATAAATCTAACCAAAGAGGTAAAGGATCTATACTCTGAAAACTATAGAGCACTTATGAAAGAAATTGAGACCAACATAAAGGAATGGAATAACATTCCATGTTCATGAATTGAAAGAACAAATATTGTTAAAATGTCTATGCTACCCAAAGCAATCTACACATTTAGTGCAATCCCTATCAAAATACCATCAACATTTTTCACAGAGCTGGAACAAACAATCTTAAAATTTGTATGGAACCAGAAAAGACCCCAAATAGCCAAAGGAATGTTGAAAAAGAGAACCAAAACTGGAGGCATCACAATTCTGGACTTCAAGCTGTATTACAAAGCTGTAATCATCAAGACAATATGGTACTGGCACAAAAACAGACACATAGGGGCACCTGGGTGACTCAGTCATTAATCGTCTGCCTTCGGCTCAGGTCATGATCCCAGGGTCCTGGGATCGAGCCCCACATTGGGCTCCCTGCTCAGCGGGAAGCCTGCTTCTCCCTCTCCCACTCCCCCTGCTTGTGTTCCCTCTCTCACTGTGTCTCTCTCTGTCAAATAAATAAATAAAATCTTTTTTAAAACACACAAAAACAGACACATAGATCAATGGAACAGATAGAGAACCCAGAAATGGACCCTTAACTTTATAGTCAACTAATCTTCGACAAAGCAGGAAAGAATATCCACTGGAAAAAAGACAGTCTCTTCAACAAATGGTGTTGGGAAAATTGGACAGCCACATGCAGAAGAATGAAACTGGACTATTTGTTTACACCATACACAAAAATAGACTCAAAATGGATGAAAGACCTAAATGTGAGACAGGAATCCATCAAAATCCTAGAGGAGAACACAGGCAGCAACCTCTTTGACCTTGGCCGCAGCAACTTCTTCCTAGAAATATCACCAAAGGCAAGGGAAGCAAGGGTAAAAATGAACTATTAGGACTTCATCAAGAGAAAAAGCTTCTGTACAGCAAAGGAAATAGTTGACAAAACCAAGACAATTGACAGAATGGGAGAAAATATTTGCAAATGTCTTATCAGATAAAGGGCTAGTATCCAAGATCTAGAAAGAACTTATCAAACTCAACACCCAAAAAACCAAATAATCCAGTCAAGAAATGGGCAGAAGACATGAACAGACATTTCTCCAAAGAAGACATCCAAATGGCCAACAGACACATGAAAAAGTGCTCAACATCACTTGACATCAAGGAAATCCAAATCAAAACCTCAATGAGATACCACCTCATACCAGTCAGAATGACTAAAATGAACAAGTCAGGAAACAACAGACGTTGGCGGGGATGCGGAGAAAGGGGAACCCTCCTACACTGTTGGTGGGAATGCAAGCTGGTGCAGCCACTCTGGAAAACAGTAAAGAGGTTCCTCAAAAAGTTAAAAATAGAGTTACCCTACAACCCAGTAATTGCACTACTAAGTATTTACCTCAAAGATAAACAATGTAGTGATCTGAAGAGGCACCTGCACCCCAATGGTTATAGCAGCAATGTCCACAACAGCCAAACTGTGGGAAAAGCCCAGATGTCCATCAACAGATGAATGAATAAAGAAGATGTGATATATATATAATGGAATATTACTCAGCCATCAAAAAGAATGAAATCTTGCCATTTGCGACAACATGGTTGGAGCTAGAGCGTATTATGCTAAGCAAAATAAGTCAGTCAGAGAAAGACAAATACCATATGCTTTCACTCATATGTGGAATTTAAGAAACAAACAGATGAACATAGGGGAAGGAGAGGAAAAATAAAATAAGATGAAAACAGACAAGGAGACAAATCATAAGAGACTTTTAACTCCAGGAAACAAGCTGAGGGTTGCTGTGGGGAAGTGGGTGGGGGATGGGGTAATCAGGTGATGGGCATTAAGGAGGGAACTTGATGTAATGAGCACTGGGTATTATATGCAACTGATGAATCCCTAAATTCTACCTCTGAAACTAATAATACAGTCTATGTTAATTAAACTGAATTTAAATTAGAAAGGATAATAAAAGAAAATATCAATATCCCTTAACTTAGATGCAAAATCCTCAACAAAAATCGGCAAATTGAATCAAGTAGTATATAAAAGGTTAATCTGCATTCAGCCACAGAAAGCCATAAAATTCTGGAAAATGCTATACCATGAAGGGACCTTGAAAACATCATGCTAAGCCAAATAAGCTAGACAAAAAGGACAATTACTGTATAGTTCCAGGTATATGAGGTAATAGGCAAATTCATAGAGACATAAAGTAGAATAGAGGTTACCAGGGCCTGGGGGAAATGGGAAGTTAATTGTTTAATGGGTACAGAGTTTCTATTTGGGACAATAAAAAAACTTTTGGAAATGGTAGTGGTGGTGGTTGCACAAGATCATGAATGTACTTATTGCCAATGAATTGTACATTTTAAAATGGTTAAAATGGTAAATTTTATGTTATGTGTATTTTACCACAATAAGCAAACAAGCAAAACACATCACAACCATGTGGGATTTATCCTGGGAATTTGAGGATGGTCTAATATTTAAAAATTAATCAATGTAATCATATTAGCAGCTTAAAGAATGTCCATTCATGATAAAAACTGTTAGCAAATTAGGAATAGAAAGAAATTTCCTTAACCTGATAAAGGCATCTACCTAAACCTATAGCTAACATGACACTTAATGGTGAAAGTCTTTCCCCTTAAGATCAAAAACAAGGAAAGAATGTTCTCTCTCACAGGTCTTATTCAATATTGTACTAACAGTCCTAGACCATGAAATAAGGCAAGATAAAGAAATAAAAGGCATACAGATTGAATAACATGATTGTCAGTGTGTAAAACCTCAAGTAACCTACAAAATACTTCCTACAACTAAAAGGTACATTTTTTTTTTTTTAAGATTTTATTTATTTGACAGAGAGAGAGAGACAGCAAGAGAGGGAACACAAGCAGGAGGAGGCGGGAGAGGGAAAAGCAGGCTCCCCACTGAGCAAGGAGCCCAACACGGGGCTCAATCCCAGGACCCCAGGATCATGACCTGAGCCGGAGGCAGACGCCCAACGACTGAGCCACCCAGGCGCCCCCTAAAAGGTACATTGAACAATGTCACAGGATACAAGTTCAACATAAAAAATCAACTGTATTTCTCTATACTAACAATGAGCAATTGAAAGCCAAAATCTAAAAAATAATATCATTTACAGTCACTCTATGAAAAATGAAATAGCTGTAGTCCAACAAAATATGTATAGGATGTATATGCTTAAAACCACAAAATATTGGTTGGAATTGTAGAAGAAATTTTGACAGAGTCATACTACTTGAGGAATTCCACTACTTGATTTTTAAGACATATATAGCTAGGGGTGCCTGGGTGGCTCAGTTGGTTGAGCAGTCGACTCTTGATTTTAGCTCAGGTCATGATCTCAGGGTCCTGGGATGGAGCCCCATGTCAGGCTCCACGCTCATCAGGGAGTCGGCTCAAGGATTCCCTCTCTCCCTCTCCCTTTGCCAACCCCTGCCCCACTCTCATGTGTGTTCTCTCTCTCAAATAAATCTTTAAAAAAAAAAGATATATATAGCTAGCATAATCAAGACTGTGAAGTATCTGCAAAAAGATACATAAATCAGGTGCGCCTGGGTGGCTCAGTCAGTTAAAACACCAACTCTTGATTTTGGCTCATGATCTCAGGTCATGATCTTAGGGTCATGAGTTCGAGGCCTTCATGGAGCCTGCTTAAGATTCTCTCTCTCCCTCTGCCCCTGCCAGCTCATGCCCCCCCCCCTTTTCTAAAAAAAAAAAAAAAAAGAAAGATACACAAATCAGTGAAACAAAACAGTCCAGATATATTCTCGAGCTAATACGGTCATCTAATTTCTACAAAGAGGCAATAATAATTAAATGGAGAAAGGATAGTCCTGGAATAATTGTACATCCATATGCAAAAAACCCCCCAAATTCTTGACAAAAATTAACTCAAAGTGGATCATATATATCAATAAAAGGGTAAGATGTGGAAGAAAACCTTTGTGACTAGAGGTTACGCTAAGAGTTCTTAGATATGACATCAAAAGCATGATTCATAAAAGAAAAAAAATTGAAAGTTGAACTTTACCAAAATAAAAAATGTTTGCTTTGTGGAAGACACTGTTTAGAAAATGAAATAATCTATAGGCTGAGAGAAAGATGTTTGCCCATCACATATCTGATAGAGAACTTGCCATCGGAACACATAAATCCTCTCAAGCCTCAACACTAAGATTACAAACAACTGATTAAAATATGGGCAACAAATAAAACACAGTTTACCAAACAAGATATATGGATGGCAAATATGTCTGTGAAATAATGTCCAACAATACTGCCTACTAAGGGATAAAATAAAACCATGATGACATCTGCTACATACTTTTTAGAATGGCTTAAACAAAAAAACACTGACAATACCAAGTGATGACAATGATGCAGAGCACCTAAATCTCATATATTTCTGATGGGAAAGCAAAAATGATATAGCTGCTCTAGAAAACACTTTGGCAGTTTTCTATAATGTTAAACCTAACACCCACCATAGGACCCACCAGTCCCACTCCTGAGTCTTTATAGTAGGTGTAAGTGAAGTTTTCCTTAAAGGGCCAGAAAAGTAAGTATTTTAGGCTTAAGGACATAGGTCTCTGTCACAACTACTCAACAGTGTCACAGTAGTGCAAAAGCGGCTAGAAGACAGGTATGTAAATGAATGGGTGAAGCTGTGTTACAATAACATTTTATTTGCAGAAATGGCAGGCAGCCCACAGGCCATAGTTTGCTACCTCTTGGCCTAGAGAAATGAAAACTGTGTTCATTGAAAAACATGTATACAAATGTTTATAGCAGCTCTATTCATAATTACCAGAAATTGGTTAACAACCCGAACGTCCTACATATGGTAAATGGATAAACCTGTAGTACATTCATACACGGACTATTACTCAGCAATGAGGGAGAATAACCTATCGATACATGCAAGGACTTCGATTAATTTCAAAGGCATTATCTGAGTGACATAAGCTAGTATCAAAAGGTTACATACTGTATGATTCCATTCATATGATATTCTTGAAGAGACAAAACCAGAGTATAAAGAAATGATCAATGGTAAGGGTTGAATGTGGGGTGTGACTTGAAAGTAATAATGGGAATGAATCTTGGGGGATGAGGAATTGTTCTGTATCCTGATTGTAGAAGTGATTCCATGCATCTATACATCTCAAAAGTTATAAACCTATACACCCCCAAAAGGGCAGTTTTTTGAGATTATTATTTACCATTAATACCAACATCAATTCTCCTTATTAAAACGAGAGTAATCATCATTTTGTGCCTTCATTTCCTTACCACCTAATTCCTTCTTAGCCATTTGCATGCTGTTTCTTGTCTGCACCATTTCTTTCAAAAATCAACTTTTAGGAAGCAAGTCTAAAGAGTTTTTCTCAGTCATCATTCCTGATTTTTTTTTTAAAGATTTATTTATTTTAGAGAGAGAGAGAGTGTGTGTGTGAAAGCAGGAGCAGGAGGGGCAGAGGAAGAGGGAGAGAGAATCTCAAGCAAATTCTGCACTGAGCACAGAGCCTGACATGGAGCTCCATCTCATGATCCCAAGATCATGACCTGAGCCGAAACCAAGAGTTGGACGCCTGACTGTGCCACCCAGGAGCCCATGGTCCTCAGCCTGACATGGGGCTCAACCTCACCACCTTGAGATCAGGACCTGAGCCAAAACCAAGAATCTGATGCTTAACTGACTGTGCCACCCAGGCTCCCCTGTTCCTATCTTTTTGTAGCATTTTATGCTGTTGATTATTCTCTCCTTAAAGCTCTGCTTTTTGGCTTCTGGGATGCTGTACTTTTTGGATTTTCCTTCAGCCATGTTGAGTGCTACAGTTACATAACCTCTTCCTTTTTATGTTTAATGTCTGAACAACAAGTGACAGAATTATATAGAACTGTGCTGTCCAACACACTAGACACATGGCACTTGAGCACTTGAAATGTTGTTACTGCTACTGAGAAATGAAGTTTTAAATTTGATTTAATTTAATTAATTTAAAAACTTGATATCTGGTGCTCACTTCTGCAGCACATATGCTAAAATTGGAATGATAGAAGATTAATTAGCATGGCTCCTGAGCATGGATGACATGAAAATTTGTGAAGCATTCCATATCTAAAAATAAACAAATATATAAACAAACAAACTTGATATTCAATTCAATTCCTGAAAACTTCTAGGTATGTCTGGAACAACTTGGGTATATTAACCTATTTTTTCAACCCTAAATCTAATCTAAATCTAAATACAGATCGAGTATTTTTGATGAAATCTTGGCATCTGAATTAAGATGTAAATGTAAAATATACACCAAATTTTAAATGCTTAGTACAAAAAAGAATGTAAGATATCTTATTAACAATTTGTTTATATTAATTGCATGTTGAAATTATAATATTTTAAGTATATTGGATTGAATAAAAGATTATTAAAATTGATTTCTCCTGTTCCTTTTTACTTTTTAAAGTGTGACTTCTAGATTATTTTAAGTTACATGTTGGGTCACATTATATTAGACAGCACTGATTTGGGGGATTCAGTTCCCATAGATACATACATACACACATATGTACGTGTATATATATACACACATATACACATACATATAGATATATACATACAAATGCATATACATACGTGTGTGCGTGTATTCCTTAATTTATTATTTGTACAAGCTCTGCCTCACATAATTCCAGGCAGGGTTGTGTTGTCATGTGATAGCTCCAAATCCTTTCTCAGTTGATGGGTGGAAGATCCATTCCTGCACGTGAAAGACAGTTTAGGTTGTATGGATGTCGAGAGCAGCATGTGCAAAAGCCTCTATTTTCAGAGATGAAATCAAAGCAAAAGTTTTAAAATGAAAATAACTTATGTCCAAGAACCAAAAAATGGCAATGCACAGTCATGTTGGTTCCTTTTGTCTCTGAGGTTCTTTATGAACATTTTAAATCTCATCATGTCTATTAAGTTCAAAAGCCATGAGAATATTCAAAATGCTGTCTACAAAAGTTTACGATTACTGTAGAATCATACAAATTGGGAACACAGAAAATGATGGGATGAACTGACAGTATGAATGGTTCTGAAAAAAAAGGAATCATGTGATATATGAAAGCTGTGTCTGCAGTTGATGATAATTAGCAATAGAGGCTAGAGGTGTTTGAGATGAGAGAAACTTGTTTGATCAGCATCAATGTTAAATGCCTGTTAGTTCAATTAGTTAAGAAGTTGAGGACTCCGATTAATCAGGTAAAACTGCTGCTAATGAAAAATGTCATAAGCCAAATATTTCTATGGATTCAACCGTCATTTGAATTGAATTTGCAATGCATCAACATGAGTAATGGAGCCATTAGAGAGGAATTCATCCCCCTGCTAAGGAGTTCCTTGTAGAGAACATTACAGTTACACGTGTGATTTCGGGGGTGGGTAATTACTTGTGAGAAATTTGGATGTAACTGGTTTATGCTGGGAAAAGATGTGGGCTAGAATGGACATCATCATGGAGAATGTCTATTTTGAAAGCCCAGAAGGTCAGACTCATCTTCCCATTTGGTGAAAACTGAGGTTTTTTTTTTTTTTTTTAGATTTAATTAATTTTAGCGAGGGGGGTGAAGGGGAAGAGGGAGAGAAAATCTCCAGCAGACTTCCTGCTGAGGGACGCCTGGGTGGCTCAGTCATTGAGCATCTGCCTTCGGCTCAGGTCATGATCCCAGGGTCCTGGGATCGAGCCCCGCATCGGGCTCCCTGCTCAGCGGGAAGCTTGCTTCTCCCTCTCCTACTCCCCCTGCTTGTGTTCCCTCTCTCGCTGTCTCTGTCAAATAAAATCTTTAAAAAAAAAAAAAAGACGACTTCCTGCTGAGCCCAAAGTGAGGGCTCTATCCCACAACCCCCGAGATCATGACCTGAGCCGAAATCAAGAGTCAGACGCTTAACATACTGAGCCACCCAGGTGCCCCCAAAATTTATGTTTTGAGGCATAATAAATGTACTTAAGTCATCTGAGTTCCTCAAGAAGATTCTCCTTTTGGCCCACTCCTTTTCAGTTTATTTGACTTAAACAGATTAATGGTAGTGATTTTACCAGGTAAGTGTGGTTGGGAAAGTTGCTTACTGTTCCCTCCCTTGGTTTTCTATCTATAAAACCAAGGATAATAAAAATAATAGTACCCTCCTGAAGCTGTTGAGAATTAAATGAGCTAATACATGAAATGTTAAGAAAAGGACATGGAACAGAGCAAGTGCTTACTTGTTAGCTATGGCTGTTATTACTAACATTCTTTCCAAGGTAAACTCATGGCTTCAACTGTCACCTCAGTTTTATGACTTCCAATCCATCACAGATCTTCATCCTACTATTCCATCTATATACTAGGCATCTCCACTTGGATATATATAAATGGCACCTAAAGCGAAATAAATCAACTATCTAAAATAGGATCTTCTATCCCAAACCACATTCTCTTTAAGTTTTATCTCTAATATACGTCACACTACTAATCTCAGAATCACTTCCTTTTATTCACATCCAGCATGATTGAGATAAAGGAAAATGCTCTCTTTCTCCCTTTATAAAGATAATCCTTGCTGATTGTAAAAAATTTGGAAAATATGGAAAAATCAAAAAGGAGAGACTGGGGAGATGGCCTGTAAGAGGTCAGGTTAATTCTAAGTGATTGGATAAAATTATGTTTTGTCTACATTAAAAAACGATAAAAATAAGGGTGGTTAAGTCAGTTAAGCGCCAGATTCTTGGTTTTGGCTGAGGTCATGATCTCTGGGTCTTGGCATTGGGCCGCAGGTGGGGCTCCACGCTGGGCTTGGAGCCTGCTTAAGATTCTCTCTTTCCCTCCCCCTCTGCACGCCACCCGCCCCACCCCCCATCCCCACTGTGCACATGGATGCTCTCTAAAATAAATAGAATCTTTAAAAAAAGACAAAAATTTTCCATAACATTTTAAACTTCCAGTTCAAAATTTCAACGTATTTCATTTGTTTGATATTTTCCCAGATAATTAAGACCCTACTGTATGTACACAGAGATATGATCTTTTTATACCTAATGTCTTCACCACTGAAATTTTCTAAAACATTTTAAACTAAGATTTTAAAATTCAAATTTCCAAAGTAAACTTTAATGACTTGTTTTTGTTTTAGGGCTACAATAGATACTCAGATATTCCTGAGGATAATAATTCAATTCTTCCAAGTTTTCTTCTGCTCTTTGTTTTGCTTCCTCCGGTACTTGTTCTAAACTGGTTATTACACTGGATATTCTAAAAAGCCTGCTGGTACCTTGTTTTCTGTAGTGAAAAGATGAATGAAGGGGCTGTGTAGGTGAGTTTAGAGTTCTCTGCCTTCATCCATGGTAGAACAATTGAGGAAGTCCCACTTATGTGAACATAAATTGTTAGTAGGTGTCATCTCACTTCATTTGCACTGCTTCGGGGGTCCTAGCCCAAAATGATTTTGTAGGAAAGAAAATTATTGTTGTACATTAATAAAATTTTGCTTGTTTTAAATTGCTCTCAAGAACAGAATGATTATAAAATAGAAGTGTTTTTTTCTTTTTAAAAAGATTTTATTTATTTGACAGAGGGAGACACAGTGAGAGAGGGAACACAAGCAAGGGGAGTGGGAAAGGGAGAGGGAGAAGCAGGCGCCCCAGAAGTGTTTTTCTTATAAAAAAGAACAGGTGTGGAGGATGTATCTGACCACAAAAATACAAAGAACTCTAAACCTCCTTTTCAAATTAAACTGTGTAATTTCATAAATCAGATAATTTAACCAAAACAAAATACTGTTTTTAAAAATGGTAACTGTATTTTTTATTGTTGAAATATAATTTGAATTCAAAGAAGTATTTTCCAGACCTGATGTAAGTTCAAAAGTATCACCAATTTGACATTGTTTTTATTTTTTAAAAGATTTTACGTATTTATTTGACAGAGAGAGAGAGATCACAAGTAGGCAGACAGGCAGGCAGGCAGAGGGAGAGGGAGAAGCTGGCTCCCTGCTGAGCACCGAGCCCAACGCCGGGCTGGATCTCAGGAGACTGGGATCATGACAGGAGCCGAAGGCAGATGCTTAACCGACTGAGCCACCCAGGCTTTGTTTTTAAATTATCAGAATATCTGACTTCTTTAATAAGTTGATTTATTTCTGTTCTGAGAAAGCCATTCAATAAAACAGTCTTGGGGTGCGGGTTGGGAGAAAGTAAATAATTTTGAAGATTTGGAAAATACAGATGACATGCTGACACAATTACTATAAACATTTTGGTATATACTGTTCTGCTATTAAAATATATATATATTTATATATATATAAAAATCTGGGGGGCTCTTCAAATTATACAATTATAATCGTCCAAAAACAGTATCTGTGGCCTACCTTTTAATTATGCACTTTTAATTTTCTCACATATTCTTTCAAAATACATGAATTTTAACATGTATGCTTCCGTATTCACACGTGTCCGACATATATTTAACCAACAGCCTCCAGAAAGGTGTTTCCAATTTACACGCTCACCAAAATGGCCTGAGTGCTTTTCCCTTCCACAGCATCACGTAATTAAAATTAAGAAGAAACGGCCCAAAGTTTTGAGAATCCATCCGGTAAAACATCGTCCCGCTGATCTAGTTACTAGCCCTTGGTCCGAGCGCGGTCTTGAACTTTCCCTTCCCGCGTCTCACAGCCGACTCTCTCACAGAGAATATCCGACCTGGCGTCTGCAGGACCACGCAGAGCCTAGGGCGGGGCCGGCCAGAGGGCTACGAGCGGCGGGAGAGACGCCGACGTCGGCGTGGCGCACAGTGCTGATGCAACACGCACGCGGGGCGGGGCGGGCCGCTTGTCGGCCGGCGACGGCGCTGCGTCACGGGTTTTCCGGCGCTTTGCTCCTGGAGACGGCGACCGCTGTGGGCCTCGGCTTTGGCCTCCCGCGCCCAGGGAGTCAGGTCTCGGCGCGATGAGGCGCAGCAAGGCCGACGTGGAGCGGTATATCGCCTCGGTACAGGGTTCCATCCCGTCGCCCCGAGAGGTGAGCGGGTCCTGGAGAGCCGGGCGGCCTCCGCCCTGGCCCTGCCGCGGCCCCGCGCAGCGCCGGCGTCATGGCTCCTGGCGGCCGCCGCTCCCTGGCGCGTTGAGGCGCCGGCCGGCTCCCGCGGTCCGGTGGGCGGCGTGGCGCTCGCGAGCTCGGGGGCGGGGAGGGGGGGGGAGGCCGCGGCAGGCTGCCGTTGGCGCCAGCTCTTCCTCTTTCTCCTGGCCTGCTCCTGACGGTCCTTATTCGCGGGCCCATCCCGTCCCGGGGTTTCTCGGCTGCGTCGGCGCGGCCTCGTCACCGGGGCTCCGGAGCTTGCCATTTGCGGCGGGGTTTCTTCTCGTCTCCCGGACAGTTTATCGCTGCGGCGGAAGCGGCACCTTCCAGGCTTTGGAGGTCGATGGAACCCAGCGGGGGACTGACGCAGCTCCGGGGTGGGCTTTTACTGCGGTGACGGTGACGGGCAACCATCATAGGCATCCAGCGGACCGGTGCAGGGGTAGCCACACTTACAACTCCCTGACAGACCGCGCAAATGACACTGGTAGACCCCCCTATTTTGAGGCATCTGTCGTGCGTTTATAAGGATTCTGCCCCTCCTCTTCACACTCCCACTCTCCCATTCCCAGCACTCTTAAGAGGCTTCTTTTATTTGCCTTTATTTTTTTTAAAACGCAGTCTTGGGTATTCTGAATTTCTTACAGGCCGTTGTTACTATGGCTTAAAATTTTTAATCTTTTTGACAACATGCTCAGCGTATTTTTTCTCTTTTAAGATAATGTAGCAGATATATTTTGGGTTTTTCAGAATTTTAGTGATTGGATGTGGAGGGTGAGGAAAAAGGCTAAGGGTGGTGTGCACAGGATCTTGAGTCAGTTTGCTTGGGAGTTGAATCACAGCACTGCCATTTATTTATAAGCTGTGTGATTTGAGGCAAGTTAAACTTAATAAGTTGGAGTAATGGTATTGGTAGGAGTATATAGGATGACTCATGGTAAACATTTAGGGCAATGCCTGGCACATAGTAAGCACTAAACGTTGATGTTAAAAGGACAGTCATTCAAGGTCTCTTCTGGGTAAGGGCCTATGAGAATAAAGATGTGTGAGGAAATGAAAAGAAACCCAGGGATGAACATGGTTATAATAGCTGCATAATTGTATCTTTAACAATATAGTAGGCATATGTCTTTGTAGGATTTTGGTAATGGGTCTGATTTAGTTTCTTTTAGGAATAACGGAGTAGGTTACAGCCGGTTACAGCAGAGGAGAAGAATAGGTACCTACATACAGATTGTAATTTTAAACTGCTGGCATAGTCATAAACAACAAATGTGGTGCCAGAGTCTAAAACAGAACCTCATTAAGGGTTTCTGTATGCTGACATTGACATACTTTTTAAAAAGCCAAGTTTAGAGATTTCATGAGATTTTTAGTGGGGACCCTGGCTCCCAAAAGATTAATATCTTAATTCTGTAGACAGAATTTAGAATGTTCTTTGAACTACCTAACTTTTCCATCAAATAAAGGGGAGGGGTGGAGTCAGAATTTTAAGGACTGGTTATTATGGCTACCTCTGTTTTACATTTAAAGAGTATTATTTTAATCAGATGTTTTTCTTCAAACAGGAGAAATCATTTACTTTAGAAATTGGGGATTTCAATTAGCAAGTGAGTAACTTTGTAACAGGTGATGGTATTCTATAAATTTAGGTCTAAGTGAAAGGATAAAACAGGGTGCTTTGGATAGCATTGAAGGGAGAGGGTGGAGGAGGCAGAGACAGTGGCTTTTAAGAGTAGAAAGATTAGTATTTACTTGGCTCCCAGTTTGGTAAAGATCCGCCATGTGTGAACTGGCGATGCTTTCTGGGATGTCCCAGGTTCTGGAATGCAATGGTGGGTCCATAGTCTTACCTTCCCAGGCTTCCATTATGCTTTCATTTGTTTGTCTCTTTTGTTTTGTCATTTTCTATTCCTTCAGGCCTGCTTTTGTCCTTTTTGAAAATATCACTTGTGTTTCTTCAATTTTCCTTTCTCTAGTTGGCTTCTGTTTAGTTTTCCTAGATTTCTGTTGAGTTGGTCTCCCAATCCGCACCCCTAATTCCTACTGCTCAGACACAACCGGACAGCTCTCAGTTGTTTGTTTACCATATACTTTAGACTTGTGAATAACATAGTACATACTTTTATTTCTCTCTCACCTTTTCCACATTATAGATACTTTATAATCTGTCCTCCAGATCTCTGTCCACAGATCTTTCTCCCCCTCATTCTTCCAGTTTCGTTGTTGTAATTTTTGGTTAAACGAATAGTTTGTGTTTATATAATTATGGTAAGGTACATACTTTTGCATTTGAGCCACCTTTATTGCATAGTTCTATTTTTCCTGAAGTTAATAGTTTATTTTTTTGGTTTGTTGAGTTATCTAGGATGTATTACTAATTCTTTACCCAAACTCAGTTCAACTCTCAAGTGTGATCAAAGAGGTCACATCCATCGATTTCAGCTTAAAAATTTTTTTAAGGGTCTTTCTTGTGGGGCACTCTTGTCTTACTGCTGCAGTCTGGATTGGCTCCTCCTCTTTGCTACACAGTTCTAGCTCTGGGAGTTGGCTTATCATCATCTTGAGAATTACCTTCACTTCTTTTCTTAGACCCTTGGTTTCTTGCAATTCATGTCCTCTTGACTTTCTCTGTTTTGGTGTAGCACAGTCTCCAGTTTGCTTTGAGAAGGAATGGATGGGATTTTTTTTTTTTTAACATGGTATGCCTGAAAAAGTTTCACCTAATTTATAGTTTGATTATCAGAGTCTAGGTTTGAAATAATTTTTTCCTTCAATTTCGAAAGTATTGCTTCATTTTCTGATCATTTGTATTGTTCGAAATCTGATGTGATTCTTGTTATTGATAGCTTGTAGGTTTTCTGGAAGTTTCCTTTCAATTGGAAAACTCATTTCTTTCAGTTCTGGGACATGGTGTTATTTCTTTGAGCATTTCTTCCCCCATCCCAAGCTCTCCTCTCCCCTTGCCCCAATCTTACGTTTTTGCTAACTGAAAGTTGGTTCTGGTTTGATCATCCATATCTTTCTTTCTTTCTTGTGTCTTTTTGTTCTATTTTTAACCTTCTCTTCCAGGGGAAGGAGATTGGGGAACTCACCGTTCAGTATCTAGACTTTGCTTATCTGCTTCTATAACCCCTGCCGTCACCCTTGTCAGGACTCCTTAAGTTTGGAGCCCCTTGGTTTATACTGAGAAAAAATCCATTTGCTTAAGCTTTTTGCAGGGGGTGTTCCAGACCTGGGGTGATGGAGAGTCATTTGGCTCTGCAAGAGGAGGGTTAATGTGACAACTCTCCGGGTCTGAATGTTCTTCTTTTCAGCCCCACATCAGTTTTGATAGGAGTGTAAATGAATTTAAGTTTTTGCTTACAGTGGCATAAAGTATCATGGAAAGAAGCAGTGACTGAATCATGGATGTCCTGAATCATGGAGTGACTGAATTATGGATGACATTGGCTCTTTTCCTTCCTACCTGTGTATCCTTAAACAAGGCACTTTACCCCCTTAGGCTTCAGTTCCTTTATGAAATGAGCAGAATGAAGACAGAAGACTATCAAATTTCCCCCCAATTTTATGGTTCTATATATTATTCTTTAATAATTGCTGTTCAGTTATCCTGAGATAGTCTTTTTTTTTTTTTTTTTTATTTATTTGACAGAGACACAGCGAGAGAGGGAATACAAGCAGGGGGAGTGGGAGAGGGAGAAGCAGGCCTCCCGCCGAGCGGGGAGCCCAATGTGGGGCTCGATTCCAGGACCCTGAGATAATGACCTGAGCCGAAGGCAGACGCTTAATGACTGAGCCACCCAGGCACCCCAATCCTGAGATAGACTTTAATGAGATATTTCGAGGCAAAATAGACAGTGGAGTTGATTTTTCTATTATATGTTGACATTGTAACTTGTGGGAATCTATTCATTTTCTGTTCATTTTAATGCCCATCTTGACTGTTGTGTATTATTGTAATAAACTGCTTCAGAGCTCTTAAATTTATGGATTTAGGGAGGGAAAGGAAGGCTCTGTTATGATTACAGTTCTAGCCTCCTTGTTTTTCTCAGGTTTTTTATTAATACTGAAGTTTAAGATTGCTTATAGTTTTTTATTTTATATTTATTTTAAAAAATACTTAGAATCTGAAGCAGACTCCACACTGAGTGCAGAGCCCGGCGTGGGGCTCGATCCCATGACCATGAGATCATGACCTGAGCTGAAATCAAGAGTCAGATGCTTAACCAACTGAGCCACCCAGGCACTCCTATCATTCTTTACTTTTAAAATATATCCTGTTAAGGATGTATACTCAATACTCTCATACTGAGGTCACTTGGAATAATTTTCTGAGAATATGTCACTATTTTGACATAAAATGAGAGTATATTTTATACAGCTTTATTGAGATACAGTTCACATGCCATACAGTTCACCATTTAAAGTGTACAGCGTAATGAATTTTGGTATGTTACATTATTGATGTTTTAAGTTGTAAAATATATGTAATCTGCCATTTTAATGCCTTTTTTAAAGTTTTTAATTTTAATTCCTTAACCCTGTTCTATTAGTTGCAGGTGTACAATATAGTGATTATATTATAGTGATTATATAGTGATTATACAGTGCTCATCATGATAAGTATACGTCTTTAATCCCCATCACCTATTTCACCCATCCCTGCTTCCACTTCCCCTCTGGTAACCATCAGTTTGTTTTCTGTAAGAGTCTGTTTCTTGGTTTCTCTCTCTTTTTTTTCCTTTGCTCGTTTGTTTTGTTACTTAAACTCCATATGAGTGAAATCATATGGTGTGTCTTTCTTTGACTTATTTCACTTCAAATTATACTCTCTAGCTCCATCCATGTTGTTGCAAATGGCAAGATTTCATTCTTTTTTATGGCTGAGTAATATTCCATTGTGTATATATGTACCACATCTTTATCCATTTAACTCTTGATAGACATTTGGGCTGCTTCCATAATTTACCTTTTGTAAATAATGCAGCAATAAATATAGGGATGTGTGTATCCCCTTGAATTAGTGTTTTTGTTTTTAACTTTTTTTTTTTTTAAGATTTTATTTATTCATTTGAGGGAGAGAGAGTTTGTGCGCACAAATGAGGGGGGAGGGGCAGAGGAAAAGGGAGAGGGAGAAGCAGGAGGAGCCCGACAGTCCCAAGTAGGGCTTGATCCCAGGACCCCAAGATCACAACCTGAGCTGAAGGCAGACACTTAACCGACTGAGCCACCCAGGTGCCCCTGAATTAGTGTTTTTGATTTTTTGAGTGAAAAACCAGTAGTTATGATTACATCATAGCTCTATTTTAACTTTTTGAGGAACCTCCATGCTGTTTACCATAGTGGGTTCATCAGTTTGCATTTCCCCCAACAGTGCAAGAGGGTTCCTTTTTCTCCAAATCCTTGCCAACAAGGATGGAAATTTTAGCCATTCTGATAGGTATGAGGTGATCTGTCGTTGTAGTTTTGAGTTGCATTTCCCTGATAATGAGTGATAGTGAACATCTTTTTATGTGTCTTTGGCCATCTGTATGTCTTCTTCGGAGAAATGTCTGTACGTGTCTTCTGTCCTTTTTTAAATTGTATTTGCTGGGTGTTGTATAGTGTCTTCATGTATTTTGGATAGGTCATTTGGATATGTCACCTTCTATTCAGTAGGTTGCCTTTTAGTTTTTTGATTGTTTCCTTCACTGCAGAAGCTTTTTATTTTGATGCAGTCCCAATAGTTTATTTTTGCTTTTATTTCCCTTGTTTCAGGAGACCTGTCTAGAAAAAGGTTGCTATGGCCGATGTCAGAGAAATTACTTTGTGAGTTCTCTTCTAGGATTTTTATAGTTTCAGGTTTCACCTTTAGATCCTTAATCCATTTTTTTTTAAAGATTTTATTTATTTATTTGAGAGAGAGAGAGACAGCGAGAGAGGGAACACAAGCAGGGGGAGTGGGAGAGGGAGAAGCAGGCCTCCCGCTGAGCAGGAAGCCGGATGCGGGGCTCCATCCCAGGACCCTGGGATCATGACCTGAGCTGAAGGCAGAGCTTAACGACTGAGCCACCCAGGCACTCCCCTTAATCCATTTTGAATTTATTTTTATGTATGGTGTAAGAAAGTGGTCCAATTTCCTCCTTTTGCATGTAGCCGTTCAGTTTTCCCAGCACCATTTGTTGAAGAGACCCTCTTTCCCGTTGCATATTCTTTCCTCCTTCATTGGAGATTAACCATGTAATTGTGTGTTTATTTTTGGGCTTTCTGTTCTGTTCTGTTGATCTATGTGTCTTTGTGCCAGTACTAAACTGTTTTGATTACTACAGCTTTGTAATATAACTTGAAGTCCAGAATTGTGATACTTACAGTTTTTTTTTGTTTTTTTGTCTTTTCCAAGATTGTTTTGGCTATTCAGGATCTTCCTTGGTTGCATACAAATTTTAGGATTGTTTGTTTTAGCTTTGTGAAAAATGCTCTTGGTATTTTGAGAGAGGTTGTGTTAAATGTGTAGAGATAGCTTTGGGTGGTGTTGACATCTTAACAATATTTGTTCTTCCGATTCATGAGCATGGAATATCTTTTCATTTTTTTCTGTTGTTTTCAATTTTACTATCAGGGTAATGCTGGCCCGGAGAATGAATTTGAATTTGGAAGTTTTTCTTCCTCTTCTACTTTTTGGAATAGTATGAGAAGAGTAGGTATTAACTCTTCTTTAAATGTTTGGTAGAATTTTTCTCTGAAGCCATCTGGCCATGGATTTTTGTTGGGAGTTTTTTTGATTACTGATTCAATTTCATTGCTGGTAATCAGTCTGTTCATATTCTCTGTTTCTTCCTGCTTCAGTTTTGGTAGGTTACATGTTTCTAGGAATTTATCCATTTCTTCTAGATCGTCCATTTTGTTGGCATGCAATTTTTCACAATATTCTGTTACAGTTGTTTGTATTTCTGTGGTGGTGGTGGTGGTTTGTCTTTTGTGATTTTGTTTAAGCCCCCCCCCCCCCATATGTTTTTGTTTGTTTGATGAGTTTGGCTAGAGGTTTATCAGTTTTGTTGATCATTTCAAAGAATCAGCTCCTGGTTTCATTGTTCTGTTGTTTGTTTTTAAAGATTTTATTTATTTATTTGACAGAGAGCGAGAGAGGGAACACAAGCAGGGGGAGTGGGAGAGGGAGAAGCAGGCTTTCCGCGGAGCAGGGAGCCCGATGTGGGGTTCAGTCTCAGGACCCTGGGACCATGACCTTAGCCGCCCAGGCACCCCATATAACATTTCTATTGTAATCTTTATTATTTTCTTTTGCTGGTTTTGGGTTTTGTTTATTCTTCTTTTTCTAGGTTTTTTAGATACAAGGTTACATTGTTTGAGGTTTTTCTTGTTTCATGAGGTACACCTGTACTGCTATAAACTTCCTTTTTTTTTTTTTTTTTTTAAGATTTTATTGATTTATTTGAGAGAGAGCATGAGCAGGGAGGAGATGGAGAAGCAGGCTCCCTGATGAGCAGGGAGCCCAACACGGGGCTGGATCCTAGCACCCTAGGATCATGACCTGAACTGTGAAGGCAGATGCCCAACCGACTGAGCCACCCAGGCACTCCTAAACTTCTCTCTTAGAACCTCTTTTGCTACATCCCAAAGATTTTTGGACCATTGTGTTTGTTTCCGTGTACTTTTTGATTTCTTCTTTGATTTCTTGGTTGACCCATTCATTGTTTTTCAATGTTTGATCATTTCAAAGAATCAGCTCCTGGTTTTGATTTCTTGGTAGTACCATGTTATTTAACCTCCATGTATTTGTGGTCTTTTCAGATTTTTTCTTGGGGTTGATTTCTTGTTTAATCTTGTGGTCAGAAAAGATGCATGGTATAACTTTGATCTTTTTGAATTTGATGAGATTTGTGGCCTAATATGTGATCTCTTCTGGACCATGTTCCATGTGCACTTGAAAAGAATGTGTATTTTGCTGTTTTAGGATGGAATGTTCTGAATGTATCTGTTGAATCCATGTGTTCCACTGTGTCATTCAAAGCCACTGTTTCCTTGTTGATTTTCTGTTTGGATGATTTGTCCATTGATATAAGTGGAGTGTTAAAGTACCTACTATTATTTTATTACTATTGATTAGTTCCTTTATGTTTGTTATTAACTGTTTTGTGTATTTGAGTGCTCCTATGTTGAGTGCATAAATATTTACAATTGTTATGTCTTCCGGTTGGATTGTACCCTTTACAATGATATAATGTCCTTTCTTGTCTCTTGTTAGTTTTTGCTTTAAAGTCTCTCTTGTCTGATCTAAGTATTGCTACTCCAGCTTTCTTTTGACAGCCATTTGCATGATAAATCTTTCGCCTTTCCCCTCACTTTGAATCTGCAGTGTCATTAGGTCTGAAATGAGTCTCTTGTAGGCAGTATATAGATGGGTCTTTTTTTTTTTTAATCCAGTCTGTCACCCTGTGTCTTTTGATTGGAGCATTTAGTCCATTTACATTCAAAGTAATTATTGATACGTATTAATTGCCATTTTGTTACTTGTTTTGTTCGTGTAGTTTCGCTCTGATCCTTGCTGTTTTTCATGATTTGCTGGCTTTAGTGATATACTTGGGTTTCTTTTTATTCTTTGCATATCTATTACTGGTTTTTGATTTGTGGTTACCATTAAGTTTGTGTGTAACATCTGCATTTAGCACTCTGTATGATTAAATGTTTATGTTTCAACCCATTCTTCTCCCCCCCCCCCACCATGTTTTAGGTATATGGTGTCATTCATTAACATCCTCTTATTTTGTGAGTCCCTTGACTGTTTTTTACAGATAACACTTATTTTTTAAGTGTAAAAGTTACTTTTGTGATTCCTCCTTTTCATATTTTTACTTATATTCTTTCCTTTCCACTCAGAATCCCCTTTAATTAATCTCTCTGTCAAATAAATAAATAAAATCTTAAAATTAATTTCTTGTAGGGCTGGTCTAGTGGTCATGAACTCCTTTAGTTTCCATTTGTCTGAAAAATTCTTTATCTCTTTTTCTATTCTGAATGATAGCCTTGCTGGATAACGTATTTTTGGCTGCAGATTTTTCCCTTTCAGCATTTTGAATATATCATGCCACTCTCTTCTGGCCTGCAAAGTTTCTGCTGAAAAAAAATCCACTGATAGTTTTATGGAGTTTCCCTTGTATGTAACTCTATTTTCTCTTGCTGCTTTAAAATTTCTTTGTTAGTACTTCTTGCCATTTTAATTATGTGGTTTGGTGTAGCTATTCTTCGGTTGATATTTTTCAGGGGATCCCTGTGCCTCCTGGATCTGGGTATCTGTTTCCTTCCCCAGATTAGGGAAGTTTTCAGCTATTAATTCTTCAAACAAATTTTCTGCCTTCTTTTCTCTTTTTTCAGGGATCCCTATAATGTGGATGTTATTACGTTTGGTGGAGTAACTGAGTTTCCCAAGTTTATTCTCAGTTTGCATAATTTTTTGTCTCTCACTTGCTCAGTTTGATTGTTTCTTTTAGCCTGTTTATTTCATTGTGTTTTTTTTTATTTCATTCTTCATCTCTGGTTTTTTTGTTGTTTTGTTTTTTGTTATCTCTTTGTTAAGGGTCTCACTGATGTCTTCCCCTCTTTTTTCAAGTCCAGGGAGTATCTGTATGACTATTACTTTAAATTCTCTATCAGGCATATTACTTAAATTTATTTTGCTTAGGTCTTTTGCTGTGGTTTTTGTCCTGTTCTTTCATCTGGGTCATATTCCTCTGTCTTCTTATTTTGTGTTTGTTTCTTTGTATTAGGAAAGTCAGCTACATCTCCCACTCTTGAAGGTAATGCCTTATGAAGAGGATGTAATGCTTTGCAGTGAGGTATCCCCTGTTTTCCAGGACCTGGCACTTCAGGGAGTGTCTCCTCTGCGTGTTGGATGTGCTCTGCTATTGTGTTCTGGCTACTTTTTTCTTTAGTCCAGTCATCTGCAGAGGTTCTTTTTGCCTGTTGTGGGCAGTGTTTGTTCCCTGCTGGGGTGGGCTTGTTTTAGCAAGGTACATGCTGGTCTCCTTGTGAAATGAGATCTGCCACTGCTGCTGAACTGATGAAAATGTGTGGGTCAGAGATGTGGTGTGGACAGGGTTTGCACTGATCTTCTGGGGCAGGTACCCACAGGGACTGAGGGAAGTGTGACTGGGAAGGATAGGTCCAGAGAAGCGTGGGGTGGTATGGGGAGGGTGGTTGGTGTAAGCAAGTTAAGTAGCAAATGTGATACCACTCTGTTTCCTGGAGGTGGTCATGTGTTTATGCTGGGGTCATTGGAGGGAAATGGCCCCTGCCAGCTCCTTTGTTCCTGGAGGGGACTCCCTGTTATCCCTGCCTCTTGGGGACACACTGTGAGATGAGTAAATAACTCTTCCTCCTGTATGTCGTAGACATTTTTCAAGTTGCTGCTTCTATGCTGTATCTCTTTAGGCTGTTAGTTGTGCTTTGTCTATGCCTTCTGGGCTCTCAGAGCCAGATCTCCCTGATTTTTAAATTGCTTGGCCCCTCTTGCATTCAAAGCAAGGGGGATTCATCTCCCCCGTGTGGGCTCCCTGGCGTGATAATCTGTTTCTTGCCCTCCACTGTGCTACTGGCTCCCTCCTAACCGTGGATGGCCACAGTCTGTTTTGCTCCCAGACCAGGTCTCCTCCACCTTTCCTACCTTCTTTCCTGTGGCCTCTTCTCAATCTTTAGTTCTGGAGTTTTGCCAGTCTCTGGATCATTTTCTGGGATATTTACAGTGATGTGCATGTTCCTGTGGGATGAGGCGAGCTTAGGGTCCTCCTACTCTGCCATCTTCCCAGCCTTCATGAACCACTTTTAAGTGTACAATTCAGTTTTTAATTATATTAATAACGTTCAACTACCACCGCTGTCTGTTTTCAGAAACTTTTCATCACCCCATGTAGAAACTTTGTAACCATTAACTAGTAACTCCTCAGGTTTCCCTTTTTTCTAGCCTCTGGTTACTGTTAATCTACTTTCTTTCTCTATGAATTTGCCTATTTTTGATATTTCATATAAGCAGGAGCATACAATATTTGTCCTTTTGTATCTGGGTTATTTTACTTAGGGTGTTTTAAGGGTTCATCCATGTTGTAGCATGTATCAGAGCCTCTTTTTTTTTTTTTTGGTTGAATAATAATACATTGTATATATGTCACATTGTTTATTCATCTGTTGAAGGACACTTGGGTTGTTTCTACCTTTTTGCTGTTGTGAGTGATGCTGCTGTGGACATGGGTGTAGGGATATCTATTTGTGACCTTGTTTTCAATTCTTGTGGGTATATATCCAGGAGTAGAATTGCTGGTCATACTCTTTTTAACTTTCGAGGAATCCCAAACTGTTTTATGTAGTGGCTACATCATTTTACATCCCCACCAGCAGTGTAAGGGGGTTCCAGGTTCTCCACATCCTTGCCAAAACTTGTTATTTTGTTTTTCTTTTTAAAATGTAGCCATCCAGATCAACATGAAGTGGTCTTTTTTTTTTAAGATTTTATTTATTTATTTGACAGAGAGAGACACAGAAGAGAGGAAACACAAGCAGGGGGAGTGGAAGAGGGAGAAGCAGGCTTTCTACGGAGCAGGGAGCCCGATGCGGGGCTCGATTCCAGGACCCTGGGACCATGACCCGAGCCGAAGGCAGACACCCAGCGACTGAGCCACCCAGGCGCCCCTGAAGTGGTCTTTCATAGAGAAATCTGTAGACAAGTCCTTGCTTTGGGCTTTTATTTATTTTTAAAAGATTTTATTTATTTGAGAGAGAACGCGTGCACACATGCGAGAGAGAGCGCGTGTGCGAGGACAAGCAGGGGCAGAGGGAGAGGGAGAAATAGACTCACTGCTGAGCAGGGAGCCCAATGAGGGCCTCGATCCCAGGACCCTGAGATCATGACCTGGGCCAAAGGCAGACAAATGCTTAGCCAACTGAGCCACCCAAGCACCTGCCTTGGGCTAGTAATAGAATATTTGTTTTCTTCTTGAGTTGCAGAAATTATATATTGGATATAATTTTCAAATATTTTCTCTTATTCTATATGTTGCCTTTTTACTTTCTTTAAAATGTAATTTGGTGTACAGAAGTTTTTAATTTTGATGAATTTCATTTTACCTGTTTTGTTTGTTTCTTATGCTTTTTGGTGTCATGTCTTAGAATACATTATTAAATCCAGGGTCATGAAGACTTATCCCAGGGTTTTCTTCTGAAATTTTTGTGGCTTTTATATTTAAGTTGTTGACACATTTTGAGTTAATTTTTGCATATGGTGGGGGGAACAGTTCCAGTTTCATTCTTTTGCATGTGGAAAATCAGTTGTGCCATCACCATCTATTGAAGAAACTTTTCCCATTGAATGTTCTTTTCCCATTGAATTGCCAGAAATCCATTGGCTATAGATGTATGGGTTTATTTCTGAACTCTCAGTTCTGTTCCTTTGGACTATATGTTTGTCTTTAATGTTAGGATCACTGTTTTGATTGCTTTATCTTTGTAGTAAGTTTTGAAATTGGAAAGTGGTGAGTCCTCCAACTTTGTCATTTTCAAGAGTGTTAGTCTGTTTGGGTATCCATGCAGTTCCATATGAATTTTGAGGATTGGCTTTTCCATTTCTGCAGAAAAGGCTGTTGGAATTTTTATTGCGATTGTGTTGAATTTATAGATTGCTTTGGGTAGTAGAGCCATTTTGACTGTGTTAGGTCATTCTATCCTCCAACACATCTTCTCACTTGTTTAAGACTTTAATTTGTTTCAGCAATGTTTTGTAATTTTCAGTGCACAGTCTTTCATCTCCTTGGTTAAATTTGTCACCCAGGTATTTTACTCTTTTAGATGATATTGTAAATGGAATTGCTTTCTTAATTCCTTTTTTGGATTGTTCATTGTTGGTGCATAGAATCACAACTGACTTTTGTGTGGTGATCTTGTACCTTGCAATGTTACTGAATTAGTTTCTTAGCTCTAGTGGTTTTTTTATGGATTCTTTGGGATTTTCTCTATCTAGGATCATGTCATCTGTGAAGAGAGATAGTTTTACATCTTCCTTTTGCTTGAAATTTGGAAGCTTATCTCTTTTTCTTCTCAAATTGCTCTGACAAGAACTTCTAATACAATGTTGAATAGAAGTGGTAAAAGCTGTTCCTAATCTTAGGGGGAAAGCCTTAAAAGTCTTTTACCATTGAGTATGATGTTAGCTGTGAGCTTTTCATTTATGGCCTTTATCATATTGAAGTTATACTTAGTTTTCTGAGAGAATTCTTGTATTCTTGTTTTCTGAGAGTTTTTATGAACAGATGTTGAATATTGTGAAATTTTTCTTTTGGCAGCAGTTGAAATGATCATTTTTTTCTGTTAAAATGTATTCTCGATTTTTTTTTTTTTAATTGAACCATCTTGCATTCCTGGGATAAATCCCAGTTGGCCATATATTGGGTGTATAATACTTTTAATATGCTGTTGGATTCATTTTGATGAGGATACTTTGTTGAGAATTAGAGTTAAATTTTTTAAAACAATTTTTTGTTTTTAAGATTTTATTTTATTTGAGAGAGAGTGAGAGAAAGAGAGCATGAGTGGGGAGGGGCAGAGGGAGAAGCAGGCTCCACGCAGAGCACAGAACCTGACATGGGGCTCAATCCAGGACTCCAGGATCATGGCCTGAGTGGAAGGCAGATACTTAACCGAGCCACCTAGGCGCCCCTTAAAATTATTTTTTAGAGCAGTTACAGGTTCACAGCAATATTGCGCAGAAGGTACAGATATTCCCCACATACTCCCTGCCTGCACACAGTGCTTGGCCTCACCCATTATCAGTATTTCCCACAGAGTGGTATACTTGTTACAGTTGAACCTGTTTTGACATATCATTGTCACCCAAAGTCTGTAGTTTACCTTAGGGTTCACTCATGGTGTTGTATAATCTGTGTGTTTTGACAAATGTATAATGGTATGTATCTACCATTATTGTGTCACACAGAGTAGTTTTATTGCACTAAAAATCCTCTGTGCTCTGCTTATTCATCCTTCCCCCTAGTCCCTGACAACCACTAATCTTTTTAGTATCCTCATGGTTTTGCCTTTTCCAGAATATCATATAGTTGGAATCATACAGTATGTAGCCTTTTCGGATTGGCTTTTTCCATTCAGTAATGTGCACCTAAGTCTCCTCCATGTCTCTTCATGGCTTGATAGCTCATTTGTTTTAAAGTGCTGAGTAATATTCTACTGTCTGCATATACCACAGTTTATTTATCCATTCACCTACTGAAGAACATTTTGGTTGGTTCAAAGATTTGACTATAAAACATTTGTGTGCAGGATTTTGGGTGGCTTAAGTTCTCAACTCCTCTGAGGAAATACCAAGGAGCACTATTGCTAGATCATATGTTTAGGTTTTTGAGTTTTTGGGGTGTGTGTGTGTGTGTGTGTGTGTGTTTAGTTTTGTAAGAAACTGCCAAACTGTCTTCCACAGTGTCTGTACCATTTTACATTTCTACCAGCGATGAATGAGAGTTCCTGTAGCACCACAGCCTTGCCATCATTTGGTGATTTAAGTGTTCTGGATATTGGCTTTTCGGATACATATGTAATGGTGTCTCATTTTAATTTGCAGTTAAACAAATTGATGTGGATCTTTTTATATACTTATTTGCTGTCTGTATATATTTTTTGGTGATGTGTCCAGATCACTGATTCATTTTTAAATCTCATTTTATTATTAGTGTGTTTTGGGTAATAGTCCTTTCTCAGATGTATCTCTTGCAAATATTTTTTCCATTCTGTGGCTTGTCTTCATTCTCTTGACAGTGTCTTTTGCAGAACAAACTTTTTTTCAGAACAGAAATTTTTAATTTTAATGAATTAATTTTAATGAAATACAGCATATTAGTTCTTTCATGGATTGTGCCTTTGGTGTTGTATATTAAAAAGTCATCACCAGACCTGAGGTCATTTAGATTTTCTCCCATTATCTTCTAGAAATTTTATAGTTTTATGTTTCCATTTAGGTTTGTGATTCATTTTGAGTTAAATTTTGTAAAGGGTATGATGTCTGTGGTTATTGTTATTTTATTATGGTTTTGCCTGTGGATGTCAATTGTTCCAACACCCTTTGTTGAAAGACTATTTTGCCTCCATTATATTGTCTTTGCTCCTTTGTCAGAAATCAGTTAACTGTACTTATTTGGGTCTATTTCTGAGCTGTCTATTCTGTCCCATTTTGTTTATATTTTTGCTAATACACATTGTCTTTTTTTTTTTTTTTTGAGAAGTCTGTGCCTTTATTGGCTGAACAGGCTACTTAAGAGGGATGAAGTAGAGGAGTGGGTGGCTCCAGTACCAGGCCTGCTGTGCTTCACAGCCTTGTAGGTAATGGAGAACTCACCCAGATAGTGGGCAATCATCTTGGGCTTGGTTTCCTCCTGTTCGAAGGTCTTGCCATTGTAGACACCCACTATGCTGTCCACCATCTCAGGCAGGATGATTGTGTCCCACGGGTGCATCTTAACCACATTGGGCTTTTCCATCAGGGGAGCCTCCTCCTTGGCCTTGCACAAGTGCTTCAGCAGTGAGCATTGTTTCTTCCACAAACCCCGGTTGAGCCTCCACTGCTGCCAGGCGCTGTACAGCTGCATCAACTGCTCCTAGGACACGTCCAGCAGCTGGTTGAGGGTCCATGCCACGGTATGTGAACTTGTGGAAGGTGTGCTTCTTCTGCTCCACTTCTGCTACATTATTAGCTCTTTGGAAGGGACCACCTAATACCACATTCTTTTGATTAGTCTAGCTTTATGGTAAGTATTGAAGTCAGGTAGTGTCAGTCCTTCTGATTTTTTTCTTCAATATTGTGCAACTCTGGGTTTTTTGCCTCTGTATATAAACTTTAGAATCGCTTTGTTGATATCCACAAAATAGCTCTTGGGATTTTGTTTGGGATTGCATTGAATCTATAGATGAAGTTGCGAAAAACTGACATCTTGTTAAGATCAAATCTTCCTGTCCATGAACATGGAATGTCTCCAGTTATTTAGTTCTTTGATTTCGTTCATCAGAGTTTTGTAGTTATCCTCTTACTGATCTTACACATACTTTGTTAGATTTATAACTACAGTTGATCCATGAACAACATGGTTTAAACTGCACGTGTCCACTTCTCTGTGAATTTTTTTTGATAAATACAATGTAGTATTACGTATTTTCTCTTCCTTGTGATTTTGTTTCCTTCCTTATGATTTTCTTAATGTTTTTTTCTCTAGTTTTATTTAAGAATGCAACATATAATATCATGTACAGACTATGTGTTAATTGCCTTATGTTTTTGGTAAGGGTTTTAATCAGTAGCAGGCTTTTAGTAGTTAAGTTTTTGAGGGAGTCAAAAGTTATGTATAGATTTTCAGCTGTGCAGAAGGTTGGCACCCCAACTCCCACATTGTTCAAGGATCACCTGCATTTCGTTTTTGGGGGTGCTAATGTAAAATGGTTTTGTGTTTTATATTTCAAATTCCTCTTGTTCGTTGCTGGTATATAGGAAAGTGACTTTTTTGTATTATGCTTGTATCCTTCAAACTTATTATTTCCAGGATTTTTTCATCAGTTGTTTCGGATTTTCTTTGTGGACAGTCATGTTGTCTGCAAATATAATTTTATTTTTTCCTTTCCAACCTGTGTATCTTTTCTTTTCTTGTGTTTCTGTATTAGTTAGGACTTCCAGTATGATGATGTGAAGGAGTGGTGAGGGGACATCCTTGCCTTGTTCCTGATCTCAGCGAGAAAACGTTGAGTTCCTTACCATTAAGTATGATGTTCGTTTTTGTAGATATTCTTTATTAAGTTGAGGAATTTGCCTCTGTTCCTGATGTACTGAGCGTTGTTGTTTTTTGTTTTTTATTGGAAATGGGTGTGGAGTTTTCTCAGATGTTTTTCTACATGTATTGATGTGATCATGAGTTTTTTTTTCCCTGTAGCTTGTTGATGTGATGGATTACATTAATTGATTTTTGAAAGTTGAACCAGCCTTGCATACCTGGGATAAATCCCACTTGGTTGTGGCATATAATTGTTTTTATACATTGTTGGACTTGGTTTGCTAATATTCTTTTGTAGCTATGGATTGTGAGTGATGCTGGTCTGTAGTTCCTTATAATGTTTTTCTCTGATTTTGGTATTAAGGTAATGCTGGTCTCATAAGATGAATTAAGAGTTATTTTCTTTGTTTTTATTTTCTGAAAGATTGTGGAGAATTGGTATAATCTTTTTTATTAAATGTTTGGTAGACTTCACCAGTGAACCTGGTGCTTTTTGTTTTGGAAGATGATTATTTATTCAGTTTCTTTAACAGATATGTGCCTATTTAGGTAATCTATTTCTTGTCTGAGTTTTTTTTTTTTAAGATTATTTATTTGGCAGAGAGAGTGTGCGTGAGAGAGCACAAGCAGGAGGAGTGGCAGGCAGAGGGAGAAGCAGGCTCCCTCCTGATCAAGGAGCCCGATGCAAGGCTCCATCCCAGGACCTTGGGATCGTGACCTGAGTTGAAGGCAGGCATTTAACTGACTAAGCCACTCAGGCGTCCCCCTTCTTTTATTTCTGGTATTAGTAATTTGTGTTCTCTTTTTTCTTAAGTTACCTTGATGAGATGTTTATTGATTTTTATTGATATTTTCAAAAAATCAGCCGTTGGTTTTGTTGGTTTTATTTCTTAATTGTGTTTCATGTTATTTTTTAATTTTTACTTTCTTTTTGCCTATTTTGTTTGCTTTTTTAATAGTTTCCTAAGGTGGAGGCTTAGATAATTAATTCTAGATCTTATCTAGTATATATACTAATATATCTCTAGTGCATGATAATGGATTGATGGCAGGCCCTTCTCTGTGGGCCTCTCATAGTATACCTGTGCTAGAGGAGCATGCAGCCCCGAACCATTGCCCAGCTTCCTCACTGGGGTGCTGTGAGCACTGAGGGGGCTGTACTATGTTTAAAAAAAGAAAAAGTCTCTGATGTTTTTGCTGTATCCCACAAATTTTGATATGTTTTTTTTATTTAGTTCAAAATATTAAAAAATTTCTCTTGAGATATCTTCTTGGAGCCATGTATTATTTAGTAGTTTGTTGCTTAATTTCTTAGTATTTTGGCATTATTCAGCTACCTTTCTGTTACTCTATTGTGGTTTGAAAACATACATTGTAGGATTTCTATTCTTTTAAATCTGTTCAGGTGTGTTTCATGGCCCATAATGTTTTGGTGAATGATGTGAGCTTGAGAAGAATATGTATTCTGTTGTTGGATGTGTATTCTATAGATATCAATTATGTCCAGTTGGTAGATGATATTGTTTAGTTCATTTATTGTCCTTACTGATTCTTCCTGCTGGATCTATTTCTGATAGAGGGAAAGTGAAATAGCTCAACTATATGTAAAAGTGGATTCATCTATTTCTCCTTACAGTTCTATCAGTTTTTGCCTTACATATTTTACTGTGTTTAAGGACATACCATGTTAAGAACTTCTTTGTCTTGTAGGAGAATTGACCTTATCAAAATGTAGTGCTTCCTCTTGATCCTGGATAATTTTGCCCTGAAGTCTTCTGTTTAGAATCAGTATAGCTACTCTTGCTTTCTTTTGATTAATGTTAGATTGGTGTATCTTTTTCAGACCACTTACTTTTACTTGTTTATGTATTTATTGTATTAGTTTCAGGCATACAGCATAACGATTCGATATTCATATAGTGAAATGGTCACCACAATAAGTGTAGTTAGTATCTGTCAGTGTATATAGTCACAGAATTTTTTTCTTGTGATGAGAACTTTAAAGATTTACTCTGTTAGTGAATTTCAAATAAGCAATACAATGTTATTAACTATATTCACCATGCTGTATATTATATCCCCTTTGGCTCATTTATTTTGTAACTGGAAGTTTGTACATTTTGACTCCCTTAACCCATTTTGCCCACCCTGCCAACTCTGGCAACCACCGGTCTGTTCTCTGTACCTATGATCTTGAGTCTTTGTTTTGTTTTTTGAAATTCCACATATATAAGTGAAATCATACTGTATTTGTCATTTTCTCATTTATTTCACTTAGCATAATGCCCTTGAAATCCATTCATGTTAATTGCAAATGGCAAGATTTCATTTTTTTATGGTTAGAATATATTCCATTGTATATATGTACCACATTTTCTTCATTCATCTGTCAGTGGACACTTAGGTTGTTTTCATGTCTTGGCAATTGTAAGTAATGCTGCAGTGAACATGGTGGTGCTTATATCTTTTTGAGTTAGTGTTTTTTTTTTTTTTTTCCCCAGCCATTTACCTTTAATCTATATGGGTTTTATATTTAATTGGGATTTCTTGTAGACAACATATAGTTGAATTTTAGACATTGTCAGAGTGGATTAAAAATTATCTTTCTCTGGGTAGACTTAGACCATTGACATTTTAGTTAATATTGATATGGTTGGGTTAAGAGCTATCTTATTTATTGCTATTTTCTATTTGTTGTCCTTGTTCTTTGTTCCTATTTTTTTGTCTTCCTTTCTTAATCTGCCTTTTGTTGTTTTCACTTAGCATTTTCTGTGACTCCCAATTTTGCTCCTTTTTTAGCATGTCAGTTAAACTTTTTTTTACTTGTTTGGTAGTTGCCTTAGAGTTTGCAATATACATTTACAACTAATCCAAGTCTACTTTCAAATAACACTACATTACTTCATGGGTAATGTGAGTACCTCATAATAACAAAATAATCTTAAATTTTCCTTTTCTTTGTGTCATTGCCATCATATATTTTACTTTTATATAAAATATGTGAGCATATATGTAAACACAAACAAATTTTATATACATTTCTCCTACATAATGAAAATACATGTTGGTATTGTTTTGAACAACTGGTATACGTTAGATCAATTAAAAAAAGAAAAATAGAAGTTTTTATTTTATCTTCACTTTTCCTATTTTTTTTTATGTAGATGTGAATTTCTCAGCTGTATCATTTTTTTTTTTTCCTCTAAATAACTGTTATCAACATCTTTTGTAAGGCTGATGTACTGGTAACAAATTCCTTCAGTTTTGTTTGTGTGAGGAAATATTTCTTCCATTTCTTATGAAGAATAATTTCATGGAGTACTGAACTCTAGGTTGGTTGTTTTTTCTCTCAACTTGAAATATTTCACTCCACTCTTTTCTTCCTTGCATGGTTTTTGAGAAGTTAAATGTGATTCTTACTTTTGCTCCTTTCATAGGTGAGGTCTTCTCTAGCTTAAATGTCATTTGTCTCTTATTTTCAGTAGTTTGAATATGATATGCATAGGTTTTATTATTATTATTATTGGCATTTATTCTGCTTGATGTTCTCTGAGCATGCTGGATCTGAACTTTCTGGATTTATGGGTTTTTTTGTGTAACATTAAGTTGGGGGAATTCCATAGTAATTATTGTTTCAGATATTTCTTCTGTTCTTTTATCTTTTCTCTTTCCTGTAGTCTTATTTCATGGATATTATCCTTTTGTAGTTGTTCCACAATTCTTGAATATTTTGTTTGTCTTTATCTTTTTTTCTCTTTGCTTTTCAGTTCTGTAGATTTTTTTGGAGAGAGCCTCAAGTTTGGAGATTCTTAGCTCACCCATGTTCAGGTTATTAGTAAGTCCATCAAAGGCTCTTCTTCATTTCTATGCTAATGTTTTTGATCTCTAGCGTTTCTTTTTGTGCTTACAATTTTTATCTCTCTGCTTACCTTGCTCATTTGTTCTACTTTATCCATTGGAGTCCTTAGTGTATTAATCATAGTTATTTTAATTCTCAGTCTGATAATTCCAGCATCTCTTGCATATCTGAGTCTTATTCTGATGCTTGCTCTGTTTTTTAATTTTTATTTTTAAAGATTTATTTATTTTAGAGAGAGCGCACATGCAAGCAGGGCGAGGGATAGAGGGAGAGAGAGGGAGGAGAAGTAGGCTCCCCACCGAGTGTGGAGTGGGATGCAGGGCTCAATCCCATGACCCTGAGATCATGACCTGAGCTGAAATCAAGAGTTGGACGCTTAACTGAGTCACACAGGTGCTTCTTGCTCTCTCTCTTTAAACTGTTTTTTGCCTTTTAGTAGCCTTGTCATTTTTTTTTCTTACAGCTGGGCATGATGTACTTGGTAGAATTTGAGTAATGTGATGGGGTTTTTATCTCAGACTTGTCCACCCTGAGTTTCCAACAATTGTCAATTACAGTTTAGGTTTTCCTACCCTGGCACTGGCTCCTGTGGAGGTTTCTCCTGTGGTGAGGTTTGATTCTCTGTATTTGTCTCCAATTTTGAGGGGCAGTTAGTGACCTTAACTTCTCTTATGGATCTAAAATGAGTTGTATTTTGTTTTTTTAGTTTGTTCAAATTTTTACTTTTTGTTAGGACAGAGTGGCTACTTCTAAGCTCCTTACATGCCAAACTGGAAGCTGGATGTCTAGAGTCAATTTTAGTGTTTTTCTTTTTTTTTATTGTGATATGACTATTTAAATAGTTATTCTTTTATCTAGTTAAGTCTTTTCCTATTAGCTTTTGTGATATAAAAACTAAAATACTGCTTCTAAAGCTCTTTTTGGGTGATTGATTTTATCTTTGCACTTCTAAATTGCATTTCTAGATTGGTGTCACTATATATAAATCTCAGATTTCCAACTTCACCTGGGTCTTCAGTATTCTGCAGTCCATTTGCCTGTCCCTTTCCCCACCCCCCATAAATTGTGGCAAAAAATACATACAATTTGCCATCTTAACCATTTTTAATTGTGCAGTTCATTAGTGTTAGTGCACATTATTGTGCAGTAGAGCTGTGGAATTTTTCCATCTTGCCAAACTGAAGCTCTGCACCCATTGAACAACTTAAACCGTTTTTCCTTTCCCCTAGCCACCTCCATTTGACTTTGTTTCTATGAATTTACTACTTTAGATACCTCGTATAAGTGAATTCATGTGAAGTTTTTGTTTTTCTGACTGATTACTTCACTTAGTATAATGTTGTCAAAGTTCATCCGTGTTGTAGTTTGTCATAGAATTTCCTTTTTAAGGCTGAATAACATTCTCTTGTTTGTATTGTATATACTACATTTTATTCATTCATTCTTTGAGGAACAAGGGTTGCTTATAACCCTTGGCTGTTGTGCATAGTGCTATTATGAATGTGAGTATGCAGATTTCTTTTCAAGACCTTGCTTTCACTTCTTTTGGTTATATACCCAGAAGTTGGATTGCTGGATCATACGGTAGTTTAAATTTTGATTTTGTGATGAACCACATTGTTTCCATAATAATTGCACCATTTTACATTTCCACTAACAATACACAAGGGTTCCAACTTTTCCATATCACCACCAACACTTGTTTTCACTTTTTTTCTTTTTGGATAGTAGCCATTCTAATGGATATAAAATGGTATCCCATGGTGATTTTGATTTCCATTTCCCTGATTGGTGATGCTGAGCATCTTTTTATGTGTTTTTAGGACATTCATATATCATTTTTGGAGTAACGTCTATTATAAAGTCTTGCTTATTTTCTAGTTTGGTTATTTGATTTTTTGTTATTGAGTTGTAGGAGTTTTTTTTTTTAATATATATATCCTAGATATTAATCCTTTATCAGCTGTATGGTTTGCACATATTTTCTCCCATTCTGTAGGTTGACTTTTTATCCTGTTGATTATGTCCTTTGATACACAAAAGTTTTTAAGTTTGATGTACTCCTTTTTGTCTATTTTTACTTTTGTTTCCCATGTGTTTGGTGTCAATCCCAAGAAATCCATTGCTTAATTAAATGTCATACAGCTTTTCCCCTGTTTTCTTCTAGGAGTTTTATAGTTTTGGATCTTAGTTTTAGGTCTTTAATTCATTTGGGGTTAAGTTTTGCAGATGGTATAAAGTAAGGGTCCAGGTTTACTCTTTTGCATGTGGATGTCCAGGTTTCACAGCTCCATTTGTTGTAAACTGTCTTTTCTCCATTGAGTGTTGTTAGCACCCTTGTTGGAGATTACGTGACCATATATGTGAGCATTTATTTGTGGGCCATGCGCCTGCCCTTGATCACTTCAGTCGCTGTTTTAGAACTTCACTGTCCACGTCAAATTCTTCATGTTTACTCAACAAACTACCTCACTTCTTCATTGGTAAACAGACTGTTGGCAGTGAACCACCAGGCCCTATTCATTCTTCTGTCATCTGTATATTTCCTTTTCAAGGTACCTGCCTGACATCTTTTCTTGTTCTCATCCCTTTCAGTTTCCTGAGCCCTTATTTCCCCCTTTTCTTTCAGATTGTCCTCAACTGGCTGTTTTTCCTTAGCCTAAAAACACAGTCATGCTCTTGTTTGGCCTGAATAACTATCCACATCCATGTCCCATCATTACCCTATTTCTTCCCTCACTTTGTCAATCAGGACTTGTGAAAATTATTTAGCAGTATTGGTTCCTTAAGAGAGGAAATAGTGTGATACACAAAGAGATTTGTGTGTGTGTGTGTGTCTTGTCAACTTTATGCTTTTCTGTAATTTTATTTATTTTTTTAAAGATTTTATTTATTTATTTGACAGAGAGAGAGACAGCGAGAGAGGGAACACAAGCAGGGGGAGTGGGAGAGGGTGAAGCAGATTCCCCACTGAGCAGGAAGCCCGATGTGGAGCTTGATCCTAGGACCCTGGGATCATGACCTGAGCCGAAGGCAGCTGCTTAACAACTGAGCCACCCAGGCGCCCCAACTTTTCTGTAATTTTATTTTATTTTTTAAAGATTTTATTTATTAATTTGACAGAGAGAAAGAGCACACAAGCAAGGGGAGCGGCAGGCAGAGGGAGAGGGAGAAGCAGGCTCCCCGCAGAGCAGGGAGCCTGATAGGGGACTTGATCCCAGGACCCTGGGATCATGACCTGAGCTGAAGGCAGCTGCTTAACAACTGAGCCACTCAGGTGCCCCAACTTTTCTATAATTTTAAATTAAATTTTTTAATCTTCATACGGACTTTTATGACTTAAAACATATCTGCTTATTTAACACCTTCTTTGGTGAGGAGTAAGAAGTGTAGTAGGAGAAAGGGGTTTTAAGTTAAGATGCCATAACATAGATTTATGTGGCATTGCAAAGTGACATTCCAAAGCAATGGAGGAAATACGGATTATTCAGTAGATGTTGCTTGAACAATTGACATTTGTTTAATGATTTTTTTGGTTTAATGATTTATTTTTAAAAATAGGGCTCTCGCCTACAATATTTACCAAAATAAGTTTCATACTTAAAAGGTAATTTTAGAGAATCTGAAAGAAAATATAGATGAGTATTCATCTCAAATGAAAAAAGACCTTTTTTTACCATATAATCTGAAAAAAGAAATGAACAGTAAAGATAGTTTTTACTGCATAAAAATTGAAGCTTTATCTCACAAACACATCAAACACAGATAAGTGACAATTTGGGAAAGCTGCAGAAAGCCCTCAGCGGTGCCTGGGTGGTGCAGGTGGTTGGGCATCTGACTCTTGGTTTCGCCTCAGGTGTTAACAATCTCATGGGTCCTGGGATCAAACCCCGCATGGAGTTCTGTGCTCAGCAGGGAGTCTGCTTTAGAGTCTGTCCCTCTGCTCCTCCGTGTGTGCTCCTGCTCTCCTTCCCCCCCCCCCATAAATGGATAAAAAGTAAACCTAGCTCTATTAGTGCGTGAACAAATTCAGTGATAGATGAATTTTGCTTCACAAAGATAGGAGGAAGTGACACCAAGGACCAAAAAGTGAGGTTTCTGAGGACTTGACTGCCCAAAGTCAGTATGGTAACTTTCTGGCATCTGCTCAAAACTTAAAAATATCAGAAGGATTGGGAGACCCCACTTTTTCTGGGTCTGTATTCCTACTGAAAACGTAGATATTTTTTCTCCTTTTGCTTCACTGGAGTTTTCTCTCTTTACTCACTTAGAATACCTGTGTTATGTTTTTAACAGATATACTGGACCTAACTCTGCCTCCCCAAGGTGTAGAGGGGAGTGAGAGGGAGGTGAGGGGCATGGGGAGCCTTCCACTTATTCTTTTTTTTCTTTTTTTTTTTTTTTTTAAGATTTTATTTATTTGACAGAGACACAGCGAGAGAGGGAACACAAGCAGGGGGAGTGGGAGAGGGAGAAGCAGGCTTCCCGCGGAGCAGGGAGCCTGATGTGGGGCTCGATCCCAGGGCCCTGGGATCATGACCTGAGCCGAAGGCAGACGCTTAACGACTGAGCCACCCAGGCGCCCCCCTTCCACTTATTCTACACTTAACTGTTTCAGTGTGCCAGACTAGAGTCTTGCTCAGTAAGGGTTTTTTTGTTTTGTTTTGGTCAGGTGATTCTCTCAAACTGATTGCCCCTTAGTTGTGGTTTCACTAGGATAGTGAGAATCTTGTTCGCTCATTCACGTGTGTCTCTAGATGATGAGGCATTTGTTTAAGGGAACCATAGGCTCTCTTTCATTTACATGCACTCATTGAATTTCTCACTCTGACATTGAAAGCGCTGGATAGAAAAATCAATACCAGCTGTTGGCCTTGTTTAAAACAGATTCCTTGGGGCTGCCCCAGTTGGAGAAATGCATTCTGGTTTTAGTCACTGGCTAAACCATAGCAGGCAGGTGCCATGTCATGCTAGTCTTTGGTGGGAAATTTGGGTGTTTTCAACACATAATGGAAGCCATGGAAGGATTTTAAATTTTAAGCAAAGGCATAACATGGTTTGTGTTATGTTTGAAATGCTACACCTTTGGTGAATAAATTAGCTGGAAGAAAAATATATAGAGGGAAACAGGAAGGAATTAGCCTTTTCAGAAGGGAGGGAGATCATAGCAGGCTTGGACTTTGGTAATAGTAACAGAGATGTAGAAAAATGGGTGGACTGAGGTAATGTAGAAGGTAGAACTGACAGATTTTGGTGATGATATTTTGCACATAAGTTTAGAGCATAGGAAAAATGAGAGCCAAAAATACATATTTGAGAGTCAAAATACTGTCAGTAGTCGTACATGAGATTCAGTATTTGTCACAGAGGAGATCTCCTGAAAGAAGAGGAATTAGAACTGACTCCTGGGGAATTCAGTGTGAGGAAGAGCCTGAGAAGGAGTGGCCACTAAGGTAGAAGTTGAACTAGAGAGCATAGTTATCTCTGAAGTCATGAGAAAGAGTATTTTAAGATGAGTGTGATTAAGAGTATTTTCTCTAGGTTTGATTAAAAAGGAAAAATTGAAACACTAAACAATGGGGATTAAATTATTATAGTCCATCTGCTGTCTAGTCTACCCTAGATAATCACTTCTTCACCTTATTAGGTTTCTGATCAAATGTCCCCTTAGTAGTAAGACCTTTCCTTACAACTCTCTTATTTTATAAAACATGATGCCATTGTCTGTGCCCTACCACCATTACCAGCTAAGAAAGAAGAAACTCTGCCAACTAAACAGGCAGCAATGTTAGGATTCCTCTGATTTGTGAGATGAATACTGATTTTAGCTTTGTTAAAATGTGGTGTACTGTAAATAGTTGATGAAATACTATAAAATAGCACTCTTTTCTGCTCCTCTATGCAGGCTTCTTGAAGACAGATTTTTTTGTGTGTACTACTCGTTTCCCAGTGCCTATTGTAGGCACAATGAACAAATCCTAAATCTGCATTTTTTTAGAAATAATAAATGAAAACATACTGCTTTGTAGACTTCTTTTTTCACTTAATATGTTGTTTTTTTTCTGTGTCCTTGTTATAGTTTTCAAAAATTAGATGTTTGATGGCTGTGTACTCTTATCATGTGTGTATAACATCTGGTGTGTCCCAGGATCTTAAATTTTGGAACTCACTGAAATAAAAGGCCAGGGTGTAGACTTGGTTTATTACTGGAAGAATTCAGCTTTTATTTCTGCCTTTTTAATTCCTTGAGTGTAAAATACTGATCTGTAGAGAGAACAGCAAACAGTACCTGGACCAGAGAGTCCCCCATGCTTTAATGGGTTGGAAGTACTTGCCCATAAAGACTTGAATATGGCAAGAGAAGTTTTTAGTATACCTCACCTCCCCTAAGAAAGCAGGTTTCTGTCTGTTTAGTTATCTGTAAAATGAGAGAGTGGCACCATGTGTTTTTTCAGCTTTTGTGCTGATATAAATTCTTTTTTTTTTTTTTTTTGTAAGATTTTATTTATATGAGAGAGAGAGAGCATGAGCAGGGCAGACGGCGAGGGAGAAGCAGGCTACCTGCTGAGCAGGGAGTCCGACACAGGACTCGATCCCAGGATCCTTAGATCATGACCTGAGCCGAAGGCAGACGCTTAACTGACTGAGCCACCCAGGCGTGCTGCTGATAAAAAAATTTTTTTTAAAGATTTTATTTATTTGATAGACAGTGAGAGAGGGAACACAAGCAGGGGGAGTGGGAGAGGGAGAAGCAGGCTTCCCGCTGAGCAGGGAGCCCGATGTGAGGCTCGATCCCAGGACCCTGAGATCATGACCTGAGCCAAAGGCAGACGCTTAACCGACTGAGCCACCCAGGCGCCCCTAAATTTTTTTCTTAATTAATTTTATTTTATTATGTTAGTCACCATACATTACATCATTAGTTTTTGATGCAGTGTTCCATGATTCATTGTTTGCATAGAACACCCAGTGCTTCATGCAATACGTGCTCTGCTTAATACCCATCACCAGGCTAACCCATCCCCCCACACCCCTCCCCTCTAAAACCCTCAGTTTGTTTCTCAGAGTTCGTAGTCTCTCATGAGCTGCTGATATATAAATTTTTAATTTTTGATGTTGTCTTGTCTTGCTGTTCTTAAATTTATTTTTAGTTTTATGATGAGAATTATAAAACATGGAATCATGACTTTTACAACATACATGCATGTCTGCAGGCAGTTTTTTTCCTACCTTTTAGGTGAACAAAAATTAAGTATGTTAATACTAACCTTATTAGGGCAGATTTTTAGTTCTGTGAAAACTTTACAGAATTCAAAATATGAAAAGTTAAAAGAACCCTTAATTTTTTTTTTTTTTAGAAGTCAATGAAAGGATTCTATTTTGCAAAGCTATACTATGAAGTTAAAGAATATGATCTTGCTAAAAAGTAAGTACCAAACTGTAAACATGCTTTAGTTTTCTAAAGTCATTTCCCCCCCCTCATATTCTTACTTGAAATGGGTGAGAAAATACTATGTTTTTTTAAAAGCAGTTCTTCCTAAGTATGTCCTGGAAATAAGGTATTATATCACTTCAGACTGATATAAAGGACTGGCCTCAATTCCATGGAGGTTGAGCCTAGAATGAGTATTTTCTGCCAGCCTGCTGCTTGTTTATACTTAGGGCAAGAAATCATTTGGTTTAAAACACTTCAAAGGAATAAAAGAGAACCATGCTTATTTTTAATTTCTTCCTGGTTAGATATCTGGTACTTTAATCAGCTGGAAAAATACCAATGAATACAAAATTAAACTGTGATTTCTGGGCAGGAGAATAGCTTGTGTAAAAGATCTTCAATTGACTCAATAGGTAACACTCTGAGGCTTTGTCTCACCTCTAAGGCCAAGAAGGTTGGTGATCTGATTTCCTGATTTAGAGTGGCTTAAAGTAGGAAATTAGGAGGGAAGGAGGCAGGCAGGCAGGCAGGTAGGTTAAAGGCATTTATGGGAAGATGGAACTGCTGATAGGTAAGGAAATGGTAACACCTTTATTTAACTAGCAGCAATGGGGCTGTCAGTCTTGTTCCTTTTCTTTTTTTAAGATTTTTATTTATTCATTTGAGACACAGAGATAGAGCATGAGCAGGGAGAGAGGCAGAGGGAGAGGGAGAAACAGGCTCCCCGTCGAGCCAGGAGCCCGATGCGGGGCTGGATCCCAGGACCGTGGGATCATGACCTGAGCCGAAGGCAGAAGCTTAACCATCTCCGCCACCCAGGCGCCCCAACAACCTTGTTCCTTTTTAATATGACCCCTTTTCTTCCAGTTTTGGTCTTTGGTTAAAATATATATTTACATATTTATTTATAATTTTATTGAGCCTAGGAGATGGTTATTTTCTATCTGTTAATTTGATTTAAGAAGTGGAAATTACCTACATTTGTTAGTTTTTTAGTAATTTTTCCTCTGCTCTGTTTTAGCTGGGAACAGTACTACTATTAAATATTATTTTCTTGTTTAAAAGGTGAATAGTACAATAAAAAAAGGTAAATATTTACTGTAATCTTTTTTTTAATTTCTATGTAAAACGGTAGTGCTTTATCAAAATATCAGGAAAAAGTAATTTATGCGTTCATTTCTTATGTATGGGTAGCATTAGAAAAAACATTTGGTAAGTGTAGTATTTAATGGTAAAATAAGTATATTGTCAATTTTGTATGTATGTGTTTATTCTTTTTATGGATGCTTTTGAGTTTTCTGCATATTCTAGTTTAGTGGTAGTCAATACTTAGAATAACAATATGGATTAGTTTAGTGGTTGCTTTGGTTTAAGATGTACTCTTCAGGTTGGGATTAAATACAGTTCTGAATGTGATAATTTAAAGATTATTTTTGTATTATTATTTTTTAACAGATACGTATCTGCATATATTAATGTGCAAGAAAGAGATCCTAAAGCTCACAGATTTCTTGGTCTTCTTCATGAAGTGGAGGAAAATACAGACAAAGCTGTTGAATGTTACAAGGTAAACTGTTTAAGATTAAAATATAGCCTTTGCATAGTCACACACATGATGCCCAGAGTAATTTATATAATAAATAATTTAAATATATTTTATGAATGTCATAAAAATAAGCATTGGTATGATAGTACTATTAAGCAACGTGGATTAGAATAGATCTTTAATTATTTGGCCCAAAGTAGACTAATTTAATCATTAAGTTAGCACTTGTAAAAGAAGATTAACACCTATAAATTCTAAGACTAACATGGTTTGAAATGCTGTTCTTATAAGTGTGGTTTTCTTTCTTTTTGGGGAGCACTTACCTAATAAAAACATAATTTTTATTTAATCAGCAAAAAAAAATTCCAAGACACTTTGATTTAAACAACTTTGAAATACCATGTTGTCATTTGGAAAAATTTTTAATGTGGACAGTGATAAATTTTTAACTTTTATTTATATGTGAGTGTAGGTACTTTAGGAATCCTAATTTATTATTTTCTGGTTTCAGCGTTCAGTGGAATTAAACCCAACACAAAAAGATCTTGTTTTGAAGATTGCAGAATTGCTTTGTAAAAATGATGTTACTGATGGAAGAGCAAAATATTGGGTTGAAAGAGCAGCTAAACTTTTCCCAGGAAGTCCTGCAATTTATAAACTAAAGGTAAAAACAGAACAAAGCATAGTAAAAACAGTGGGGAAAACTTAAGACACAACCATTTCTAATATTTGGAATTTAAATGACTTTTCACTAGCAGACCTTAAACCAGTATGTTTGGGAGTTGGTGGGAAATGGTTGAAGGTGGTCAAAAGGTACAAACTTCTGTGTATAAAATAAATTCTGGGGATATGATGTATAGTATAGTGACTATTGTTAACCATACTGTGTTGTATATTTAAAAGTTGTGAAGAGAGCAAGTAGATCTTAAAAGTTCTTATCACAAGAAAAAAATTTTTTTTAAAGATTTTATTTGAGACAGAGCACGTCTGCACTCACTCATGAGCTGGGGGGAGGGGCAGAGGCAGAGGGACAAGCAGACTCCCTGCTGAGGGCAGGGGGAGAGGGAGAAGCAGGCTCCCTGCTTAGCAGGGAGCCTGACATGGGGCTTGATCCCAGGACCCTGGGATCATGACCTGAGCCGAAGGCAGACACTTAACCAGCTAAGTCACCCAGGCACCCCAAGAAAAGAATAATTTATAACCATATGAAGTGATGGATATTAAACTTACTGTGGAAATCATGTCACTATATACATATGCTTAAATCGTTATGTTGTATTCCTTAAATAATACAATGTTATATGTCAATTTTATCTATAAAAAATGGCAGAACAAAATTTTTTCCTTCAAAACCTTTCTGAACATATGCCGTTTTATTAGGCACTATTATGTTATACAAATAGTATCACATTTACCCTTATGAAATGATTAATATAGGGATTTTACGGTTTTGTAGCTAGATGGTAGAATTAGGATGGATTTATTTATTTATTATTTAAGATTTTATTTATTTAACAGAGAAAGACCCAGCAAGAGAGAGAACACAAGCAGGGGGAGTGGGAGAGGCAGAAGCAGGGAGCCCGACGCGGGGCTCAATCCCAGGACCCCAGGATCATGGCCTGAGCCACCCAGGCTCCCCTAGAGTTAGGATTTAAATTGAGCTCTGTCTGATATAAAATTTTTGCTTCATTGGGTGAAAAGGATGACAATTTAGGTTTATTATACAGGTTTTTAAGAACTGTTATCTAAAAAAGCATTGGGGTGCCTTGCTGGCTCAGTCGGTAGAGCATGTGACTCTTGATCTCCAGGTTGTGAGTTTGAGCCCCACGTTGGGTGTAGAGATTACTTAAAAATAAAATCATTCTAAGAAAAAATATGGAAAGGATTGTGTTAGGGGACAGTGAAATTTTCAAGTAGAAGATAATAGTTTCTCCAGTATGTTATAGATAATTACTAAAAAATAATAGGAAGTTTTTGCTAATTTTTGACCAATGACCAATTCTAATGGTTATTTTTTTACTGAGTAAAATATAGTTTACTTAAGTAACTCTTGGAGAAAGTCTTTCCAAATTTTCTAAGCAAACAGAATTTTAAGTGTGTAGTTGACCCTTGAACGATGTGGGGGCTGGGGCCACGACCCCCTGTGCAGTTGAAAATACTCATATAATTTTTTTTAAGACTTCATTTTTTTAAGTAATCTCTACACTCAGTGTGGGGCTCAAACTCAAAATCCTAAGATCAAGAGTCACATACTCTACGGACTGAGCGCCAGGAGCCCCTGCATAGAAGTTTTAACTCCCCAGAACTTCATTAATAGTCTCCTGTTGACTGGAAGCCTTAACATAAACAATTAACACTTGTTTTGTAAGCTGTATGTATTATATACTGTATTTCTACACTTAAATTAGAGAAAAGAACATGTTAAAATTATGAAGAGAAAATATATTTACAGTACTCTACTATATTTGTTGAAAAAAATTCTACAAAAATGTAGAACTACATTTCAAACGTATATTGTTCAAGGGTCAACTGTATATTGTTTTTTAATGGCTCCCCCACCCGCATTATACATGTTTGTGTACATATACATATAAGAATTTTTTTTTATTTTGTTTTAAATTTTATTTGAGATAGAGTGAGTGAGCATGAGTGGGGGGAGGGGCAGAGGGGCAAGCAGACTCAGCTTCTAAGTGTGGAGCCTGACTTAGGGTTCAATCCCAGGACCCTGAGATCATGACCTGAGCTGAAGTTAGACATTTAACCGACTGAGCCACCCCGCACCACAGTAAAATTTATTTTAAAGTAATTACATTTTTCACAAGAAGTTGCAAAGATTGTACAGAGAGGTTCTGTGTATATGTCACCCAGCTTTCCCCAGTGGCTACATGTTGCATAACTATAGTACAATATCAAAATCAGTAATTTGACATTGGTATAATGTGTGTGTATAATTTTTCATTTTATCACATGTATAGATTGGTGTAACCACCACTGCAATTAAAGTACAACACTGTTCCATCATCACAAACATCTCCCTTCATGCTGCCTCTTTTATAGTCCTACCTACCCTTCTTCCTGTCATTCTTAACCTCTGGGAACTACTAATTTGTTCTCCATATTTACAATTATGTAATTTCAAAATGTTATATAAATGGAATCATGCAATAGGTGGCCTTTTGATGTTAGGTTTTTTTCGTTCAGCATAATGCCTTTGAGATCAATCCAAGTTGGGTGTATCAGTAGTTTGTTCCTTTTATTGCTCAGTAGTATTTCCACAGTTTAACCATTTACTTTTGATGGACATTTTGGTTGTTTCTATTTTGGTTGTTTTTGGCTGTTATAAATCTCATATGAACAAGTGTGCACAGATTTTAAAATCTGAGATATTTTTAAAAACCCTAGAGGTAAATACCAGTAACATCAAGTTTTCTTGTTTCTGTAATAAGCAGCTGGGTTTTAAATATTAATCTAAAATGTCAGGTCTAAGTATATAGATTTCTTTACCTTTGTGTTAACCTCAAACATAATTTCCTATTGGCCTTGACAATCCAATTCATTTGATGACAAGGACATTAAGGAACATATATATTGATAGGAGTTTATTTTTCTTGTAAAATAGCTGCTTCTGAAGGATGTTGATTTTCTTTAGTAACTTTATTATTTATTTATTTATTTTTAAAGATTTTATTTATTTATTTGAGAGAGAATGTGCACGCCTGCGAGCATGAGCAGAGGGAGTGGCAGAGGGAGAAGCAGACTCCCTGCTGAGCAGGGAGCCGGATGCAGGGCTCCATCCTGGGACTCTGGGATCATAACCTGAGCTGAAGGCAGACGCTTAACTGAGCCACCTAGGCGCCCCTCTTTAGTAACTTTATTTATTTATTTATTTTAAAAGATTTTTATTTATTTATATAACAGAGTTAGAGAGCGTAAGTAGGCAGAGCGGCAGACAGAGGGAGAGGGAGAAGCAGGCTCTCGGCCGAGCGGGGAGCCCGATGCGGGGCTCGATCCCAGGACCCTGGGAGCATGACACGAGCCGAAGGCAGTCGTTTAACCGACTGAGCCACCCAGGCGCCCCTCTTTAGTAACTTTAAAGACACTGGTCTCTAGGAGTGCCTAGCTGGCTCATTCAGACCTGCAACTCTTGATCTTGGGGTTGTGAGTTTGAGCCCAATGTTGGGTGTAGAGATTACTTAAATAAAAACTTAAAAAAATACACTGTTGTCTAAAGCTAAACCTTCCTTATATTAGATTTTGCCCCCATTTCTTGAAATTGAAATGCATGAGACTCATAACTGTTAAGTAGAATAATTCTGTTTCTCCTAAAAGTTAAGGCTTACTTAAGGTAAATCGTTTTTTGGTATTTGTTTTAATGAATGGAAATATTGGTGAGAGGGCTTTTTCTCTTGAATATGAGAGTAGAGTTTTTGAAAAGCACCCATGAAGGTGTTGATCTTTTACTTACAAATTTTTTTGGAATATTTATTTTAGAGAAAGCGTGAGTGTGCCAGTGGGGGTAGGGGCAGAGGGAGAGAGAGAGACTCCAGCAGACTCCCTGCTGAGCGCGGAGCCTGTCATGGGCCTCAGTCTCATGACTCTTGAGATCTTGACCTGATCTGAAACCAAGAGTCAGATGCTCAACCAACTGAGCCACCCAGGCGACCCACAAATTTTTAAACTTATAAGTAAAGTCTAGGTTTTTTTTGAAGATCTAGAAAGGCCAAGTGTAAGTTTATGGAAATGATGTAAAAGAAGGAGAGAGATTGGTGAAGGAGAGGGCAGTGAAACAGCACTAATGGAGAGCTTGGTCTTTGCTGTGGGGAGAGAGCAGTGAAAAGGTGAGTACAAGTTGATAAGGTAAAGTGGAATGATGGCTTCAGTTTTCTCAGTGAAGAGTGAATTGTGATCATAAGTTGAAAGTGTTGAAGGAAAGTGGGAAATGTGAGGAAAGATGAAGAGTATGAAGTAACCTTTTCAGGGAATGGAGAATTTGAATCTATATAGATAGAGGTCATATATAATTTTGTTCTAGGCATTACCAGTTTGGAGACTTGAGATTATGAAAGTTAGTTAGCCTGGTTGTGATCTCCCCAAATTCCCGAATGCCCTACCCCCAATTGCTCAACTGTTAGTGTATAGATAGGCACAGAGAAAGCAGTTGGTAGGGTTTTTCTAAGGAAAGGTAGAGGGAATTAATTGAGGGGATTAGTAAGCAAACAGTAATTATGGATATTAGGAATTAGGACATTTTAGCTTGACAGCGAAGGAAAATATGTGTTCTATGGAAAATTAAAACCTGGTGATATGAGTATATTAACAGAAGCTTTTTTTTTTTTTTTTAAGATTTTTTATTTATTTATTTGACAGAGACACAGAGAGAGGGAACACAAGCAGGGGGAGTGGGAGAGGGAGAAGCAGGCTTCCGGCAGAGCAGGGAGCCCGATGTGAGGCTCGATCCCAGGACCCTGGGACCATAACCTGAGCCGAAGGCAGACGCTTAACGACTGAGCCACCCAGGCGCCCCTTGACAGAAGCTTTCTTTCCATGTGGTAGAGACAAATATATGTGGCAGTGAGGGCATGTGTGCCCACAGTGAGGTGAAAGAATAAGAGAGGTATAATGATCTAAGTAGTATGACCAAAATACAGATTTTGAAGACCCAAGTCAATGCTAAGTGGATGGCTGAGACTGGAGTATAGAGCAAAGCCATGAAGATGAGGTAATTACCGAACCGAGTAGCCAGGCTATTGGGTATCTTTGTACATCTTTCCAATTGCTAATACTAGCGAGGGCTGTTAGGAAGGGAGTGTTTTATTCCAGTTGCTCATGAGGAGGAATGAATGGAAAAGCTGGATAGCATGTCCTTTGGAAGACAGGATTATAAGCAGGTGTGTGGGGGACATATGATTTGGAGGTGAGCAGTTTACTAACGCCACTTCTCTACTTGTATATAGGCTAGCAGAGAAAAGACCACCATGGCAGAGAAGTAACGGGGGTTATCTCAAGATAATACTCCATTTAGTTAAGGCTGGATGGTGAAGACTCTAAGATAGCAAAAAGAGTAGAAGCTTTAAAGTGGGAGCAGAGGGGGTAGGGGATTGAGTCAGATTTAGGGAGGTGCAGAACAATTTGGGGATAAGGACCCTGGTATGAGGATTGACTGGGGAGGCCTAGGCTTTTGGTGGTGACTGGGGTGTACAGGGATGTGGGGCAATAGTCCTTGCAGTCTGTGAGGTGTATATGCAACTGTTGCTACTGTATAATCCTAGATGTTTCTCTCCACATAAATTTCTTGAGGTTTAGTTTCTGGGCTGGGAGCTGCTCTCTTTTATGAGAGTTGGGGTATATAAGATGGTACTTCTGGTGGTAATTTACTAAAGCTAGACACGGTGGAATGGTGCTCATAGGAACCATGATGTGTTTAAACTTGCACTGGTATTTCTCTAAATGAATGATGCTTTTTTAATAGGAACAGCTTTTAGATTGCAAAGGTGAAGATGGATGGAATAAGCTTTTTGACTTGATTCAGTCAGAACTTTATGCAAGACCTGATGATGTCTATGTGAACATCCGACTAGTAGAACTGTATCGCTCAAATAAAAGATTGAAGGATGCTGTGGGCCACTGCCATGAGGCAGAGAAAAACATAGCCCTGCGTTCAAGTTTAGAATGGAATTCATGTGTTGTACAGACCCTTAAGGTAGGTAAAAACTCTTGGGTCTCTACACTTCTATATAGACAGTCAATATACATCCCTTTGTATTTAAGCATTGCTCTCTAGGACTTAAATTTCTTTCATTTATGTATAGCAACTGTGAAATGAACTTTTTACTAGGATGTTTTCAGTTTTATGATGGGTAGATTAGAGAGAAATTAAACTAATATATATATTTTTGGTGTTTTCATAGGCTGGTGTAAACATTAATATAGTTTTACAAGTATAGGGATGGGCAAAGTTTATAGGCATAAAACTAATTTGGTAATGCTTGATAAAGTTTTATAATTGAGTGTTTTTTCTACAAAATAGGAATATCTGGCATCTTTACAGTGTTTGGAGTCTGATAAAAGTAACTGGCAAACTACCAATAAAGACTTACTTCTGGCTTATGCTAACCTTATGCTTCTTACGCTCTCCACTAGAGATGTGCAAGAAAGTAGAGAATTATTGGAAAGGTATGTTGACTTAAGGAGAGTACTTCAGTGTCAATTATAGATTTTCTTTTTGTAGTGATTCAGCTCATTGGTGTAAACATCTTTACTGTATCGCTATTTCTGTAACGTACCCAGGGGTAATAGTTAATACAATAAACCACTTGGAATCTTATTTCTTTTGTGCGGATGTTATAATTGGTTTTGTATGACTTTGATTTTTAGAAAACTGTTATTCAGACTTGATTAAATTATTATAGTTATGTATCCAATGTTGGCATGCTTAATAAAGTCAATCCTGAAAATGTTCTATTTCATACTTTATTTCAAAAACAATATAATCTTGAGTGAAAATCAAAATAGACTTCCATCTGTCAGGTGTTGTAGTAGAAGTAGTTAGCATCACTAGTATTTCAGAAAACTCTTGATGTTTTAGCTTAGAAACAAGATAACATAATGTATGATTTTTCTGTTTTCCTAAATTTTGATTTTGAGGACTATATCTTCCACTTTATTAAGATAAATTTCATTGAACAGAAACATCACTTGGATTTGTATAAGAATGTTAGTTTAGAGCAGGGGTTGACTAGAGCTTGTAGGCCAGATATGGCTGACTGCCTGATTTTGTAAATACACTTTCATTGGAACACAGCTGTGCCTCTTGTTTTGTATTATCTATAGCTGCTCATATACTACAGTGGTGGAGTTGAGCAGCTGTGACACTGTGTGTCTGCAGCCAGATTAGTATGTGGCCCTATAGAAATAGTTTATCAATCCCTGGTTTAGACTGTCCATTTGTTTGAAAAGTAATTCTTGTTCCCCATCTGGTGTTAGGGGGTAGGGGGTAGTTTTCTTGAAGAATTTCTTAGTGTCCAAAGATAGTAGGGTAAGGGTAGCACCCAGAACCATTTTAACTTTCAGATGATTTTAGAAAATATTTAGGATGTTTTCTTTTGTACGACTTATATACGCAAACATTTTTGGTTACATGAGCAAATGAGGGTGGAAAAGACAATTTCTTAGTAGTACTGTAAAAATAATTTAAACTTCATGGATCCCCTGAAGGGGTCTTGAGAAACTCTAGGAGTTCCTGGAACTCACCTCCTATAAACCTACTTAGATAGAAATCATGCTTCACATTTCTATTAAATGTTGCTTTTCTTACAAAATGAAGTTCTGAGTACCATTTAGATTTAAAAGCACTAATTAGTACATTTACAAATAATAGTGAGGAATACAACTTAGGCCTGTAGTTATCTATATAGTAAGAGCAATTATGTTATTGATAACCTTAATATCTTATCAGTTATTTACTTATAATTTGAAAATGATGTGTCTAATATGAGAAATTCCAACTTCGAATTAAATAACGAAACCATGTGATCAAGAAGAAACTAGAAAATAGTTTTCCAGTTTTTGGTCAGTTATGAAAAATTCTCTATAGTCTGTAATCTTGTCATTTGATTTCCATCTTTTTTGTGATTGGAGGGCTGGAAATAACTGGAATAAGACCTTCTAGAGGTTAAGCTTGAAGTATAGGAAGTATGTGGAATAAAAATAAACACTAGATTCATAATTTATAAAGTAGAGAATAAGGATTATTAGTTTGTGGACGATGAAGTTTGGAATAAATTCCTTTGTTGATTTAATTTTTAATTAACACATGAAACCATGATTATTCACAATGCAGTAGGTTTAATACCTGTTTAACAATTTAATATTGCAGTTTTGATAGTGTTCTTCAGTCTGTGAAATCTTGTGTGGGTGGAAATGATGAACTCTCAACTACTTTCTTAGAAGTAAAAGGACATTTCTACATGCATGCTGGTTCTCTACTTCTGAAGATGGGTCAGCATAGTGAAGTGCAATGGCGAGCTCTCTCTGAGCTGGCTACATTGTGCTATCTCATAGCATTTCAGGTAAGCTTTTTCTAGTTTTGGGTGCAGTTGACATTTCACTGAGATTGTTGTATTTCACATGGAGGTGTGTCCTGATAAATAGTAAAAATATGAATAAATCTGTAGACTTGAAATCAAAATGAAATAACTTGATAGCTGAAAAATAATAAGATATATACAGTATTGGTGACGTGAGATAGATAACGTTGATGCATTGTTGGTGGCAGTCTGTATTGCTATGACTTCACTGGAAGACTGCTTTGAAGAGTTTGATTTTTTTACTCTGCCATTTCTGGAAATCTGTAATAAGGAAATGGTCTCAAATATGGGTAAAATTTGATTCAAAAGATGCGCATGCATAACTTGGATGGAAACCTAAGTAAGTAAATTTTTGGAGATGGTTTACATAAGCTATGATAGAAGAATGTGTTTACCATAAGCACTTCAGTATGTTAATTGAAACATATGTTAATATGTATATAACATTAATGATATATATAACATATAATAATATATTTATCTTTGAAAACATGGTTCCATTCTTTATACATAAAACATGACATGAAGGAAATATGCCAAAATGTGAATGATTATTTTTAGATGTTGAGATGCTGGCTATTATCCCTTCCCAATCTATTTTTGTAGTTTTAATGTTTTCTTTAGTGAGCTTGTGTTAATTCTGAAATGAGAAGAAATAAACAGTCTGCCAACACCCTGGCTTATAAAAATTATTGGTAGTTTCAGAGAACTGTCTTTTGCTTGAGGGAAAGAAAAAAGGATTCACTGGAGAATTACTTTTAGGGAAGGTTCTTCCTCCTAGTTCATATTATATTGATCTTTTTTAAAACATTTGATATTCAGCTCACAATGTTAAGTGTTCCTATTTGCTCAGCAGAAGCATTTAGGTTCATGAAGAATATATGTATTAGTGAAAATTGTGAAGTTAATGACGTTTGCTAATTTATGTAGGCACTAAAAGGTTCTTATGATTAATATTTTAAAGAATCTTCAAGTAGGTGACAGTTATTTTTAATGAAAATTGGAATCTATAAAATATTTTTAAATATATATGATTTTTAAAGTTAATACAGAGTAAAAACTAAATTTCCTTCTTAAACCATTCACTCATATCTTTTCTACCATTCACTCATCTTTTCTAACAGTGACTGTTACCAGTTTTTTTGACTATTTAGAAGTTTTTCTGCATATGCAAGCATAAAATAACACCCTTTCTTTACTTTTAAAAACTCTTTACCTGAGTGAAGGTATGCTTTATCTGCTGTCTAATATCTTGCTTTTTTCATTGTTTTTCCATTGTCCCGTTTCAGCATATAGACATCTACCTCATTCTCTCTTTTACTTACCACACATTTCCATTGAATGGATAAATATTGGAAACCTCTTCGATGGTTGAATTTTATATTATCATGTGTTTGTAAAGCTTAATTATCAAATGATTATAAGCTTACAGGGGAAGCATGGACTGGCATAGAGGTCCTAAAAAAACATGTTAGGCCAGCTTCTTTAATGGATTTTCAGACTCTTGATCAAGGGAATGCTGTGGTATTAGTATATCTGCATTTTAGCTAGGCATTAAAGTTTGTCTTGAAACCATTTAATTCTGATGAGGATGTGTTGACTTGGGATGATGTGACTGAGTGGATTTATAACTAGTCACAAGTGAGAGCTGTAAAAGGGGCCAGTTTTATGAATGGAGGTCAGTTTGAAATAAAAAATAATGGTCACATTTTGTTTCTCATTTTGTGTGCTCTTCAACATCCAGAGACAGAGTTTGCCATCATGTTTAGAAAATGTGGATAAAAGCATAGGTCAAACTAATGTTTCTAAAATTCAAAATTGGAAATTTTTAGATTCATAAGGAATATATTTCCTTTGAAAAATTAATGTCTTTGAAAAAGCGTATCGTACGGTTTAAAATTTTAGTGTGTAAGGGTATACTGTGAAAACTCCTTCCTACTTCTGTTCTTTCAGTCATTTACTTCTCTTTCCTGGAGGAATTAATGATATTAATTTCTTGTGAGTTCTTCAAGGAGTGTAAATATGCATATACAAGCAAATAGATAAGCACACACTGTCCTACTCCCACTTCCCTTAAAAAGATCCAGATAGAAACATTCTGTACATTCTATTTCCTTTGCTTATTTTCATGAAATAAATGTTGGTGATATTTCCATGTCAGTATAGAAAGGATAGCATGAGTATTGTATCCTCATTTATTTTGATGGTTTCATATCATTCCAGTGTATGGGTATACCATAGTTTTTTGTTTTGTTTTGTTTTGTTTTAACGAGTTTCCTAAAGCCAAGACATTAGGTTACTTTCACTTTTTTTGATATGCTACCTCAAATAATTTTTTTTTAAGATTTTATTTATTTGAGAGAGAGAGAGCAAGCAGAGAGAGTTGGCAGAGGGAGAGGGAGAAGCAGGCTCCCCGTGGAGCAGGGAGCCTAACATGGGGCTTGATCCCAGAACCCTGGTATGACCTCAGCCTAAGACGCTTAACCGACTGAGCCACTCAGGCTCCCCTCAGATAATTCTTTAATGAATAACTTGTGACAGTTCACATGTTTAAATTTATGGGTGAAATAAATTCTTGAAAGAAGAATCATTGTGTATCTATGCATTTATAATCTAGAGCTTTTGCCAATTTTCCAACCTCACAGAAGTTGTACCAAACTACACTCCCACTACCAATTAAGAAAGTCAGTGAAATTTAATAGCAGTTATTCCAGCCAACTCTGCATTACTTTTAGGATATCTCCAGTAAGTGACCCTTGCCTGTGACTATTTTCAGTGATAAACTTTCACTACTTTTCAAGATAGTCTATTGCATTTTTGATAGTTTGGGTCTTTATGCTTCTTTATGTGGAGTAAAATAGCATTTTTCAGCCTGTTACCTATTGGTGTTTTGTTTTGTTTTGTTTTGGTGCTATTTAAAACACTGAACTCTTCTTTTTATGAGATAATTTTCTTAATATCTGAAGGGAGCTATTGTGTTTTCTCTTCACCATTCTATTTATTCATCATTTTTCCAGTTCTTCTTCATAAGATATGGCTTGGAGTCCTTTTGCACTCTTGGCTGTCCCACTTTATCCCAGTGGTATCCCACATTATCCATGCTCTTTGAAAATGGGCTGTCTAGAGAATGGCACTAGAAAGTAATTTCTCAGAAGTTAGTTTTTGTAGGCACCTTTTACATATTATCTAAATTTCTTGATTCCCAGTTTTTTCCACTTGGAAAACTGCAATCCCAACTCAGTTTAACCATTGGCTTACTGTTCGTCATCAAAAAAGCACAGTGTAGTAGAAAGGAACATCTTACTATTGGAAATATGTGTATCACTAAATTAAGACTTTTGATTCTAAAATTACCAGGTTCCAAGACCAAAGATTAAATTAATAAAAGGAGAAGTTGGACAAAATCTGGTGGAAATGATGGCCTATGATCGTCTGAGCCAATCAGGTAATAGTAATGTTTAATTTTATTTTAAAAAGAAAAAAGGAAAATTTCTTTAGAGCACTTCTTATGATAATCTTCTGTCCTTTAGGAGATAATTTGTCATAATCATTTATTTCTCTTTACCATATTGGATGAGGGCAAGAGATAATAGAATTAGAAGAAATGTCTCCAGAAGGTAACAGATGTTTGATACTTTTTGCTCCTGGATGGAGAAACTCTTTAACCCCTCCTTTATCTATGCTAGAGCGTCCTTCTCAATGTTTTAAAGCACTTCCTGAACTAAGAATAATTAACTGATTGCCAGCCATTTAGCATCAGTAACTTATAAGAACCTGCTATGGGGAATATAAAGATGAAGAAGTCATGGATCTCTTATGAAACTGACAACATAGTAAAGAAGATGGAAGATACATACTTACATAGTGTTAGGCTTTTGGAATTTGTAAATTTATTCCCAGTTTTGACTATTTGAGATGGATCCTAAAGGTCTGTTGCATATAATCTGGTTTTGCTGAGGCAGAAACTTCATTGTTTGTGTAGCTAGCAAATCAAGCAATGAACCGAAGAAACATAATGCTTTAAGAAACAGTTTTGATATAAAATTGAATGGACTTTGTATAGAGCAAGTAGTAGTATTAAAGTTACCCTAAGCTTTGTCTGTAGTTTGGCTACTGGTCAGAGCATATATTGCTCCTCTATCCCACAGTTTGTTTTTTTGTGGGAGGTGGACTTCCAGTCCTTGAAGAAGTGACTGCATTTTTTTTCTTATGTCTCTCGTCTTCCTTTTCAAGGCTGTCATAAATGTTTTTGCGTAGTGTCAGTAAAATGAACTGTGTTTTAATGTCTTTGATCTGGACGTTCCTAAACTTGTTTGCAAATTTTCGGGGAGCTAAGTCTGATCTGACTGACCAGCAGAATTATTCCAAAGAGTGTTTTTTTTTTCCTTAAACAGCTTAATTGAGATGAAATTCGTATTGTATATAATTCATCATATAATCTATATAAGTGTACAACTCAGTGGTTTTTAGTGTGTTCACAGAATTGTGCAGCCATCACTGCAATCAATTTTAGAACATTTTCATCACCTAATGAAACCTCATAGCCATTAGCAGTCACTCCCCGTTTTCCTCCAAACCCTCTAGTCTTAGGCAACCACTAATGTTCTATCTCTTTTGATTTCCTTATTCTGGACATCTTATATAAATTAAATTACATGATACGTGGTCTTTCCTTTTGTGACTGACACTTCTACTTACCATAGTGTTTTCAAGATTTAGCCATGTTCTAGCATGTAGAACTTCATCCAAGGGAGTATTTTATTTTTTATTTATTTTTATTTATTTTTTAAAGATTTTTTATTTATTTTTATTTATTTTCTTAAAGTTTTTTTATTTATTTGACAGAGACAGTGAGAGGGGGAACACAGGCAAGGGGAGTGGGAGAGGGAGAAGCAGGTTTCCTAATGAGCAGGGAGCCCGACGTGGGACTTGATCCCAGGACCCTGGGATCATGACCTGAGCCAAAGGCAGATGCTTAATGACTGAGCCACCCAGGTGCCCCCAAAGGAGTGTTTTAAAAATAGAGTCCTCACCCCAAACCTGTGGAATCAATCTCTAGGAAGTGCAGCCTGAAAATAATTACTTTTTAAGAGCTTTTTCAAGGATGATTCTTCCCAGCTAGGTTTAAAAATCAGTCTATCAGATTAGAGAATTTGAGCTTGGCTCTGCTCTCCTGTGGCCACTTAAATGACACACTTTCCATCTAAAATGTAAATACCGTAAGTACTTTTGGCATTTTTCAGACATATTCTGGTCTTCTCCTTCCTTTCACTCTAGCATGTAGATAAAGATAACTGTTAAACCTGTAGTCTGTGTTCATTTTTTGCATAAGCACCCTTTTTGTTCAGTTGTGGTTGCTGGGTTGGAGGGTTAGCTCTGAGCTGATCATGTTTTTTCTCCTTAGGGTATATGAATGAAACTATTGAGAGATGTGAGTAAAAATCTGTTTTTTAAATGATGGAAATAATTTGTTTTTCAGGACACATGCTGCTAAACTTAAGTCGTGACAAGCAAGATTTTTTAAAAGAGGTGGTAGAATCCTTCGCCAATAAAAGTGGGCAGTCTGCTTTGTATGATGCTCTGTTTTCTAGTCAGTCACCTAAGGATAGATCTTTTCTTGGTAATGATGATATTGGAAACATTGATGTACAAGCACCAGAGCCTGATGATTTGGCTAGATACGATGTTGGTAAGTTGTATCTTCTAAAGTAAACATTTTGTATCTTAATCCTTTTATTTTAGGAGAATAAAAGCAAAAAGAGAAATAATCTCATAATCTTATTACCCAGAAATAATGACTTAATATTTCCCTGTATTCCTTTGAGGTATTTTTGTGGGGGTGGGTAGGATGGTGTGAGGGGTTAGTAATGGTAGTGGTGGAATGTTTTTCTCTAAATAGTTGTTTATACTGTACATGTGATTGTCTTCTTTCATGAATTCTCTCCCTGTTTATCGGTTTCTGAAATAACTACTTTATTGGAAATATAATTTGTTATATGAATTAGCCGTAATTTGCTTGCCACTTTTCACTGTTTGGCATCTAAGATGTTTTCAGTTTTTTCACTGTGAAAAATAAAGTAGCTCTATTTCAGATTTTTCCATAGAGTTTTCTAAAACCAGAATTACTGAAGTAAAGTTGATGAACACCTTTAAGTCTCTTGCAAATTGCCATATTGCCATAAAGGTTGTACCTCTATGCTTCCAAAAGCCCATAACCTTTTCAGTATTAAATTTCTTGTGGAAGAAAAGATCTGTTCACTATCCCAAGGGATTAATGTAGTGGTATCCCATTGTTTTAATGACTCTCTACTGAAAGGAAAATCCATTGTTAAAGGATTTCATACTGGGTGGCTTCTGTCACTACAGTGTTTTATTGAGCTCTAGTGATACCTTTTTTTTCTTAGATGGACTTGAAAGGAGCTCTTTTCATCATAACTGTTGGTATTAAAATTCCTAAACATGAAGTGTGACTACCTTTAGTAAGAACATGAGACTTTGCTTAGCATAAAACTTGCCCAGCTCTGATACAGAAAAGCAATTATAAAATTAAGATGCATTTATTGTGAGTAATTGGCAAAACTGATGGCGCAAGCAAGATTTCCAAAACCTCAAGCCAGTTTTTGTACTTTATTTCAGGTGCCATTCGAGCACATAATGGCAGTCTTCAGCACCTTACCTGGCTTGGCTTACAGTGGAATTCGTTGTCTGCCTTACCTGCAATTCGAAAATGGCTGAAACAGCTGTTTCATCATTTGCCCCAGGAAACCTCAAGACTTGAAACAAATGCACCTGAATCAATATGTATTTTAGATCTTGAAGTAAGCAAGGATTTTAACAAGTTAAATATTTTGAATTTTGTTTAATTTTTTTCTAACTTAAATTGATTTTTCTTTAAATAGGTATTTCTACTTGGAGTAATATATACCAGCCACTTACAATTAAAGGAGAAATGTAGTTCTCACTATAGCTTCTATCAGCCATTATGCTTGCCACTTCCTGTGTGTAAACAGCTTTGTACAGAAAGACAAAAATCTTGGTGGGATGCAGTTTGTAATCTAATTCACAGAAAAACAGTGTAAGTAGTAAAATAAAAACATTCCTTTAACATATTGCTTAAGTTTTTAACTTAAAAATCTATTTAAAAACTTACTGCCTAGGTATCTAATTCTCATGTGAAGATTGAGTTTGTCATGTGATGATTAACATACATGTAAGTTTTGAATTGTGTGTTTATAAATCAGTTTTATTAAACTTTTTTTTAGACCTGGAACCACAGCAAAATTGCGACTTCTAGTTCAGCATGACATAAACACGCTAAGGGGCCAGGAAAAACATGGCCTTCAGCCTGCCCTGCTTGTACATTGGGCAAAATGCCTTCAGAAAACGGTGAGTTCATTAAAGCGTAGGAATTTTTAAGAACATTACCTAATTTTTAAAAATCAGACTTTCACTGAGCCTTTTAGTTCAAATAGTATCAGCTTATTTGCTTTATGCCAGGTGAAATGTATTTTTTTAATCTTGCCACAAAATAGTTAATAGTTTATATAAGCATTTAGAACAGTGCCTAGCACAGTAAATGTTACATAAGTATTAGCTGTTGTTATTACTTAATAACTAAGTTATGATAATTATTATCCAGCCTCAAAAATTTGTTTTAAATGTCGATAGCAGAAGGCCCTGTAGGTTAAGGGCATTATAGATCTTTATAAATATTTGAGGTCTGTTCTATGGCAAGGTTAGGTGTGGATGTTTAACTCTGTGACCAAACTATGACACTTACAGAGTGGCAGGTTTGGGCTATGTTAAATGGCAACATTTAAAAAACAGGACTGCCTCATTAGGTAGTATCATTGAAAGTGTTTAAAAGTTGGGTCTAGAATGATCACTGGTATTATTAAGGTGGTTGTTTATTCCAACATTTGGAAAGTGAGGTCTATGACTTGAGATTCTATTTTGCCTTGATTTGAAATTTTAACCAGTTCAGACCATTTATAAAGGAATTTTTAGATTCTTTTATTTGTGTTCCTTAGGTTGTGTGCTTCTAACTTTCTATTTTAGGGCAGCGGTCTTAATTCTTTTTATGATCAACGGGAATACATAGGCAGAAGTGTTCATTATTGGAAAAAAGTTTTGCCAATGTTGAAGACAATCAAAAAGAAGAGCAGTATTCCTGAACCTACGGACCCTCTGTTTAAACATTTTCATAGTGCAGACATTCAGGTAATGGAGGATCCCTTTGTGAATGAACTGGAGATGTGGATTTCCAGTTTATAAACAAAGAAATAGAAGTATAAACTGTTTAAATCAATTGCCTGGCTCTTTGACCCTTGTCTTGTTTTCAAAATCCACTAGCTGTCACAAAACATGGCAGAAAAGAAGACTGAGCTGTTAATTAGATCATGTGAAATCTTTGGGAAATCACTTGGGTTTGATATTCTGGGGAGAGGCAGTTGGACTAAAAATTACTAAATGTGTTTAGGCATCTGAAGTTGGTGAATACGAGGAAGAAGCACACATAACATTTGCTATATTGGATGTAGTTAATGGAAATATAGAAGATGCTATGACTGCTTTTGAATCTATAAAAAACGTTGTTTCTTACTGGAATCTAGCACTGGTAAGTAGATGTTGTACGTGAATTAAAAGTTTTTTTATTTTAAAGACCTAATTGTTTCATAAAAGCATTCTTTGTATAGATTTTTCACAGAAAAGCAGAAGACATTGAAAATGATGCCCTTTCTCCTGAAGAACAAGAAGAGTGCAAAAATTACCTGAGAAAGGCCAGGGACTATCTAATAAAGATTTTAGATGACAGTGATTCCAATCTTTCAGTGGCCAAGAAGGTAAGCTACAGGCTCTCTGTACTTTCTTACTATTGCTGACTGGATGGTAAGTATTTTTACTTTGGTTTTATATTTTGATAATTTCAAAAACAGTAATACTACAGAAACGGTGAAAATATTAGCATTGCACTGTATCTTAGGTTTCTTTTCTTAAACTTGGGAATCTAACTTTCTGTTCTATAAAAATACTTGTTAGGGAATTTAGAAAAGGTTTCTAAGGCAGAATATTTATTTTTGTTATCTTGGCAATGCAATCAAAGCAAATATTGCAGCCTAAGCACCGGTTGTTAATGAATTTGGCAATTAAACATTTCACTGAAATTGAAAGTAGTTGCTGACACCTTCAGAGCATTTCTTCTCATCTTTTATCTTTTTTCTAACTGTCAGCAGTTTGAGACTGTCATGATGGTATTAACTTTAGTTATGTTCAACCTTCCAGGTATTTTGTTGATTAATTCATGTTGCTGCTCTTACGTTAGGATTGTTATTATCTGGTACATTCTAGCATCTATGTTTCTCTCCCCACTCAAAATTAATAAAAATCAGTAGCTTATTTTGTTCATGTGGAAAAACTTCCCAAGTTAACATTCCTCTACCATTATTATGGTTAACAGAAGGGACAGGAACATCATAGACTTTAGAGTCAGAAGACTTTAGATTACACAACCGTTTCTTGTGTGTTCCGATGTAAAGTATAAAGTGCTTATTAGACAAAAGTGAGAACATAAAAGTAAATTAATAAAGTCTTTGTATTTATTTCAGAGTTGTTTATTTTTGCAAAACTAAAGTCTTTGATTCATGCCTTTTGTTTTTAGTTGCCTGTGCCACTGGAGTCTGTAAAAGAGATGCTTAATTTGGTCATGCAGGAACTTGAGGACTATAGTGAAGGAGGTCTTCTTTATAAAAATGGTTCTTTGCGAAATGCAGATTCAGAAATAAAACATTCTACACCATCTCCCAGCATATATTCTCTGTCACCAAGTAAAAGTTACAAGGTAAGTAGAAAGAAAATGAATCACTCCAGTGCAGAATGTTTCTGTTCTCAATGTCTTAAGTACTTTCTTTTGTTATTTTTTTTTAGTATTCTCCCAAAACACCACCTCGATGGGCAGAAGATCAAAATTCTTTATTGAAAATGATCTGCCAACAAGTAGAGGCCATTAAGGTAAATCACTTAATATCTCTAAACTGCCTCTCTTATTCCAAGATTTCTTCCTTGACCACTCCCTCACTTCCTTGTAAAGCTGTTCAAAATGTCCCTTTGCCATGCTACTATAGAGTCATACTGTTTTGTATAGTTTACCTTGACACTTAACCATATTATTTCTCCCATTTTTTAATTTTAATTTTAATTTTTTAAACTGTAATTCCAGTGTTGTTAACATAGCGTTACATTAGTTTCAGGTGTACAATATAGTGACTCAGCAATTCTGTATGTTCCTCAGTGCTTATGAAGATAAATGTATTCTTTTTTATTTTTTTCAATTTTTTATTTGAATTCAGTTAACATATAGTATATTATTAGTTTTAGGGGTAGAATTTAGTGATTCATCGGTTATATATAATACCCAGTGCTCATTACATCAAGTGCCCTTAATGCCCATCACTCAGTTATCCCTCCCTACGCCCCCAGGAACCCTCAGTTTGTTCCCTACAGTTAAGAATCTCTAATGGTTTGCCTCCCTCTCTTATTTTATTTTTACTTTCCTTCCCATATGTTCATCTGTTTTGTTTCTTAAATTCCACATGAGTGAAATCATATGGTATTTGTCTTTGACTTATATTTCACTTAGCATAATACCCTTTAGTTCCATCCACGTCATTGTACATGGCAAGATTTCATTCTTTTCGATGGCTGAGTAATATTTCATTGTATATATATACCACATATATCTTCTTTATCCATTCATCTATTGATGGACACCTGGGCTCTTTCCATAGTTTGGCTCTTGTGGACATTGTTGCTATAAACATTGGGGTGCATATGTCCCTTTTAATCACTATGTTTGTATCCTTTGGGTAACTACCTAGTAGTGCAGTTGCTGGGTTGTAGAGTAGCTCTATTTTTAACTTTTTGAGGAACCTCCCTACTGTTTTCCAGAGTGGCTGCACCGGTTTGCATTCCCACCAAGATAAATGTAGTCTTAATCCCTGTCACCTCTTTCATTCATTCCTTCACCCACCTCCCCTTTGATAACCATCTGTTCTCTGTAGTTGAGTCTGTTTTTTTTGGTCCCCTCCCCCCCATTTTGTTTCTTTAAATTCCACATACGAGTGAAATCGTATGGTATTTTTCTCTGGCTTATTTTGCTTAGTATTATACTCTCTAGATCCATCCACATTGTTGCAAATGGTAGGATTTTGTTCTTTTTATGACTGAATAATATTCCATTGTATATATATATACCACGTCTTTTTTTAATACATTCATCTATCATTGGACACTTGTGCTGCTTCCATATCTTGGCTATTGTAAATAGTGCTGCAGTAAACATAGGGGTGCATATATCTCTTCGAATTAGTGTTTTAGTATTCTTTGGGTAAATACCCAGTAGTGTGATTACTGGTAGTTCTGTTTTTAATTTTTGAGCAACCTCCAAACTGTCTTCCACAGTAGCTGCACCAGTTTGCATTCCCACCAACAGTGTATGAAGATTCCTTTTTCTCCACATCCTTGCCAACACTTAACTGTTTCCTGTGTTTTTGATTTCAGCCATTCTGACAGGTGTGAGGTGATATCTCATTGTGGTTTTGAATTGCGTTTCCGTGATGTTGAGCATCTTTTCATGTGTCTTTAGGCCTTAACCATATTTTTGAAATTACTTGTTTCTGCTTCCTCTACCAGGTGTGAAGGCTTCAAAGGGAAAGACTCTTTAATCCAAAATATAGCAGCATTCCTGACATAGAGGTGGTTCCCAAGTGATTGAATTGAACTAGTGAAATAAAACTAATCATATGTTGGTCTAGGAGTTCATTTCTCAGACTGATTGGTTGTGCGTGTCATTTTTTATAGCTAGATATTGATATGTGGTCTAAGTTTCAAAAAGTCTATCTTTTTAGTAGTTTCATAAGAATTTAACTTAATATGTAAGGAAATGGTTATGTATTAATGATCTTATTTTAGCTGTATGAAAGTAATCTAACTGTTAGGCTCAAAGGAGCTTTATTTACTTGTTTGGAATTGGAAGTACATGTAGGTTGTTTCATGCTCATTGGGCAAGAACTAAAGCACCTATACTTTTGAAGTTACAGCAAGGATATCGTGATGTGTGCAGTTATTATAGTGTTATCAGCAATGTGTGAGACTTAACAAAAGTGCTGTTTGGAGGGGAACAAAATTTTGAATTTGTACAAAGATTTTGTATGTTAATTTTATATAACCGTGGCCTATTAATATTACATACCATCTTGGCTTACCTTATGGGTTTAGGCACCCAGCATTGTATTCTTTGGAAGTGTAGTGGAACATTACTCTGTGTTCCTGAAAAACTGGGTTTTAGGACTAACTCTGCCACTAATTAATGCTCTTGAGCCAGGCATTTCTTTACATTTTCTTTACTTTGCTTGGCTTCTCATCTGAAATGTGGGAATTGTTGAAACCAGTTCTCAACACATTTTCTAGTTGTTTGAATTTTTAAAATTATGGTTATAGCATTAATTGCATGTTTAGAACTATAGTGACTACTCAATTTTTCCAGGTGATTCCATCAGTTTCTTATTTTTTTGGATGTGTAGCATCTGGGCTAAATACGGTAGATGGATGAAGGGGGAATAATTTATTTAACTTGAAAATTCAAGATAGCTTTGATCTCCATATTTATGGCTTTTGGGAAATACCTATTTGGAACCACTTTCAGAAGGAGAAAGCAGACATGCTGTTGTATGTGTCTGTGACGTCACTTATAGCTGGTTGGATCCCTGGACCCATATACAGATATTTGATACTGTTTTCAAAAATGACTGTTGACTGATACCACTGTAGTTTCTTTGGAAAAAGATAAGTGCCTGTTTTGTAAGGGACATTTTGTAATTTCTGGGGTTGGGGAGGGTGTAGTCATTTAGTTGTCTGTAAAACAACAGAGATCTGGTAAGTAGCCACATAGTTACCATTAGAAAGCAGTGTGTCCTCTGTGTTGGCAGCAGAGTGGTATTATGAAAACATATTTGGAGTAAAATCTGGTTTGAATTCCAGCTGTGCTATTTCCTGCATCTTTTTTTTTTTTTTTCTCAAAATGTGAGTTAATATTGCTTATGTATGTAAGGATTGAGAATTTAAGTAAAATGCCTGGACTATATTATTATATACATAATATATTCTGAGCAGGTATCAGTTATTTTCCCTTTCCTAGTGAATCATTAGAGCATCAGCCTTGAAGGATTTGTAGTGTTTTGTTACATCAGTTGTGTGTAGGTGGAAAGCTAGTATTGGGAGGTAATTTGGAACATTGAGTAGCCTAGATGGACCGGAGAGGAAAGCAACGGTGAAAGGAGGTGCCGGAAGGGTGTTTGGGGCAATACTTCTGAGGACCAAGAATATCAGAGAAGTTTAATTTGTAGGTACTTGTGTTTTTGAACAGGGAGGTGTCTTGGCTAGAACTCACTTTAGGGGCACCTGGGTTGTTCATTTGGTTAAGTGTCTGCCTTTGGCTCAGGTCAGAATCCCAGGGTCCTGGGATTGAGCCCCCCCGCCCATTGGGCTTCCTGCTCAGTGAGGAGTCTGCTTCTCCCTCTTCCTCTGCCCCTTCACTTGCTGTCTCTTGCTCCCCCCTTTCTCAAATAAATACATAAATAAAATCTTAAAAAAAAAAACCCTCAACTTTGGAAAGATTAATGTAGGCAAGTATGGAGTGGAAATGGAGATGAAGCCATCTAGGAGGTTATCAGTTTAGGTGATAGCTAACTCTAGAATGAATTAGGTAATATGGTAGTAAGGAATGAAAGAATGGGAGGAAATAAATTGGTTTTAACAAATTAAGGATCATTTTCTTAGTTGAGCACCTGATACACAGATCTTACTGGAATATCGAATCTCTAAAAACACATCATCAAGTATTTAAAGTATTTAAATTTAAAATACCTGTTTGCTCTGGCACTGTTTCTGGCATGGTACAGTTGCTTATAGTTGTTTTCTTCCTTCCAACAGAAAGAAATGCAGGAGTTGAAACTACATAGTAGTAACTCAGGGTCCCCTCATCGTTGGCCTGCAGAGAATTATGGACCAGATTCCGTGCCTGATGGATATCAGGGATCACAGACTTTTCATGGGGCTCCACTAACAGGTTAGTTTGAAACTGGATAATTCCAAATTTTAGTAAAGTCACTGTACTTCCTCCTCCTCTACACAGATAACTTGTGAACTCACCTTGTCTATATATATTTGTTTATATACATGTTTATACATGTCTGCTTATATGTTTCTTAAGCCGTGTGTGGTATTACTGAGATTTTTATAACTCTAAGCAGAAACAAAACAAGCTTTATCTGATCCTTTAATACATATGTCAGAGAAGCTGAGACTGAGGTAGAACTATTCCTGACTTTTGGAAAATGTTACCTGATATTGTTGTGCATTAAGAGATGGCTAAATAAAACCTCAGGATTTATTTTGGTGATATACTTAAGGTATGACATTCATTTTGAAATACCATGGTCATACAAAGAAGGAAGGAGTTGGAGCTGGGCCATATTGAAATTTGAAGTTGTGCTCTCTAGTACATAGTGACCTCTTGAGTCAGTTTGTGTGTTTGAAATGTGGAGATAAAACTTGCCTCTCATTATTGTGAGCATTTGTGTATGTGTAGGTGTGTTAGAGTGTGTAGTAAACAATGAACCAGGGGTGTCCTGTGGGTTGTCTGTGTGCAGAAGTGCTTTGTGCATGTAATTTCCTTTAATCATGGTAACCCAGAATGGTAGATACCATTATGAATTTTTTTTTTAAAGATTTTTTATTTATTTGAGAGGAGAGCATGAGCAGGGGGTGGAGGGGCAGAGGGAGAGGGAGAAGCAAGCAGTCTCTTCGCTGAGCAGGGAGCCTAAACACAGGGCCTGATCCCAGGACCCTGGGATCGTGACCTGAGCTGAAGGCAGACGCTTAACCAACTGCACCACCTAGGTGCCCCATGAATTCTATTTTTATAGATGAAGAAATGGGTTTAGAAAGGTTATGTAATTTATCCATTATTGTATAGCTAATTATTGGTAGAGCCGGGGTTCAAACTTCAGTGGTCTTACGATATATTGCCCACAGGCAGCCAGAAATGTTGATAAAAACAGGTTTCCTTGACATGAGATAGATTCCTGAAATGGTAGTAGTATGCTTTTTTTTTCCTAACTGGTTTTAACCCAGGGAAGATTTAGAATAGTATGTTCCAGTTTAGATGAGCACATTTATGTGATGGTCCATTGGGCCGTACTGAAAGCAGCCTCACTATCCTCTTTTGACAGCGTCTTTTAATGTAGGCAAAATAATAGGAAATCTTTGTAAAGTCAGACTTATTAAATGTCATGAGTCATGGTTAAATAGATATATGAGATGTGTCAAGAGTTCACACATTGCTCACTTAAAAACCCTGTGCACTGTGTAGAGCCTGGCATAGAGAAGATAAGTAAACTGGCTAGCCTTTTCTAGGGCTTTTTGAGTGCTGTGTGGAATTGATCATTTGGCACCTTTTGAGTCACAATTTCCATTTCTTCTGTGTACAGACATAAAAGGTCTTCTGGTTGTTAAACATAACATTCTTCACATTGTCTCATTTTATTCTTGCAATTACCCTATGAAATGTATAGAAGCAGCACATCCTCATTTTACAATTGAGAAAAATGGAGACCCCAAACAGCTGATTGACAAGGTCGCAAAGCAGCTTTGTGGCCCTGAAAGGTAGAGAGCTCAAGTCCCCTGTTTCGCATTCCTGTGCTCATAGATTTATTTTTCTTAATGAAAGTAAAAGTATACCAAGATGTTCCTTGTCTTTTTAAAAGAAAATGATAAAAAACAATGATTAATAAGCTTACAGGAAATATTCAGAAGTACTAGTAAACTAAAAACTACCACATAGAGTGCTATTAACATTTTTGGAGCATTTCCTTCTGGTCCTTTCTCTTTGTATATGTAAAGAATTTTTAGTGAGATTTTTATCATTATTATGTTGTATGTAGATGAGTAGTCTGTTTTTTAAATATTAGAGTTCTGAGCATTTTTCTTAAATATTTTTTGAAAATACGGTTAATGAATACAGGTTTTTGCATCACGTAGAAGTACTGCAAATTTTATTCCCTTATTATTTCCAATTTGCGGTTATAAATAATGCTGTGGACACATTCTTAGGATTGTTAGTGTATTTAAAAAATTCTTCTAGGTTGGAAAATTGCTTTCCGGAAAAGCTATGCCAGTTTACATTCTTTAACCACCATTATCTGATAGTGCCCATCTCATTGCATTCTTGCTTAGTGTTAACGATTATTGGTTTCTAAAAACCTTCACCAATTTTTAAAAACAAAAATGGTATCAGTTTTTATTTTTTATACTGGGCGTGTTCAACACTTTATAATCTTTTATATTTCTGAGTTATCTGTTTATTTGGTACTTTTTTCCTAGTAGATTATTTTTAGTAGGTTTATAAGAACTCTTTAATTTTTTTTTCACTATTAAGAGTCACTAGTCACAATAAAGTCACTAGTTAAATTTTCAGACTTTATGATTCTTGGCTCATATCCATCAGCTTGTTCTGTGTTCTGTTCCTTTTTTCTCCCCAGAATGTTTCCAAAATAATCATCTTTACCAGGCAGTTCCATTAGTTTTCCAAATTCAAACTTGGGCTTCTTTAGCAATTTTTACTTTTCTAGTCACTCTAAAGAGAACATAAATAGCCTGACTAGTCTTTTCTAGGTCTTTTTTAGGGCTTTCTAGAATCAATTGTTTAGCACCTCTTGGGTCACAATTTCCATTTCTTCCATGTCACGGCATAAATGGTCTTTAAGTTGTTTTGTTTTCTGATAAAACTTTCATAAAACAAATTAAGCTTTGCTATGAACATGAGTGTCTTCTAGTTGTTAGTTTCCTGGTGAAACTCATACAAAACTGATGGAACAAATAGTTTGGACATCAACATGAGTGTCAGTCATGATGTGCCCTTTTTTTTAAAAGCCAAGGAACACATTTTGTGTTACCCGTGAGATTCTTTGCATGAATTTATCAGGTGATTTTTGAATGGAACATTTTCAGCTTGAGTTTATAAAATGCAGTCTTATCTTTCCGCAAATTTTTAAGGCTCATTTTAAAAACATTGCCCTGAGGCCAATCAGATGCATTTTGGTTCTTTAAGTCCTTCCTGTGACTAGTGTATTCCCAGTATTTCTGATGTTGAACATAGACTGTGCTTTCATATCATACCAATCTTTCTTAGAAAATGGACCAAACGCTTTCTTCTTGGCTCCTTTTTTGATGCTTGTTGTGAGGCGCTTGTTCTTGTTGACCACTGTGGTGCTGCTCTCTTATTCCTCATGTGTCATATTTAGGGGTTTTTCCTAGTTTGTCATTTGATAATCTTCTTTATGGTATATTTTGATGTATAGAAATTAAAAAAAAATCTATAGTTAAATCTTTCTTTGATTTCTATTGCTTTTGTAATTTATAGTTCTTGCCTAGATAGTCTTAACTGTAGTATAGACTTTTAACTGTTTTCTTTCTTTTCTTTTTTTTTCTTTTTTTTTTTTTTTAGTTGCAACTACTGGCCCTTCAGTATATTATAGTCAGTCACCAGCATATAATTCCCAGTATCTTCTCAGACCAGCAGCTAATGTTACTCCCACAAAGGTAACAAAGGAATAATTTATACATTTATAAATATCTCCTTTTTAATTGTTCAGGCTTCCTTCAAAGAAATTCAAGAAGTAGTTCAGCATTAAACTTTTATGTCCCATAAGATACAGATATTTTAAATTTCTTTCCAGATATAGAAGTTATGCTTCTTACTCATTTTTATGTTAAAATAAGTTTGAACATTTAGAATATTTTCTAAATGGGGGGTGGTGGTGGTGGTGATGGGTCCTTCATCATTTTGTTGTGGCGGAAATAGGACTAGAATGGCCTTGCTGAACCACTATGTGGTAAGTACTTCAGGCCGAAGTGGCTATGTAGGGGTCTATTAACAACCATTATTACAACCATAGTTGAGCTATGAAGCTTTGAAGACAGATGGCTTGGGTGAATTTAGACCCTGGCTCTTCTGCTCGCTGTGACCTTGGGCAAGTTTGTTAATCTCTCTATGCATTAGTTGCCTCATATGTAAAATGAGGATAATAATCCCTTAATTCATAGGGTTTTTGAGGATATTAAAATGAGATATTATGTAAAGTGCTTAGAACAGTGCCCAGTTGGCACATTAGTAAATGCTCGATAAATGTTAGTCTCCATCATCATCATCATTATTGTTAACATCATTTGACACATTATTTAGGAATGAAGAAGAAATTTTTTCTATGCGTTTATTGTAGAATTGGATTTTTAACTGTTATTAGTTAAGGCAATTTCCGTTATATGCCAAGAAAGGAGTATAACTGTAAGTATCTTTGTAAGTAATGTCTTCTCTTAATGCTGTGGTACATACCTTAATGATATCTTTACCTTATAATGCTCATGTTTGTGGTTTGTGAGAATTGGTTTGTATCTAGTTATCTGCAGTTTTGTAGACAACCTACAAAAATTTTTAACTTTTTTTTTCTTTTAGGGTCCAGTTTATGGCATGAATAGGCTTCCACCTCAACAACATATATATGCCTATTCCCAACAGATGCACACACCACCAGTCCAAAGCTCATCTGCTTGTATGTTCTCTCAAGAGATGTATGGTCCTCCATTGCGTTTTGAGTCTCCTGCAACAGGAATTCTGTCACCCAGGGGTGATGATTACTTTAATTACAATGTTCAACAGACAAGCACAAATCCACCTTTGCCAGAGCCAGGTTATTTCACAAAACCCCCAGTTGCAACTCATGCTTCAAGATCTGCAGAATCTAAGGTTATTGAATTTGGAAAAACTAATTTTGTTCAGCCTGTGCCAGGTGAAGGAATAAGACCATCTTTGACAGCACCTGCACATACAACACAGCCAACTCCTTTTAAATTTAACTCAAATTTCAAGTCAAATGATGGTGACTTTACCTTTTCTTCACCGCAGGTTGTGACACAGCCCCCTTCTACAGCTTACAATAATAATGAAAGCCTTTTAGGTCTCTTAACTTCAGATAAACCTTTGCAGGGAGATGGCTACAGTGGACCAAAAGCTAGTCAAACCATTGGACCTCGAAATACATTCAGTTTTGGAAGCAAAAATGTGCCTGGAATTTCATTTACTGAGAACATGGGTCCAAATCAGCAAAAGAATTCTGGTTTTCGTCGAAGTGATGACATGTTTACTTTCCACGGTCCAGGGAAATCAGTATTTGGAACACCCGCACCAGAGCTGGCCAACAAGAGTCATGAAACAGATGGAGGGAGTGCCCATGGTGATGACGATGATGACGGCCCTCACTTTGAGCCTGTGGTACCTCTTCCTGATAAGATTGAAGTAAAAACCGGTGAGGAAGATGAAGAAGAATTCTTTTGCAATCGTGCAAAATTGTTTCGTTTTGATGCAGAATCCAAAGAATGGAAGGAACGTGGAATTGGCAATGTAAAAATCCTAAGGCATAAAACATCTGGTAAAATTCGCCTTCTGATGAGACGAGAGCAAGTATTAAAAATCTGTGCAAATCATTACATCAGTCCAGATATGAAATTGACACCAAACGCTGGCTCTGACAGATCTTTTGTATGGCATGCTCTTGATTATGCAGATGAGTTGCCCAAACCAGAACAACTTGCTATTAGATTCAAAACTCCCGAGGAAGCAGCACTTTTTAAGTGCAAGTTTGAAGAGGCCCAGAACATTTTAAAAGCCTTAGGAGCAAATGTAGCCACAACAACAAATCAGGCTATGAGAATTGTAAAAGAACCCACAAGTCATGATAACAAAGATATTTGCAAATCTGATGCTGGAAACATGAATTTTGAATTTCAAATTGCAAAGAAAGAAGGGTCTTGGTGGCATTGTAACAGCTGCTCATTAAAGAATGCTGCAACTGCTAAGAAGTGTGTTTCATGCCAGAATCTAAACCCAAACAAGAAAGAACTCCTTGGCCCACCATTAGTTGAAACTGTGTCTGCTCTTAAAACTGGCCCAGAAAATACTCCAGATAGATTTGCGTCAATGACTCCAAAGAAAGAAGGTCACTGGGATTGTAGTATTTGCTTAGTAAGAAATGAACCTACTGTATCTAGGTGTAGTGCATGCCAGAATGCAAAGGCTACTAACAAAAGTGGATCTTCAATTGTTCAGCAAGCTTCCTTTAAATTTGGCCAGGGAGATCTTCCTAAGTCTGTTAACAGTGATTTCAGATCTGTTTTTTCTACTAAGGAAGAACAGTGGGATTGCAGTGTATGCCTTGTGCAAAATGAAGGAAGTTCTACAAAGTGTGCTGCTTGTCAGAATCCAAGAAAACAGAGTTTACCTACTTCTTCTGTTGCAGCACCTGCTTCTTTTAAGTTTGGTACTTCAGAGATAAGTAAAACCCCAAAGAGTGGATTTGAGGACATGTTTGCTAAGAAGGAAGGACAGTGGGATTGCAGTTGCTGCTCGTTACGAAATGAAGCAGGTGCTACAATATGTGTTGCTTGTCAGAATCCAGGTAAACTGAGTCTACCCACGTCTGCTGCTCCAGCATCTGCCTCTTTTAAGTTTAGTACTTCAGAGACAAGCAAAACTCCAAAGAGTGGATTCGAAGGCATGTTCACCAAGAAGGAAGGACAATGGGACTGCAGTATTTGCTTAGTGCGAAATGAAGCAAGTGCTGCCACATGTGTTGCTTGCCAGAATCCAAGTAAACAAAATCAGCCTACTTCTGCTGTTCTACCTCCGGCCTCATCAGATACATGCAAGGCTCCAAAGGGTGGATTTGAAGGAATGTTCACCAAGAAGGAAGGACAGTGGGATTGTAGCATTTGCTTTGTGCAAAATGAGAGTTCTTCCTTAAAATGTGTGGCTTGTGATGCCTCTAAACCAACTCATAAACCTAGTGCAGAAGCTCCTTCAGCTTTCACATTAGGCTCAAAAACTAAGTTAAATGACTCTTCTGGAAGTCAGGTTGGAACAGGATTTAAAAGTAACTTTTCTGAAAAAGCTTTTAAATTTGGTACAGCAGAACAAGGGTTTAAATTTGGGCATGTGGATCAAGAAAATACACCTTCATTTATGTTTCAGGGTTCTTCTAATACAGATTCTAAGTCAACAAAAGAAGGATTTAGTTTTTCTGTCCCTATGTCTGCTGATGGATTTAAATTTGGCATTCAGGAACCTGGAAATCAAGAGAAGAAATGTGAAAAGCCCCTTGAAAATGACACTGGTGTTCAGGCTCAGGATATCAGTGGTCAGAAGAATGGTAGTGGTGTGATTTTTGGTCAAAGTGGTAGCACTTTTACCTTTGCAGATCTTGCAAAATCAACTTCAGGAGAAGGATTTCAGTTTGGCAAAAAAGACCCTAATTTCAAGGGATTTTCAGGTGCGGGAGAAAAATTATTCTCATCACAAAGTGGTAAAATGGCTGATAAAGCCGACACTTCTGCTGACCTTGAGAAAGATGATGATGCCTATCGGACCGAGGACAGTGATGACATACATTTTGAACCAGTAGTTCAGATGCCTGAAAAAGTGGAACTTGTAACAGGAGAAGAAGATGAAAAAGTTCTTTATTCACAGCGGGTAAAATTATTTAGATTTGATGCTGAGATAAGTCAGTGGAAAGAAAGGGGTCTGGGGAACTTAAAAATTCTCAAGAATGAAGTCAATGGCAAACTGCGAATGCTGATGCGAAGAGAACAGGTACTAAAAGTGTGTGCTAATCATTGGATAACAACTACGATGAACCTGAAGCCTCTCTCTGGGTCCGATAGAGCATGGATGTGGTTAGCGAGTGATTTTTCTGATGGTGATGCCAAACTAGAGCAGCTGGCAGCAAAATTTAAAACACCAGAGCTGGCTGAAGAATTTAAGCAGAAATTTGAGGAATGCCAGCGACTTCTATTAGATATACCACTTCAGACTCCTCATAAACTTGTAGACACTGGCAGAGCTGCCAAGTTAATCCAGAGAGCGGAAGAAATGAAGAGTGGATTAAAAGATTTCAAAACGTTTTTGACAAATGATCAAACAAAAGTCACTGACGGAGAGAGTGAGAGCTCTGATGCAGGTGCTGCCAGTGCCTCTGATACAACCAGCAAGCCAAACCCTGAAAACACGGGGCCCACACTGGAGTGGGACAACTATGACTTAAGGGAAGATGCTTTGGATGGTAGTGTGAGTAGTAGCTCAGTACATGCTTCTCCATTGGCAAGTAGCCCTGTGAGGAAAAATCTCTTCCGCTTTGGTGAGTCAACAACAGGATTTAACTTCAGTTTTAAATCTGCTCTGAGTCCATCTAAGTCTCCTGCCAAGTTGAATCAGAGTGGGACCTCAGTTGGCACTGATGAAGAATCTGATGTTACTCAGGAAGAAGAGAGAGATGGACAGTACTTTGAACCTGTTGTACCTTTACCTGATCTAGTGGAAGTGTCCAGTGGTGAGGAAAATGAACAAGTTGTTTTTAGTCACAGAGCAAAACTCTATAGGTATGATAAAGATGTTGGTCAGTGGAAAGAAAGAGGCATTGGTGATATAAAGATTTTACAGAATTATGATAATAAGCAAGTTCGCATCGTGATGAGAAGGGACCAGGTATTAAAACTTTGTGCCAATCACAGAATAACTCCAGACATGACTTTGCAAAATATGAAAGGGACAGAACGAGTGTGGGTGTGGACTGCTTGTGATTTTGCAGATGGGGAAAGAAAAGTAGAACATTTAGCTGTCCGTTTTAAACTACAGGATGTTGCAGACTCATTTAAGAAAATATTTGATGAAGCAAAAATTGCCCAAGAAAAAGATTCTTTGATAACACCTCAGGTTTCTCATTCAACCACTCCCAGAGAGTCGCCATGTGGCAAAATTGCTGTAGCTGTATTAGAAGAAACCACAAGAGAGAGGACAGATTTAATTCAGGGTGACGACACAGCAGATGCAACTTCAGAAGTTGGAGAAGCATCTAGCACATCTGAAGCAACAACAAAAGCAGTGGTTTCTCCTCCAAAGTTTGTATTTGGTTCAGAGTCCGTTAAAAGTATTTTTAGTAGTGAAAAATCAAAACCATTTGCATTTGGCAACAGTTCAGCCACTGGGTCTTTGTTTGGATTTAGTTTTAATGCACCTTTGAAAAATAGTAGTGAAATTAGTTCAGTAGTCAAGAGTGGATCTGAAAGAAAAGTGGAACCTAATTGTGAAGAGTCGAAGAATTCCGATAGCAAACAATCTTCAGATGGCAAAGTCAGAAATCTCTTTGCTTTTCCAAAGGAAGAGTCCTCAACTAATTACACATTTAAAACACCAGAAAAGGGTAAGCACTTAGTTTTTAGTATAAGCAGAATTTTTCGTCCATTGACTTGTAAATATTTTGCTTAATGCATATACTCTTTGTAGGATACTAATGTTTTAGTAAATGTTGGGTCATAAACATAGTGCTTTGTCAACAGCAAAAAAAAATAATGGTACAGATTTTTTTTTCTCCCTAAATCTGTTTCCCTGTTACTGTTTAAACAGCAACAGAGAATGTGTGTGTAAGTTATTTAGGAGATCTCACTAACTGGAAGATATTTATATCATGTTTCGTGCAGAGAACAAGAACCTAATACAGTACCAAAGTTTAGTGCCTCATGTACTTGAATCACGAGCATTAGCTCAGGTTTGATGTTTTTTTTTTAAGTGTTCATTCTTCAATGTATTATTCTCTTGTCACTCAAAAAACATGGTACTGAGATGTTTATATGTTATATAAGGTAGTCTTGCCACTATTTATTAAATGAGCAAAGAATGAAACTTCCAGGATAAATGAATATGTAAGACAGCCAAATTGGTATAAATTGAAGGACTCTGGCTTTTTATATTTTAAAATCACATTCACTTTGATTCTCAGAATGTTCAAAAATTAAATACTCTTTATTTTCTAGGATTTAATTTTAGCCTTTTTAAATCTAATCCAATGGCTTTTTGGACGAGCATCCCTTCCTCACAGCCTGAGAACAAAGGTATAGAGCTAGTATTCTCAGTATGAGATGACGTCAGTTTTTTTTAGCAGCTGGTAGTCCTTAGCAAAGTAACTGGCTGTATGAAATTAAGTACTTAACACTTAAGTGTGCATGTTAAAAGAATGTCTGTTTAAACAAGTACTTTTTTTGATTGGTGGTGTATAACACTGTTTAATGCTGGTTTTTTTTTTTTTTTTTAATTGGATGATATGTTTTCTCACTATTGTACAACAACATTTTCAGGTAGATCCATGTGGTCTTTACCTTTCGCTGCTTTGTACTTCATTATTCTGTTATTTTCAACTCTGCTTGATGAAGACCTGTGTTTTTTCTTTTTTTTTTTTTTTTTTGACCTGTGTTTTTTCTAACATTTATCTTTAGCCAGTAATGTCTGCTGGCATGTATACACATGGAACAGAGTTTCCCTTTAAGGTTATCCTTTTGGATAGGGTTTAGAAAAATATCCTATTTGAAAGTAGATGCCATTTTTAACAGCCAACATTATATACTTGGTATGTTATAAAAGTAAATGTTGGTATTAGAGTGGAATAATAGGAAGTGGGGCTTTTGTTGACCTTCAAGATCAAGGTTAGGGAAATAAAGCTCTCTGTTAGTATCTAATAACGTATCTTGAGCAACACAACTATGTTCAATGATAAAATGACAATCCTTGATTGCTAAAGAAGCTTTTAACCCTCATTCTTAAGGATGTATTCTTTGGGAAATTATGTGAAAAGTGTGGACTTTTTCCTGTAAATGACATATACTTGCATGCACATTCTGGGACCCTCGGTTAAGAATCCCTAGCCTAAGAGCAGATTTACCAGTATACTACTGTAGGACAAAGAGCCTTATTCTATTTCAAATCCAAGAATGTCATGGTCCCAAAGGACCTTAGAGATCGAGGTTTCAGACATGAGGAAACTGAGGTTTGGCCAGGTTATCTGAAATGCCCAAGTTGTCTTTACCAGCTAATAGAATTGGAATAAGAATCTGTATCTTTCACTGTTGTAATTGATACTCTGGTTTTCTAATTAAGGAGAGTAAAAGGCAAGTTTAACATTGTAAAAGGGCTCTAGTTCTCTAGATCACATCAAATATGACCTGTGTATATAATTTAGAATTTTCTAATAGCCATATTAAAAAATAGAATAAAAAGAAACAGGTGAAAAAAAGCAGATGAAATTAATTTTAATAATCTATTCCATTACATTATATCTGAAATACCATTTCAAGTTCTAATCAGTATAAAAAATAATGAGAAACTTCATATTTTAGGTGTTTTTTTTTTTGTACGAAGTCTTCAAAGTCCGTGTATTTTTTTTTTTTTTTTTAAGAGAGGGGGAGAGAGCCAGCGAGAATGTGCTCACGAATGGGAGGGGCAGGGAGAGAGAGGTGGGAAAAGTGAGAATCTCAGCTGACTCCTCACTGAGTGTGGAGCCCGACACAGGGCTCAATCTCATGATCCCAAGATCAAGACCTGAGCCGAAATCAAGAGCTGGATGGTTAACCAGCTGAGCCACTCAGGTGCCCCCAGTGTGTATTTTTATACTTGGAGCAGGACTCAGTTTGGACTAGCCACATTTCAAGTGCTTAATAGCCACAAGTGGCTAAATACCATCTTGGGCAGCACCAGTTTATACATGATTTGTTTTATCTGTTCCTTTTGCCAGATACTCCTCTTTATAGACCGCAGTGTATTGTATGAAGAATCCCTTTTTTCTTTGTATTTTCCTTTTTTTGTTGTTTTTTAGCTATAAAAATCGTCTTAGATTCTTACAGTATTACTTACCCCTAGGATAACAGTGGTTTTAATTTAGTTTTATATGTTATGCTTGGAAATACGCAAAACTGGATGTAACTCTCATCAGCCACCATCCTTGGCAATTGTTAACTTTCCTTGTAGGAACTAATCAAGGTTAGCTTTGCATTAGTTTTATACTAATCTTTGCTCATAATTTCTGTAAGTTTTTTCAGTTGCAAATGCATGGATATTTTGCTAAGCTATTTAGTATGCCATAAATATCGTTACGGCAGCACTATTTAAATACCTTTCACAATTATAGCCATTAATAGTAGTTTTTTTCAATGATCAATGAGTAAATGCAGTATTTTTTTGGTTTTAAATAGATTCTGTGTTCACTAAGGGTTTTGACAGAACGTTATATCAGGTTTCTAATTATTTACAGAGCTCTGTCCACATCAAAGTTTGTGTTCTCATCACTATGCTATTTTAACCTAAAGATAAGTTCCATGGTTTTATTTTCAGCTAGGATATTGATGTTAATACCTGTTTAATATCTTTATAATTTTTTGGACTTGCTTTATAGCAAAAGAGAAGGAAAAACCTGAAGATCCTTCCTCAGATGATGAAGTTCTCATTGTATATGAGTTAACACCCACCGCTGAGCAAAAAGCTCTTGCAAGCAAACTTAAACTTCCTCCAACTTTCTTCTGCTATAAGAATAATCCGGATTATATTAGTGAAGAAGAAGAGGATGGTAAATCTTTTGTTATTTTAAACACATTCTTTTCATGCTAATCTTAGTAATGGGGGGGAGGTATGGTTAAATTATTTTAAGGCTGCCTCTTGGAACCCATCACTGCTGTCCTTGTAGGTAAGATGTTTTTCCTCAATGTATGTGTTGCAAATAGTCAGTGGATGTAATGGTTGAAACAACTGCATTTATTAAGTGAGGATTTTGTGGATGGCTACTATAAGTTGAGCAGGCATTTTGAGAATTGAAAGCGATCCTAATTTCCCTGTTGACTTAGAGGGATGGGAGAGTAATGAGGCAGATGGGTGTTTGATGATGGAAAACTTGGTGAGCCAGATCAGAGTCTTTTAGCAGGGGTGTTCCATGCTCAGAAAAGTTTTAGTAGGACCAAATGAGTTTAGTGGTGTAGAGGATTGGGTTGTGGGACATGGCGATAGGAAGATGAACTAAAATGATAGAGTAGCTCAAACAAGAGGAGAGCCTGAATGAAATTTCTGTAATGACAGGAGAGGCATGAGGAATATAGAATTGGCAAAATTGGGTGTTCTTTCAATGTGGGGAGTAAGGGAAAGTATGAAGTTGAAGGATAATTCCTAGATTTCTGGCTAGAAAAATTCCTGAAACTTACTAGAAATTCCTTTTGTTTAATAAAATCAATTATACTTTAAGATGAAGATTTCGAAACAGCTGTCAAGAAACTTAATGGAAAACTTTATCTGGATGACTTAGAAAAATGTAGACCATTAGAAGAAAAGCTTACAGGTATGTTAAAATTACTAATTATAATGCTCTTATGAATTTTATTTATTCATTCATTCATTCGAGGGAGAGAGAGAAAGGGAGGGGGAGGAACAGAGGGAGAGAGAAAATCTTCAGCAGGCTCCATGCCCAATGCGGAGCCTGATGTGTGGGTCTCAGTCTCAGAACCCTGAGATCATGACCTGAACTGAAATCAAGAATCAGACACTTAACCAACTGAGCCACTCAGGTGCCCCACTAGTTACAGTGTTTTTAAAAAATCTTCTATTTAAAAGGAATCTTTTAATCTGATCATTTTTATAATTACCAATTTTACCTATGTACTATTCCTCTCGTGTTTAAAATATTTGAAAATAATATGAAGTGTAAAACATTGTTTTCTTCGTGATTCTTGTTCTCCATTACTACTCATAGGTATTGCTATCTGGGTCTGTAATCTGTACATTATATTGAGAACCATTCTTGGAGAGTAGTTGGGACTTCTTGTAACTTTCTTTTGCTTGTGTTCTGTGGGATTTTCAGATAATGAAAAAGAATGTGTTATTGTTTGGGAAAAGAAACCAACAATTGAAGAGAAGGCAAAAGCAGATACATTAAAGCTTCCATCTACATTTTTTTGTGGAGTCTGCAGTGATACTGATGAGGACAATGGAAATGGGGAAGACTTTCAATCAGAATTTCAAAAAGTTCAGGACTCTCAAGTAAGAGAATCTCCATTATTTTCTTTCTGGTTCAGTTGCCTTTGTTGATGCGATACAATAGACTAGAATGTTCTTACCAAATGGTAATAATGTGTTGTGGCGAGAAAATGGATTAGGCATCTACCAATCAGCTTTGACCAGAGGAGGAGGAATTTTGTTCTACATAGAGGACTGTAAAGGTTCACCCCTATGTGTATGTTGGATTTTTGTGGGGATGGGAGAGATGGACTGAGCAGATATCCCTAGGAGTGTTTACTACAATACTAAGAATGATATTAAGTAGTTCATTTTTCATACAAGTTAGTTTATTCTGTGGTGGGCAGAGTGGATAGGAAGTAACATTTGAGACCTGGTTCCCTTGGCCTATACCTTGCTTTGTCAATTTCATGATTTGGTTACTTTCTTAGCTCAACTACAGTGATATTTTTAATAGGGATCAACACCTTGGTTATCTTAGTTTGTATTCCACAGAAAATAGAAGACAAGGTCCCTGTCTAGTAATTGTTTACAATCTAATACTGGCATGTATTCAGAATGTTCCTGCCCCCTCAAGTAATACTGTTTTTTTGTTTGTTTGAGAGATGGTTAAAATGAAGTAGAGTTCTGGAATTAGTTACAAATGTAGTGGTTTATTTAAAGGACATGTGGCTAGAAAGAGATGTGGTGTAACACATGGTCTGACTCTTAAGAAATTTATTGTTCTTCATAGTCTGACTCTGAGGGGTCTAGCTGGTCACCTGGGATGTGTAGGTTTAAACTTAATTCATCAGTACACATACAATTAATGGCCATCAGCTGATGTAACGATACCACTTTCTCATTTATAACCAAATAGATTTATTTGTGGAAATCTGAAGTTTTTGCAGCAGTGGCCTATGTTCAATCTAAAGTGTATTTTAAATCACTTAACAGTTTCCCTGGACTCATTGGAAGTACAAAGTATTTAATGGCTGTTACTCTGATTCCTAGCTGTAGAGGCTTTATCATGTAGCTATTCATTCAACAAGTACAGTATAGTCCTATCAATAAAAATTTGGACTATACAAATTTAAACAGTGATTTAAACATGGCCTCTTATGTGCAAAACTTATAATTAGTTATTGATTTAAAATTTACTTACTTTAAAACTTCAAACTGAAAAATACTTTCAGTACTGATGCACAGACCTGAATTGTACATCATTTATTCTTTTTCTACCTTGTGGTGCCACTTTAGCTGGCACACAAGGACTTGGTATATTTTGTCAGTATTTTGTGAACCACGCTGTTTACAGGAGTTGAAATATCTTATTTGAGGTGACAATTAGGTTATTTAAAAATATTTGTCATTGTTATAAATTAAAATATTCTGTAACACTATCACAGTGTTCATTAAATAGTAGTACTAGTGGCTATGCAAAAATACTTTTGGTACCAAAGTTAAATATGATAAATCTCTATAAAGGTTGGAAAAAAAAGCCACAATAAAGTATACATTTTGGAGGAGGGCAAGTACCCTTTGATACACAGAGATGAAATAGAAAACTAAAAACCATTAAAGCTAAAATATGCTCTAAGAGATGTAGATTTACACTGTCTCAGAATGCATTGTTCCTGCTCTACACTCAGTTTAATTTTGAATATGATATCTGTTGCATAAAATGCGTAAGTGTACTCTGTTTATAAGTGTTTAGTGAGCTAGCACTATGCTGACAATTGGGGATACAGTATTGAACAAAATATAAGTAATTTGATTTGTCTGTATTGAGTTTTCCATTCAAGGACTCTAAGGTGAGGATACATTTGGAGCTGAATTGAAACCCTTCCCCTCACCCAAGCAATCTGCCTACTTTTTTGGGGTAACATTTATTGTGATATAATTCACATACCATACAATTCATCCATTTTAAAAGTATACAATTCAGTGGTTTTTAGTATATTCACATGGTTGTGCAGCCATTACCACAATCAATTTTGAACAGTTTATCACCCCAAGAAAGTCTTTAACAGTCACCACCCTTCCCCATTTCCCCCTAGCTCCTTCAGCCCTAGAAACCACTGATGGACTATCTCTATAAGTTTGCCTGTTGTGGACATTTCATATAAATAACTCATGATGATATATGGCCTTTTGTGTCTGGCTTCTTTAACTTAATGTTTTCAAGTATATCTACATTATAGCATATATATATATGCATTTATTGATTTTTATGGCTGAATAATACTCAATTGTATGGATATACCACATTTTATTTATCCATTCATCTGTTGATGGCCATGTGGGTTGGTTTTACTTTTTGGCTATTAGGAATAATACTGCTATGATAGCATAAAACATTTGACATATAGAGTGAATTTTCTTTTCCTTGCGTTTCAGGTATGTTAAGGACTTTCTTCATTTGTACTAATTTTTTTTTTTATTTATAGAAGTAAAATTCACTTTTTTTGTATGTGTATGTGTCTCTGCTTTCTCTGAGTTCTTAACATGCCTGAATTCTTGTAATTCCCACCATAGACAGGATATAGAATAATTCCAACACCCCCAGATTTCCTTCATATTGTCCTTTGTATTCAGATCCTCCCCTACCCATATCTTTTAGCAACTGCTGATCTGTTTTGTTTCTATATTTTTGCCTTTTCCAGACTAACACATAAATGAAATTCTACAGTACATAATCTTTGAACATGGCATTTTTCACTTAGCATAATGCCCTTGAGATTTGTCCCAAGTTATTGTGTGTAGTAATAGTTTGTTCCTGTCTATCCCTAAGTAGTATTCCATTGTGTGGATATACCACAGTTTATTCATTGATCCATGGAAGGTCGTTTCCAATTTATTTTGCTCTTTTTCTAGCTTCTTAAAGTGGAACCTTAAATTACTGATTTAAGACCATTCTTCATTTCTAGTATATGCTGTAAGTTTCTTTCTAGGAACTGTTCAGCTCCATCCCAAAACTTTTACTATGTTGTATTTTCATTTTCATTCAGTTAAAAATATTTATTTTCTTCAGGTATTCTTTTGATACATGCATTAGATAGTATGTTGCTCCCAAATATTTGGTGATATTCCAAAATATCATTCTATTAATTGATTTCTAGTTTGATTCTGTTATTGTCTGTGAACATATTTTGAGTATATTCAGTTCTTATAGGCTTAATGAAGGCTGTCTTGGTGATTATTGTGCACTTGAGAGGAATGTGTAGGCTGCTCTTTTGGGGTAGTGTTCTATGTTAATTAGATCAAACTAGTTGATGCTGTGTTGTCCAAGTCTCAGTATATCTTTGACCAATTTTTTGTTTCCTTGTTCTTTTTATTACTGAGAAGACTTGCTAGGCATAACTGTAGATGTGTCTGTTTCTCCTATTAATTTTTGATTAATGTACTTAGAAAGTATTCCCTCTGCTTCTGTTTTCTACTGAAACCTCTACTGAACTCACTACTGAAACAATTTGGTCCTGGAAGGATATTAATTGATTGATGATACATTTTCTTTAATAGATGTAGGCCTATTCAGATTATCTATTTCTTCTTCTTTGAGTTTTGGTAGGTTGTGTCTTTAAAGGAATTGGTCCTTTTCATCTATGTTATCAAATTTGTGGGGATAACTGTGTTCATGAAATTCATTAAAATTTATTACCCTTTTAATATCCATCAATTAAAAGTGAATAGTGATGGCTCTTGTTTCATTTCTTTTTTTTTTTTATTTATTTGAGAGAGAGAGAGCACGAACAGGGAGAGGGGCAGAGGGAGAGGGAGAAACAGACTCCCCACTGAGCAGGGAGCTGCAGGAGGGGCTCAATCCCAGGACCCCAGGATCATGACCTGAACCGAAGGTAGACGCTTAACCGACTGAGCCACTCAGGCGCCCCTTGTTTCATTTCTAATATTAATAATTTGCATCTTCTTTCTTGTTTTCTTGGTTAACCTGCTAGAGGTTTATCAATTTTTATTGACCTTTTCAAAAAATCAGCTTTTGATTTTGTTGATTTTTTTTCTCTATTAATTTCCTGCTTTATATTTTATTTATTTTTTATGTTTTAAAGATTTTATTTATTTGATAGAGACACAGCGAGAGAGGGAACACAGGCAGGGGGAGTGGGAGAGGGAGAAACAGGCTTCCCGCCAAGCAGAGAGCCCGATGTGGGGCTCGATCCCAGGACCCTGGGACCATGACCTGAGCCGAAGGCAGATGCTTAATGACTGAGCCACCAGGCACCCCTAATTTCCTGCTTTATTGATTTCTGCTATACTTTCCATTTTTTCTTTTCTTCTTGCTTTACCAAGACAGCCTTCATTAAGCCAATAAGAACTGAAATTACTGAAAACATGTTCACAGACAATAACAGAATCAAACTAGAAATCAGTAACAGAATGATATTTGGAATATCACCAAATATTTGGGAGCAGCATACTATCTAATGCATTTATCAAAAGAATATCTCAAGAAAATAAATATTTTTAACTGGATATTGCTTTTCTTTCTCTAGTTTAAGGTGGAAGTTTATTGATTTTAGATTTTTTTTTTTCTTAAAGATTTTATTTGAGAAAGAGAGAGAGGGAGAGGGAGAAGCAGATTTCGATCTAGGAACCCTGTGATCATGACCCGAGCCAAAGGCTCGGTCTGCTTAACTGACTGAGCCACCCAGGCGCCCCATTGATCTTCTTCTTAATGTATGCATTCAGTACTATAAAGGTTTCCCTTCCTTGCTTTTGTTGCATTTTATAAGTTTTGATAAGTTGTAGTTTCATATTTATTTAAAAATATTTTTAACTTATCTAGAGACCTTCGGAAACATATTATTTTAAAAAGTGTGTTATTTAATCTCTAAATATTTGGGATTTCTCCAGCTATCTTTCTGGTAATGATTTCTAGTTTAATTCCTTTGTGGACTGAGTATATACTTTGTATGATTTCTGTTCTTTTGAATTTGTTGAGGTGCGTTTTATGGGCCAGAATGTGGGTAAACCATTTTTTGGGTAAATGTTCCATGTGAGCTTTCTGTTATTGTATTTTTCAGTTGTAAAATTCCCACTTGACTCTTTTTATACCTTCATTTTTTTTTTTTTTTTAAGATTTTATTTATTTATTTGACAGAGACACAGCGAGAGAGGGAACACAAGCAGGGGGAGTGGGAGAGGGAGAAGCAGGCTTCCCGCAGAGCAGGGAGTCCAATGCAGGGCTCGATCCCAGGACTCTGGGACGGGATCATGACCTGAGCTGAAGGCAGACGCTTAATGACTGAGCCACCCAGGCGCCCCTACCTTCAATTTTTTTTTTGCTGAGAACTTATCTTTTCATTTGTTTTAAAGAGTATGTGTCCTTATATCCTGGAGCATTGCTAGAATCGCTTCTTTAAAGTTTTTTTCTGATCATTCAACACATGGATCATTTCATGACATCCCCCACCCCTTGGCCAGGGAGAGTTGGCTTTTCTTGGGACTTTTTTCCATCTCTGTCATTGGCAGCTTCAGTTTTGGAGCTGCTCTAGCACCCAGGCTGGAATATAGGTTGGCTGGGAAGGAAAAACCCTGGAAGGTTCTTAACACCAGATTATACCTCAGGTCTTGGGGTTCTTAATCCTCCTGCTTTCATCCACCTTTCAGAGGCTTTTTATACTTGTAATTTCTGTTTCAGTCCATTTGAGTTGTAGGTATTGGGAAAGATAGGATGGAGCGTGGAATGGGAGAGAGAGGGTGAAGTGTGCTTATTGCATTTTGTCCAGAATGCCCAGGTCCTCAATTTCTTTTAAAATAGGGTATGTGATCCTTTTTGTCAATCAGTATTTAATAGCATAGTTATTTGTTATTTCCTCTTTGCAGAAATCTCAGAATGAGGAAATAACTAACACGGCTGACAGTGTGTATACAGGTGGGACTAAAGTGACTGTACCATTTTTATGTAAATCTGAAGAACCTGATTTTATTACCAAATCTATTAGTTCACCACCTATTTCTTCTGGAACTGTGGACAAACCTGTAGATTTGTCTACTAGAAAGGAAGATGATGCAGATTCTACAAGCCAAGGTAAAATTTGATACCTTTCCAAAAACCTTCTAGGCATACATTACATAAGGTATACCTATTTGTTATGTTTGAGAAAATAGACTCAAATGTCTATTTTAAAAACTCCCTTCCCTTTAAAACACATTTTGAAATGTATAAAGGGGCCTGAGATATTTGTAATAACCAGAAAATCATACTGCCTTGTCAACGAAAGATAATAAACATGTATTTTTATTGTTAGAATTGTAGTTATTAAGGAATATGAAGCATTGTGACTCTGACCTTTTTACCTGAGAATAAATGACAATAGTTTTGCTTATGCGGAGATTTTCTTTGTGAAAATGGTGCCATTTGCATATTGTTTGAATTATCATTGAAGTATATTAAAATTTATATATGAAGTAATTGTAGATATTAAAATAAGGTGGTTAAATTTTTATGATACTACTTCAATGTCTTTTTCTCTACCTGTTTCATTAAATTAATCAGTTACAGTAATTAAGATCTGATATGCTTTCCTCCTTGTTTTTTCATTTCAGTTGATATTAGAAGAGGGGGAATCTTTTATAATTATATTCCTTTATAATTGTTTGTCTGTATTACGTAATTTGTTTCAGAAGTAGTCTTGAATAATGCACAATTACTACATCATTTATAGGTACTTGAGAGTCTTAATATGTTAGAAGAGGAAGTAATTTCAGACCTAAAATCTCCTATGTTTTCAGATGATGAAAGTAAGGCTTAGGACTCTTAAGAGATCATGTAGCTACACATTGTCAGAATTAAGACCCCCAAACACCTGGTGACCAAAGATAAGTAAGACATTCATTTTTTGTTAGCTTATTTAGAATAGAGAACAGAAAAATTCTTTATGCAGATCTTTCCTAAAACCCTACCTGTAAATGAGTGATAGTTTTAGATTATAGAAGACTCTATAAAGCAGAAAGTGTATAGCTCTTTTATCAGGTTTAGTATAGATCTACATCTCATTTTTAAAAAAGATTTTTGGTATGCTTTTGGTGTAGTTTTCCATGAGAATAGTACCTGTACACTTAATACTGAAGAAGTTCAAAATTGGGTGTATTTTATAACTTTTCTTTAGAGAAATAACCAGAAGACAAATAATGCACACCACATACCCAACCCCTTTGGTAGTATAGAATGTCCCACCCACATTCTCTCTGGGTCCTGGGTAAAGCTTTGATGTTCAGTATATATTAAATGAAATATTAAATTACTCTTTTCCTTTTGCCAGTGGAAAGCAAAACAGTTTCATTTGGATTTGGAAGTAGCACAGGACTGTCATTTGCAGACTTGGCTTCCAGTAATTCTGGGGATTTTGCTTTTGGTTCTAAAGGTAAGATCAGGAGGAGAGAGTTTAATGATGTTACAGAATCAAGCACAACTGAAAGAATTAGTCCTTTGCCACAGTATTGTAACTAAGTTGGACATTTCTTTCCTCATCTCCACCTTCCATTTTGTTTAGGGTTTTAATAAGGAAGGGCTTCTATATTCTATTATTTTTGACATTTATTAATATAAACCATAAGAATTTTCTCTTAATTCACTATAAATCCTGTTGATGTCTTCCCCATCCTAAAATATAGAATATATATTTCCAGTGTTGGAATTACCTTGATTTTGGTGCATTGTTCTTTTACTTATGCTTTTGGATTTGGTTTTTGTTAATATTTCAAGATTTGTGCATCTGTATTTTTTAAGGAGATTTTATAGTTTTCTATTTTTCTAGTTTCCTTGATCGAGTTTGAACATAAGGATTGTACTAATTTATCATGATAAATTTATGGTTGGTGAGGTTTCCCATCTTTTTCAGTGGTTTTCTGTTTTTAGTGCATTTTGTATCATTTGTAGAAAATAGGGCGCCTGGGTGGCTCAGTTGTTAAGCGTCTGCCTTCGGCTCAGGTCATGATCCCAGGGTCCTGGGATCGAGTCCCACATCGGGCTCCCTGCTCTGCGGGAGGCCTGCTTCTCTCTCTCCCACTCCCCCTGCTTGTGTTCCTGCTCTCGCTATGTCTCTCTCTGTCAAATAAATAAATAAAATCTTTAAAAAAAAAAAAAAAAAAAATTTGTAGAAAATAATACATTACTTGATTGTTTCAAGTTTACTGGCATATTACTTTCTCATTCTTATAATGACTTCCATATATCTGATTATAGCACCACCTAAGTTGCTTGATTTATGGAATAAATTTTATTGAAGATACATACTTACATGATTTATCTAATTCCGAATTAAATCCGAATAGCGTTCTTCCCTCCCATATGCTTACACTTCTTTCATAGCACCCGCCGCTTACAGAAGCACATGTAAAACTTTCAGAAATTACCTTCAGGTATTTTTTGTTATGCTGGAATTCATAGCTTCATTGATGTCAAGTTGCTTTATTTTTTTTTTAATAAAGACTTTATTTTATTATAGAGAGAGAGAGAGCATGAGAGGGAGGAGGGTCAGAGGGAGAAGCAGACTCCCTGCTGAGCAGGGAGCCGAATGTGGGACTCGATCCCAGGACCCGGGGATCATGACCTGAGGCGAAAGCAGCCGCTTAACCGACTGTGCCACCCAGGCGCCCAAGTTGCTTATTTTCTTTTCTTTTTTTTAAGATTTTGTTTATTTATTTATTTGACAGAGAGAGAGAAACAGCATGAGAGGGGATAGGGTCAGAGGGAGAAGCAGGCTCCCCGCTGAGCCGGGAGCCCGATGTGGGACTCGATCCCAGGACTCCGGGACCATGACCTGAGCCGAAGGCAGTCGCTTAACCAACTGAGCCACCCAGGCGCCCCCAAGTTGCTTATTTTCATTTTAATGTATAGTAGCCTGAAGTCAGAGGATAATAAAAGCCCTATAGTGGATATAGTTATCCACACACAAAAAATTATCAAATAGAAGTTGATGAGTTAGGTTGCTTGTTACTCAGTGTAACCTTTTCAAAGTACTCTTTCCGTACTGTTGCAGTAAAGTGTAAAATAGGCTAGACTCAAACCTTATGACATTTACTCCTCACCACCACTTGTCATTTTTCAGTGAGATGATTCACCAAGCTCTTTGTTCAACTACATTTCTCACTTTGTTTTGTGCTTAGATCTGACAGGAATTTGTGCTGTCTTTTCAAAGAAATACCTTTTGGTTTTGTCAGTTCTCCTTTGTTTGTGTTTTGATTTATCTTTAGATTTTTTCATTGCTTTTCTTTAGTTTTTTTTTTTTAAGAGGTCATAAATTTCACCAGAATGTGGGTATCTTTCTTTTCTTTTCTTTCTTTCTTTCCTTTTTTTTTTTTTTTTATAAGTTGTTTCTGGCATTGCATGGACCTTTCTGATTTTAAACTTTCTGTTTTGTTGGTTTTTAAGTTCAGAGGAATCTTTTTTTTTCTCTTATTTGCATATTCTTTTTCTGTGGTGATTCTTTTTTTTTTTTAATCTGTTCATTTTTTGTTGTGATTTTGTTTTTTTAAAAAATTCATTTTCTTCACAAGTTCTATTCATATAGGTCTGTCAATCATTCCACGTCTGTTGTGTAATATTTAATACAGAAACTAAGAGAATAATAAGGGAGTTCCTGTTTAGAGATCACCTGCCTTTGTCAGTAATCACCATTTTATCATATTTCCTTCAGATTTTGTAATGTTTTCATTAAACGTGGACACATAGTAGAAGTCTCCTACGTACTATTACGTAGAACTGTTACTGTGAAATGGATATTGATTATTGACATGTGTATCTTTACATTTTTACTGTAAAATTCTTCCTCCTGGTCCCTTCAAAGCAGTGGTTTTCAAAAAACCCTTGGATTCGTATTAGAATTTCCTGGGAGGTTTTTTGTTTTTTTGTTTTTTTTTAAACACCTATTATTGGGCTCTCTGGGCATGGTAGCCCAGGCATTGATATCTTACAAAAGTTCCTGTGTGATTCTAATAATTCACCCAGCATTAAGAACCATTGAGACATTTTGGAATTTTCTGCCATACCTCTCAAGGGTCTTGGGGGGGTAATTAAAAATTTTTCTCTGCTTGGGAGTTCCTGAACCAGTTTTGTTTTCTGTTTTTTTGTTTTATTTTCTGGTTTTTTGTTTTGTTTTATTTTGATTTAAAGATCTATTTATTTGAGAGAGAGAGAGAATGAGAGGAGGGGGGGTCAGAGGGAGAAGCAGACTCCCCACTGAGCAGGGAGCCCAATGCGGGACTGGCTCCTGGGACTCCAGGATCATGACCTGAGCCGAAGGCAGTTGCTCAACCAACTGAGCCACCCAGGCGCCCTGTTTTTTGTTTTTAAGAGAGACAGGAGAGGGAGAGAGAATGTGCTTGTACATGCAAGAGCATTGGTAGATGGCAGAGTGAGGGGGAGAATCTTAAGCAGGCTTCACGCCCAGCGCAGAGTCCATTGTGGGGTGCGATCTCACAACCCTGAGATCATGACCTGAGCCAAAATCAAGAGTCGGTTGCTTAACTAACTGAGCCACCAGGCACCCCTCTTTTGCAATATCTTCCTAAGAATTTTTGTCTTCTCTTTTTAAAGTTTTTTTTTTTCTCACCACTAAATCTGGGTTAGAGGGAGTTACTGTTAATAGATACTCATTTTGTGCTTTCTTCAAGGTGCTGAGTTACTTTTTAAATGATCTGTGATATTTTTGCCTTAAGAGTTTTTAGCACTGGATGTACAATTTTCTAAGGTAGTGATTCATTAACAAGTGATGAAAAGTTAAGAGGTGTTTCTTTCCTCTAAGATAGTGAGGAATGTATTATTAGCAGGCTGGGCCATCTCAGTTGAGATGGGGATGAAGAAGGAAATAATTTTCATCTTCTCCAACGTGTAAGTTCTTTGTTTCTCTGCATGGGAACAGGGAGTCTTCAGTCCCAACAGCCTAGTATCCCTTGAGGATAGTTGAAGTCAGTGAGCTCCCAGCGCTACCATCTCCCACCTGGCCAAGAAGTCTAAGCTGTAACACTAGTTACTTCAGGAAGAAGTTGAGGTAGAAAACCTACCTGTGTTTAGGCTGCTTTGACTACTTTGGAAGTAGCAGGTGTGGCCTCTTTGAGAGGACATTTTTAGGTTCAAAAGTTACTTTTCACATGTGATAAAATGTTTTATGAAGTATATTACCTTTGGAGCTGAGCTAATTGTTCAGAGTTCCAAGGTATGTATGTATTTTTAAGAACGTGCTTCATTACTGGAAGTTCTTGGGTAGTTTAGTATCATGAAATTTGCCTAAGATAAATTTATCTTATCTTTGTAGCTCAGAGCATAAACAATATTAAATGTACTGTGTGCTCACAATCCATATGAGTTAAACTTGTCAGAGTAATATAATTTTAAGCATTTTTAATAAAAGTGTATGTTACATCATTGGAAATTATAGGCCTCAAGAAAGTAACAGGGGGGTTAAAAGCATATAAAATTAGATACCACTGTTTAAATATCCTAATTTATTCATCAGATAAAAATTTCCAGTGGGCAAATACTGGAGCAGCTGTGTTTGGAGCACAGTCAACCAGTAAAGTTGGTGAAGATGAAGATGGTAGTGATGAAGAAGTAGTTCACAATGAAGATATCCATTTTGAACCAATAGTGTCATTACCTGAGGTAACTATTAAAGAATGGAACTCTTACTAATAACTTCACATTTTGAGTTTAAAACTTGACATAGGCTTGACTTGTAGGACTAACTTTGTTTGCATTTCTTTCAGAATATTTACCCTTTCAAATGGAAGCTTTTTATTATTTTATATATATATAAATTCTACATGAACTTATTGGGAAGAACTAAGTTTTTTTCATATGTTTTTAGAATATCTTGTTTTCATAACGTAATTCTGGGAGTAAAAAAGTATCCAATCTCATACTTGCCAGAATCCTTTCAATAAAAAGTAAACTACATTTTCTGGACAAGAATGTTATTTTAGGCAAATTACTTTGTCAGTTTTCAACTACAATCGATAGTAGATTGTATTTATAAATACAAATAATATAAATAAAGGGATGTATTTACTTTCCAAAAGGAGGAAGAATCCTAATAAGATAAATATTTCATGACAAACCAGGTCTTTACTGCTTCATCCAAATCAGATGTATTCCTAGCCCTTGGATATTACCATTTATCTTGATACTATAGTTGAAATTCTGTTATTGTCATTGCAAAACAATATCATGAGGAATTTGGATCTTTGGAATTTGTCATGTTAAAAGCAGCAGCTTACAGTTTTATCTACTGTCATAGGTAGAAGTAAAATCTGGAGAAGAAGATGAAGAAATTTTATTTAAAGAGAGAGCCAAACTCTATAGATGGGATCGAGAGGTCAGTCAGTGGAAGGAGCGTGGTGTAGGAGACATAAAGATTCTTTGGCATACAATGAAGAATTACTACCGGATCCTAATGAGAAGAGACCAGGTTTTTAAAGTGTGTGCAAACCATGTTATCACTAAAACAATGGAATTAAAACCCTTGAATGTTTCGAACAATGCTTTAGTTTGGACTGCCTCAGATTATGCTGGTGAGTTCTACATTCAAATGCTACTTTTCACTTTTTTGGACTTTTCTAAAATCCATAACAAATATATAAGAGAGTTTGTAACATTTATTTTAATATTAAGGTCCATCCCTGTGTTGTTTTGTTGTTTAATAGATGGAGAAGCCAAAGTGGAACAGCTTGCAGTGAGGTTTAAAACCAAAGAAATGGCTGATGGTTTTAAAAAAAAATTTGAAGAATGTCAACAGAATTTATTGAAACTTCAGAAAGGACAAGTATCACTGACAGCAGAGTTATCGAAGGAGACAAATCCTGTGGTGTTTTTTGACATTTGCGCAGATGATGAACCTCTAGGACGTATAACCATGGAATTATTTTCAAACGTTGTTCCTCAGACTGCCGAGAACTTCAGAGCACTCTGCACTGGAGAGAAAGGCTTTGGCTTCAAGAACTCCATTTTTCACAGAGTAATTCCAGATTTTGTTTGCCAAGTAAGTATTGTATTTAATTGTATATCACAGTTGAAGTCTAGAAAAGTGAACCACACTAACTTGAGAAATTTGAGTGTTTCTCTTTGCCTGGAATTTTCTTAAGATTTCTTTAGCTTTTCTGTATATTAGTTGGTGTCAGCACCCAACTTCCTGTCCCCACAAAAACTTTTAACCTAAAAATGGTTTAAATTTCTAATACCTTGAAACCTGCTAGAAATTGAGGGTGGGAAAAAGACCTTTTCATTTTTGTCTTTCAGAAATGGGTATTTCTTAGTTTTCAAACCACATTCTCAAGGAAGCTGAGTTTTTAGGACTTAATGTGTAGTGGTAGATCTGTGTGTATTTTATTATTTTATTCAGAATTCCTATTAATTGAAATCTTCTTTCAGGGGGGAGATATCACCAAACATGATGGAACAGGAGGACAGTCTATCTATGGAGATAAATTTGAAGATGAAAATTTTGATGTGAAACATACTGGTCCTGGCTTATTATCAATGGCCAATCGAGGCCGGGATACCAATAATTCTCAGTTTTTTATAACACTGAAAAAAGCAGAACATTTGGACTTTAAGCATGTAGTATTTGGGTTTGTTAAGGATGGCATGGATACTGTGAAAAAGATTGAATCATTTGGCTCTCCTAAAGGGTCTGTTAGTCGAAGAATTAGTATCACAGAATGTGGACAGATATAAAATCATTGTTTTTCATAGTAAATTTTACCTGTATAAACAGTTGAATTGAAGCTTAGCTGTTGTGACAATATGGTAATTATGTTCAGCTTTTGAAAATGGACGTTTCCAGTGTATAAATGTAAAATTGCAGCTTATAGCTGTTGTCACTTTTTAATGTGTTATAATTGACCTTGCATGGTGTGAAATAAAAGTTTAAACACTGGTGTAAATCAGGTGTACTTGTGTTTATGTACTCCTGACATATCTGTATTAAAATGGAATAATACTAATCTTGTTAAAAGCAATAGACCTTCTCAAACTATTGAAGGAATATGATATATGCAATTTAATTTTACCTTTTAAGATATTGGACTTCCTGCATGGATAAACTTACCATTTGAATAAAGGGACCACAACTTGGATAATTTTTATTTTACATTTGAAATATATTTGGTAATTTTAACTATTGGTGTACTCATTTATGCATAGAGACTCACTTATGAATGGGTAGAGCCACAGAGGGTAGAGACTTAACCAAAGTGCTCTTCTATAATCCTTGCACCTCCTGTATGGTTAAATTAACTTTTAAGTAGAGTACCTTCTTTTCTTAAAATGATATGTAGTTTCCTGTGCCCTTTCAAAGGTATTAAATTAATTTTTACATTTTAAACAAGTATTTCCTTAGTTTTTTTTTTGTTTTTGTTTTAACTTTTCTGTCATCTGTTTCTACTACCTCAAACTGCAGCTTGGTTCTGATAGAACTTGAATTTTTCCTTGCAGTTATTGTGATAAAGTATGACTATTTTAAAAAGGTCTATACCATGTTCTTTGGTTAAAGATTTGCTTTATACTAGATTGTTGCAGTACCTTTTTCTGGTGAATTTTGTAGCAAAAATAAAGTGACAATTGTTAACAGCCATGACATTTAAAAATTTATTACTTGTGCATCCAGTTGTTTGTTCATTCTAGAGCCAAAGTAAGGAGGACAATTAAAGTTCTGTAAATCAGACTGCCACATAATTTCCAAAGCTCCCAAGAAGGTGACTTCTTTTCAAGTTTGATACTTACACACTGAACATTTATTTGGAAATGACTAGTATCAAAAGTTAGGCAAACTGCTAAAAAGGCGGCAGAGTGGGGGGGAGAGGGGGAGATGTTCTCATCAGCCTACTCAGTACAACTACAAAGAATCTAGAGCACAAATTTTTGTGTATTCTCATTACCAACAGTGACTGCCTTCTACCCTCCTGTGTTCTTCCCAGTGAAATCATCTCATTTTTAGTGAAAGACAGTGGCATTTATTCCGTTGTTTGGGGATTTGGAAATAGGTTATCATATAATACCTGTTCAACCACCAGATAGAGGAGGAGAGGGATGTCATGTGTGGTGTGTGTGAGTAATGAGTGATGGAATACTATCACTAAATCCACTTGGCCACAAAGCCAGTTAACTGAAATAAACCTATTGCAGTATATCTTTGAAATTACCTGAACCTAACAGAGAGAACCATGGACTACATATATGCACATTTAGTATTAAGAATTGGCTTCTTTGGAGACCTGTGTAATATAAGTTGATACAAAGTGTGTTGTAGTTTTTCAGCTGGGACAGCTGATGCCTTTGTCATAATTTTAGAATAAATTCCAAGTAAAGGCAAGTGTGCCTTAGATATTTTTTAGAGAAATCAGTTTACACTGTCTTCTATGCTGTCCTAAAGCATTAAGAAAAAAAATAAAAGCTAATGCTTGGACCAAAAATTTGATTAAATGACATGTAAACTGTTTTCCAGTATTAGTATTCCAAAGATGCTTAAAAGATGGCTTGGGGCATTAATGACAAAGACTTTGTGTCACATTTCAGGAAAGGACTTTGTGATTTCTCTTTGTTATTTAATAGCTAATGTAGTATAAATCCACAACGACATGTACTTTTTCCCCCCAACTGGCTCCACTTTATATTGTCTAATTAGAAATCTGTTTAGAGTATAAAAAATTATTCATACACTGTAATATTTCATGGCAAAGAATATTGGTATAAGTAATTTTCAGATAACTATTAAAATGATCTAAAACTTTGGTATTTGAAGAATTTGAAAGATATTCTAGACAGTCTAGGATTTGTTAGTTCAGACATGCTGTTGAACATTCACAATTTAGAAAAGTAAAGGATTACACTAGTATAATTGTATAAATGAGAGAAATTAAGTGGTTATTCAGTTATTCCTTTCAATTAGTCTTGGTTTAATAGTGGATTTAGGTTGGTATACCATCCCAGTAAATATTGAGCAACTACAAATGCCTGGCCCTTTTCTAGGTATTGGGAAAAGCTGTTTAAAAAAAGTACATGCTCGGGGCGCCTGGGTGGCTCAGTTGGTTAAGCGACTGCCTTCGGCTCAGGTCATGATCCTGGAGTCCCGGGATCGAGTCCCGCATCGGGCTCCCTGCTCGGCGGGGAGCCTGCTTCTCCCTCTGACCCTCCCCCCTCTCATGTGCTCTCTCTCTCTCTCTCTCTCTCTCTCTCTCATTCTCTCTGTCTCAAATAAATAAAAATCTTAAAAAAAAAAAAAAAGTACATGCTCTTACATTCATTACATTCGTACAGGGAACTTACATTCTAATACTGCTTTTTAATATACATACCGAACTCAGGCCAATGGCAGGGGAAGTGAGGGAGTAATCCTTTTTGAGAATTCTGTGCTTTGCAGTACGATATATTCTTGATTTTTGCCTGTTTTTACAGTTAGCAAAGACCATTCCGATTAAAGAGCACTGTATTTTCGTTATGTCCAAACGCACCCTAAATACACGTAAGCTGTATTAGAGGCAAGAGGGGGTTGCCACCAGTCAGTTTGGACCATCCTGGTGACCATGTCGTCTGCGGACGTAGCGTGTGCGCATTCCCACTTGCAGGCGAGGCGCACAGGTTACGGTGAAAGTGGTGTTTTCCCGTGAAGCGGTGGGGGTGCCTGAGGCTACGGCTGAGCGTCCTCCCGTGAGGGGCCACGCCTGCTAAGGTGTAACTGCTGTGGATGATTGTACTTTTCGGCGCCTTGGACACCACCGAGGAAGAAGCAAAAATTTTTTAAGACAAAGATAAAACGCCAGTTATCAGTCCAAATAACACAGTAGTAAAGGAATTAGTCATTAAATCGTTCGGCAGGAAAAACGTTTGTTAACACGAGAACGTTTTTAACAGTACAGAGAATGGGAGACAGGACTCCAAACTGGCGCGCTTCTCCCTTGCCTCCGCCTCTGGCTGCTCCCGCGCTCCACTTAAGGGGCCGCGCCCCCGCCTCCCGGTTAGGCTCGGCCTCCTCGCGCTTCGGCGTCGCTCTCGACCCCGAGGGGCGGGACGGGGCGTGCCGTGCGTCACGTCGCCGTTTCGTTGTGCGAGCTCCGCCCCTGCGCGCCCCGTCGCCGTGTGTTTGAAAGCTGTTCGCAGGGTGACAACGGTGGCCTCGGCGCGCTATGGAGCCGAGGCTAGTGAAGCCGCCCGGGCAGGATTTGGTAGTGGAACGTCTCAAAAGCCGCTACGGACTAGGGGGTAGCCACTTCGCCGAGGTGAGGCCTCGCCCTTCACCTCGACCCGTCCCTGTGTCCGCGGGCCGGTTCCTGCAGGTGTGAAGCAGCCCGCCCGGCAGCTGCGCCCAAAGCCTCGGAGCCGGGGTGCGCAGGGCACTCGGGCGGGGAGCCACTCTCTGGGCCTCGAGCCGCTCGGCCGGCAACAGGGTTAGCGAAAGGTAGCCGGAGGAGAAGTCATTTGTGGCCGCAGATGCTCCCTATGTGGGAAAAACAAATTTTCTATCAGAAAAATTCCTTCACCATAAGCTCTTGAAGGTTTATGATGTATCAGACATGGTGGTATGGCACTTTAATTTACAGTGACTCGTGTGGAGTTCAAAAAGCAATTTTAATTCCTTTAAAAACCTTCCTATTTGGAAACAATTCCAAACTTAAAGTTGCAAGAATAATACAAAGAACTCTTGAATACTTCGTTTGGACTCACCACCAGTTGTTAACATTTTGCCACATTTGCGTTACTATTATCTTCCTAGTTTTGACTTTCCATACACACATTGTCCCCCTGAACTATTGAAGGGTAACTTGCAGGCACTGTGATACTACCCCCAAATATAAATACTTTAGTGTATTTTCTAGGAATAAGCATATTCTCTTAAATACCCCCAGTAATGAATTAAGGAGACTTACCATTTATACAATAATATGTAATGTATGGTTCATTTTCAAATTTCACCAATTATCTCAATAATGTCCTTTGTAAAATTTTTTTTCCTGGTGCAGATACAATCTAAAAATGAGCATTGCATTTGGTTTTCGCTTCTGTTTTTTCTGGAACAGGTTCTTAACTCTTTGCCTTCTATAGTGTTGATATTTTTGAAGACTATAGGACAGCTGAGTTTCTCTGGTAAATACACCTCATGATTAGATAGATACTGGTTTTTGCATTTTTGGCAGGAGTGATGTATGCGTTGCTCCTGTTCATTAGGAGACCTGTGATGTTGCTTTGTCCCATTATTGGTGATACTAACTTTTGACTACTTGGTTAAGGTAGTGTCTATCAGATTTGTCCACTCTAACCTTTGTAATTATCCCTTGTACTTAATACATAATTTGTGGGGAACTCTTTTGAGACTGTAGGTTGATTATTAATATATAAATTAAATATGTCTTTTTTTTTTTTTAAGTATGATTTTTCAAATTTTGATCAGGCTAAATGGAAGAGAAGATTGCTAACCTCCCCAGGTAAGCTGATGGAGTATTTTGTATATTTGGGGGTTTTAACAAATTTAATTTGAGAAAAAACATTTAAAAAAAAATGTTTAGGCTTAAGACTAAGTGCCAGATATCTTGTGATACTAAGCTTTTTTCATTTGGGTAATGAACTAATAGTAATCAAGATTTTGGGGGGGGTAAATGTGTAAGATGTCTTTAAAATCAAATTGAATTTTTGGTGTTTCAGTTACAACATTTTTGCCTTTAAAAATGTTAAAAATTAAACAGTATATTAGGTAAAGAAAACTATTTTTTTGAGGCATAAACTTTTCCAAGTTACAGGGGTAATAATTGTTGCACTGGAAGAATTTATCAAATGTACTCGATAAAGATAATTATATTGTGAGATTGGGTGGGTTGGAACATTATGTGGTAATCTGGAACTAACATATATAGCTAATTAACCATTAGTCTTTTGATTTGTTGGTACTTCTTCAGTGTTGTTTTTACTAGTAAGTATAATCACCGAATTTTGGGGTGATAGCAGAAACCGTATCTTTAAAAGTTTATCAGATGGTAGATTAGAGAATTTCTTTTTTTTTCCAAGTTTATTTCATTTTGAAATTTTGTAAACACTCTTCCGAAACATTCCTTCAGTATGAAAAAAACCCAGTTATTACTGAGTCTAGTATCTTAAAAATATCTTAAAATTATATTTTAGTTTTGAAATTTGCCCTAAAATTTCCAGCTTTTTAAAATACAACTAAAAAGTATAGCTCATTTACTTTCTGATGGGGTAAAAATGCGTGTTAGACAAGGGTGCATACATTTCAAAGACATGGATGGAACTATAGGGTATTATGCTAAGCGAAATAAGCCAGTCAAAGACAAATACCATATGATTTCACTCATATGTGGAATTTAAGAAACAAAACAGATGAACATAGGGGAAGGAAAGGAAAAATAAGATGAAATCAGAGAGGGAGACAAACCAGAGACTCTTAGCTCTGGGGAACAAACTGAGGGTTGCTGGAGGGGAGGTGAGTAGGGGGAAGGTATAATTCGGTGATGGGCATTAAGGAGCGCACTTGATGTAATGAGCACTGAGTGTTATATGCAACTGACGAATCACTAAATTCTACCTCTGAAACTAGTTTTTAAAAAATCAGGTAATTCCAAAAAAGTTTTAAAAAATATTTCTAAATTTCTTATCAGAGAAGCTCTCTCTGCCTTTTATTCAATTTAGATATAGGCCAGTAGTCTGTTAAATGTTTAGTGTTTAGGGGCACCTGGGTGTTGCATTCAGTTAAGTGTCTGACTCTTTGGTTTTGGTTCAGGTCGGGATCTCAGGGTTGTGAGATCAAGCCCTGTGTTGGGCTCCATGCTTAGTGCAGAGTCTGCTTGAGATTCTCTCTCCCTTTCTCTCTGCCCCTCCTATTCGTGCTCTCTCTCTCTCTAATAAAAAAAAATGTTTAGTGTTTAAAATTATAAAATAAGATGTTTAATATTTGAGGACTGATGAAATATAATGATTAGGTAGGAATAAGCCTGGATTCTGAATTTTAATCTTTCCATTTGCTGGTTCTGTTACTTGGATAACTTCATATAACTTCTCTGGTCCTTAGACTTCACATCATTAGAATAGGGTTAAAGGCACCTATTCTGCTTACTTCATAGTAAGCTAGTTGTTGCTAAGATCAAATAAAGTAATAAATGAAAGAGCATTTTGAAATCAGTAAAGTGCTATATAAATACAAAATTTGATGCCTGTTTTTTGAAGTTTGCATTACAGAGACATACAGATAAGAAATCATTAGGTAATTTTGCTGCCTTACCTTTAGAAGCCTAGAATGAAATTAGTATCTGATTTTAGTAATCTCTGCTATTTTTTTTTGTTAACAGATGATTTGGGTATCTTCTCATCTGGAGATAAAGTGGGTTCATCATTAAGATGTTATTCTGATGAAAGAAAGCATTGCACAACACCACTTTGTAGTTCATTCAAACACTTAAATGTGAATTGGTAAAGTACCTTGAATCCTTAGTATTGCTCTCCCTTGGGTATCTAAAAAACTGAGATTAAAGTGTGGATTGTTTATGTCTTTGCTTTTTTCTGAGAGGAAGTACAAGCAGTCTGGAGCCTGCTGAATGGTTGGAGAGACTGATTTATTAATTTTTACTGAGACTCTCTGTGATAAAAGCATAAGCCTAGCATTATGTTTGGTGGTATAATGGAAAGTTATTTACACAGTATGAAAGGTGAACAGTTATTTTTATGGTTATTCATCCAGGACCCAAATGAAGACCCTGCTCCCCCCCCCTTTTTTTTAAAGAGCTAGGATACAGATGAATGCGGGTTTGTTAGACAGTGATATTTAACTCAGTATCCATTGTGTGTCTTCTAGTGTGGTAAGCTATATTTTAGGTAGAGAGAGAGATTGAAGAAATCAGTCTAGGGGGATGCTAACTACAAATGTGCAGAGTGCTGGGCTGTGAGTGGGTGAAACCAATATAAAAACAGTGGAAGCTAAGGTGAAATAAAGTTCTGAATTAGATACAATTAAATGCCATAAATATGTGGCAGAAGGAGGTGCTGTGGGTATCAAGAAGGGTAAATGTTTTGGAATAATGTTAAACCGTAAAGATGTATACATATACAAAATGAAATGTTGAGATAATCATGGGGAGAAGAAAAGCTAACTGTGCCAAAAATATATGTAAATTATTCATGTAATTGATATTTGGGAGCTTGAGTTTTTTATATAATTGCCTCATTTTCTACTTAAATGATTTAATTCATGTAAAGCACTTAGAACAGTGCTTAATACATAGAAAAGCATTCAAATGTGCTATTATCATTGTTATACTATTTCATTTGGCATTCACAAAGTAGCTTTGTTGATATGGATTTAAGATTTGGACATGAGGTAGATTGAATATAGAGTAAGGAAAGTAAAAGTTATTTTGAGATAATTATGAATTTCTGGAAATTATTTTCTTATATTTAATTAATAGTTTTATCATTTTTTGTTATCATAAATGATCTGGGTATAATTTCAAGTTATAACTTGAAACTTTTGAACTATGAAAGTTTTTGTAACATTAGGCAGTTTTTTCCATAATCTCTAGTTATGATCTAATCTGGAATTATAGTGCTGTCCAGCATAGTAGCCACAGGGCACAGGAGGCTATTGAGTACGTGAAATATAAGTAAGAAATAATACACCGGATTTCAAAGATGGATAAAAGAATGCAAAATATCTTAATAATTTTTTAATACTGATTATATATTAAAATAATCTTTTAGATATACTGGGTTAAATACTGTTAAAATATTTAACATTGTTAAAATTTTGTGTTTTTATGTTTTTAATACAGCTACTAGAGAATTTTAAATTGCCTTATGTGACTTGAATTATATTCCTTTGAGCAGCACTGCTCTAGAAATTTCAACTTTGAGATCATCTTTTTGGAGAGAACACCTGAGATTCTAGTTCTGTTTTACCTTTTACTAGTTAACGTCATGTGTCAGTTATTTAAATTCTTTAGGTTTCAGTTTCTTCCTGTTAAATGTTAGTTCTTTTAGCTAAAATTATAGCTAACAGGACCTGTTATATCTACCTCACAGAAGTATTAGGAATCAAAAGAAAGAGTTTGGCAGTTGTAGAGCGTTCTACAGGTATATGTCATTTTAAATTAAGCCCATTGGATTATGTAGAAAGGTACCTGTGGTGACTTTTTAGGATCAGTGACTTACTTTTCACATTTTGTTTTCCATTTTCAAAAATGTTTACTTGTTAAATTTTTTTCAATTGTTATGCTGTTAATATTTGAAAAGCAGTTTTATCTTTTTAAAAGGCTATAGAAAACTTCCAGAATGCTGTGATAGGTTTTTTTTGTTTTTTTTTTTAAGCCTAGATGATGAACTGGATTCTTTTCAAGATTTGAAGCAACGAGAAAAAAAAGAAGAGTTAATTGAGAATGATCATAGAATTAGTACCTCCAAAATAACCAAACAGTCTTTTAAAGACATAGGAAAAGGTAAAAGAGATAATCATTTTAGAATAGTTACTTAAAAAGATGCTTTGTCTCAGGGCATCTGGCTGGCTCAGTAGGTAGAACACATGACTCTTGATCTCAGGGTTATAAGTTTGAGCCCCACATTGGGTGTAGAGATTATTTAAAAATAAAATCTTTTTTTTTTTTTTTTAAGTAGCTTTGTCAAGTAGAGCACATAAAGCTTATCCCATAGTAATAACACTGGCCCTCAGGTGTCTGTGTATTTCTGTGTTCTGCATTTTTGTAAGCCATGAGAGAGTAACTGTGCTTATTATTAACTAAAGGAGAAGAGAAAAATAAACTTCATTATTTTCCAGTAGTATTCCTATGCTCTCAAAATTATCAAAATAAGTTAGTAATCAATTGAATACTTTTTATAATTTCTTCATATTTTTTCATATCAGTATTTGTTTAGCAAGTCACTAAATACTGTGGTAGATTTGAGTAATCCTTTAATATTTTAAGACAGTACTCCAGATTACTTAAGGTATAGCTTCTTCAGGCACTTCTTTAATAACTTTCTGTGCATGTGGCTGGCATGTCATAGTTTTGTCAGCATTTCAAGGAAAGAGGCAACCAGAAATGGCTTCCTCTTGGCTGCAAGACTTTGAGAACAGTGTTGCCCCTTTGATAGCCTTTGTGCATCTCTTCTGGGCATATGTTGTCTGCACACAACACACGCTCATTTCTCCCTTCCCACTCTCCTTCATCCTTTTCCTAGTCATCTCAGCATTTGAGGAAAGTGAAAAGAAATTCTGCCTGGACTTGTGTTTCTGGCTACATGGTGGATTTTCCCACTGAAAAACAATTGAAAATACAGGATAATGTAAAAAAAAAAAGTTGAATGTATTTAAGAGTTGACATAATTAAGGAATATTTAAGCTACGGATTGTGAGATGGGAACCTAGAGAGACAAGCAAAGCAGTGAAAGTGTCTTTCACTTCAGGGGCACCTGGGTGGCTCAGTCTATTGAGCATCTGACTTTCAATTTCAGCTAGGGTTGTGATCTCAGGGTCCTGAGATCAAGCTCAGTATAGGGCTCTGTGCTCCACTGGAGTCACCTGGGATTCTTTCTCCCTCTCCCTCTGCCCCTCCTCCCCCTCCTGCACGCAATAAATTAAAATAAATTAAATAAATAAATAAATAAATAAATAAAATCTTCTAAAAAATGAAACTGTCTTTCACTTTAAGGGGATTTGCTAAACTGAGTGAAGTGAAACTTTTTTTGTTTTTTTTAAGATTTATTTGTTTATTAGAGAGTGCACCCGCTTGCATGCACATTTGGGGAAGGGGGAACAGAGGGAGAGGGAAAAAGAATCCCAAGTTGACTCCCTGTGGAGTGCGGAGCCCCACATGGGGCTTGATCTCACTACTCTGAGATCATGATCTATGCTGAAATCAAGAGTTGTTGCTTAACAGACTGAGCCATCGAGGCGCCCTAAAACTTTTTTCTTTGTTAAAAATTCGTGTTATTTTTTATTTTGACTCCCTAAGGTCTGTCCAAGATGGGGAATACAATAGGAGACCCCTTTCTTAAAGCTAGGATTCCCAGGAAGGCTAATGCAAGTTAAAACCACTTTCAGTACTAACAGAAAATAAATTCTGGCAATACAGTGTTGGCAGAGAAGTGAAGCAAGAGGAACTTGCTCATCATTGCTTTTGGGAGAGTAAATTAATATAACCACTTTGGCAAGCAGTTTGATATCACTGGCACAGTTGAACCTGCACATGTCCCTTATGATCCAACAATGTTGCTGTTAGTCATATACCCTGGAGAAACTCTTGAACATGTGTACCAGCAGCCACATGCAAGACTGTGGAGCACCTGTGTAGACAAAGAGCTCAAATACCCACCTGTAGTAGAATGTTGGCTTATAAAAATATAAAATAGGATAAAGTAGTGAAGATTTGTGAACCCGATTCAGTCATTAATACAAGAACATATTTAAAGGAGGTTATAGAAATTACATAATTACATCATTATATAGATTACAGACATTATATAAGGTTTAAAACCAGGCAGAATGAGGTCTTAATTTTTTTTTACCCAGATACTAAAAACTTTTAAAAAATAAAGCAATGATTAATGCTATATTTGGGTTAGTGGTTAATTTGGTTTAGAGGAGAGAAGAGAATGTAATCAGGGGTTTCTGAGGTAACTTTACATTTATTTCTTGGCCTAGGCAGTTAATACATGAGTGTTTTCATGCACTTTTAAATCCATTTTGAGGGGCACCTGGGTGGCTCAGTTGTTAAGCGTCTGCCTTCGGCTCAGGTTGTGATCCCAGGGTCCTGGGATCGAGCCCCGCATTGGGCTCCCTGCTCAGCAGGAAGCCTGCTTGTCCCTCTCCTACTCCCCCTGCTTGTGTTCCCTCTCTCACTGTCTCTCTGTCAAATAAATAAAAATAAAAATCTTTAAAATCCATTTTGAAATAATTTCAGACTTACGGAAAAATTGCCATAAGAGCATAGAGAATTTCTGTAAGGCCTTCACACAGATTTTCTACATTTTAACATTTTACCACATTTGCTATGTAATTGTTTCTGCATATAATACTGATGACTTTAAAAAAAAATTTTTTTTATTTAAATTCAATTTAGTTAACATATAGTGTATTACTAGTTTCAAGGGTAGAATTTAGTGATTCATTGGTTGCCTGTAACACCCAGTGCTCATTACATCAAGTGCCCTCCTTAATGCCCATCACTCAGTTATCCCTTTCCCTCACCCACATCCCCTCCAGCAACCCTCAGTTTGTTACCTAGAGTTAAGAGTCTCTTATGGTTTGCCTCCCTCTGTTTTTATCTTATTTTATTTTTCCTTTTCTTCCCCTATGTTCATCTGTTTTGTTTCTTAAATTCCACATATGAGTGAAATCATATGGTATTTGTTTTTGACTGGCTTATTTCGCTTAGCATAATACCCTATAGTTCCATCCATGTCATCGCAAATGGCAAGATTTCATTCTTTTTGATGGCTGAGTAATATTCCACTGTATTTATATACCACATCTTCTTTATCCACTCATCTGTAGATGGACATCTGGGCTCTTTCCACATTTTGGCTATTGTGGACATTGCTCTTATAAACATTGAGGTGTATGTGTCCCTTCGAATCACTGTTTTTGTATCCTCTGGATAAATACCTAGTAGTGCAGTTGCTGGGTCATAGGGTAGTTCTATTTTTAACTTTTTGAGGAACCTCCATACTGTTTTTAATACTGGAGACTTTTAACAATACTTTAAATTCATACTTAAAGTAACTCTTCCTGAAGAGTACTCTGAGAATACTTAAAACTGTAATAATTTATAATTAAATTTCTTTTGTAGCAGTTGCCCAGCCAACTAATGTGACATCAAATTCAAGAAATTGGACTGAATGTTGTAGTAATGTAAGTGACTCCCCTCTGAGACGTGTCAGCTGTTCGACATCTAAAGCACCAAAGAAGCAGAGAATACTTCCACATCAGATTAATCAGATCTATGAGGAATTGTTTCAAATACATCAGAAACTGCAGGTAAGAACTAAAAATTGAGAATTCAGATATATTTATGTTCTAAGCACTAAACATATATAAAATTTGAATACAGAGTATTTCATTTTAATTATTTTAGCTAAGCATGTCGAGATAAAGTCAAAAGGGAACAAACAAATTTATTATAATTATTGAAGGGAAAAATTTATAGCTGATGGAAAAAAATAAATGATATTTTTAGGTACAGGCATATTTCTTAGATTTCAGACTGTTTTGTGTTTTGTGTTTATTTCTATCCCATCCTTGCTTAAGAAATAAAACAAAATCTGCTGGTAACGTGTACTTTTTTTTTCTTTAAGTTTGTTTTTTTTAGTAATCTCTACACCCAACGTGGGGCTCAAACTCACAACCCTGAGTCACATTCTCCTCCAACTGAGCCAGCCAAGTGCCCTTAAAGTGTGCTTTTTGAAGTAGTGTTCCTGATTCATTGTTTTAAATACGTATATGTAAGACGTTCTCTTGTCAGTTCTCACCAAAATTCGATTCAGAACATTGGTCTTTATCTTCTTTGGGATTTTTTTGTTTCTAAAGGATGTACTTCATGTATTTATCAAGTGTCCACTAGGTGGGAGTACAGAAGGGAGCAAAGGTATGTGTAATACCCAGTTCCAGACCAAAATTGTTCTAGTTGGAATTCTGCTATATTTGTATACAAGGAAATAAACGTTTTTAAAAAACCAGTATCTTAAAAAAACCTCCAATATCTCCATTTTGTCTGAATAATTCAGATTATAATTACCATAGCATTTCAGAAAAAGATTATTTTGGCCTAAAATCACTGGAGAACAGTTCAGGAAGAGACATAACTTGGTACTTGACTGAGGTAAAATTTAAAGAGAAGAGGAGTGGAAGGGCATTCCAGGTGGCAAGAGTTGGGGGTGGGAGGTCTTTGGAAAGGAGTGATTTGTCAGACTGAACTTACCAGCCTGGGGAAAGAACACTCAGGCTGGCTACAACAGGTTTTTAAGCAAATGAGTGACAGAGTAATAGTGCATTGGGAAGATTTCTTTGCTAATACTTTATGAGATAAAAAAGAATAAGCAAAGTTGTAAAGATATATCATTTACTGCAAACACAATAAAGACATATTTTTTTGAAAATGAAGTGCAGTGGATTAATCTTGTTTAATCTGTAGTCAAATCTAACTTAAAAAATTTTTTTTAGTCTTCTATTGTGTTGGTCATCATTAAGTATATACATTTTGTCAAATTTTGCAATTTCATTCATTCAGCATATGTTTGAACACTTGTTAATATGCCTTTGCATGCTTAGTGTTGAATATATAGAAGAAGATAAAATATATATGGTTCTTGCCACACATAGCTTATTAGAGTCAATTGTGAGTACTCATATAGTTATAATTTTATAAATTTAAGTGAATAATTCAGGTATAATATGAAACCTGATTAGGATAGATTGGTAAGGTTTTCTGAGAAAGTATCATTTAACTTATACCCTGGAGGAAGAGTAGGGGATTAGCCCTACTAGACTGTGATGGTCTAGTTAGAGAAGCCCCGGAAGCATGATGATATATTCATTCAAGGAAAATGTAGTAAGTAAATGAGGATTTTTAGAGCAGGGGAGTTGCTTAATCTAATATATGCCCTTTTTTTCCCCTAAAGATTTTATTTATTTATTTGTTTATTTATTTATTTATTAATTATTTGACAGAGAGAGAGAGACTGCAAGAGCAGGAACACAAGCAGAGGGGGAGTGGGAGAGGGAAAAGCAGGCTTCCTGTAGAGCAGGGAGCCTGATGTGGGGCTCGATCCCAGGACCCTGGGATCATGACCTGAGCCGAAGGCAGACTGAACCACCCAGTTTAATGACTGAGCCACCCAGGTGCCCCAATCTAATGTGTGCTTAAATCAGTGGGTTGGAGGGGCATAGGTATGGAAGTTGGGAGACCGGGTAGGATATCCTACTGTAATAGTGCAGGTGAGAGGTGATGGTAACTTGGACTGGGTGGTGGCAGAGAAGTGGAATTGAATAGATTTGAGATTGCTTTTGGAGGTAAAATGGGCTAGACTTGGTGTGATGAGTTCGATGTGGTATAGGGAGAATAGGTGTCTAGGATAATTTCCACATTTCTGGTTTGTACAACTTGGAAGAATGAATATAGGGGAGAAAGATCAAGATTTTAGTTTGGAATGGATTAGGTTTGAGACTTTAATGGAGACCTCATGTAAGTAGATGTATCAGCTTGGCGTTTAGAACATACGTCTTGGATGGGCATCTAAATTGGGAGTCATTTACATATAGATAATTAAAGCTGTCACCAGTAGGTGAGATCTAGAGAGAGGGCAGAGTGTGAAGAGATGTGGTATCCTGATGGTGTCTTGGGTTAGAATGAGGGCCTTAGGGATAAAGAGAAGTGGATGGATTCTAAACATTTTTAAAAGATGGATCCAGTAGGTCTTGGAGATTGTTTTGATGTGGGAGGTGTGCAGTAGGGTTTTAGTCAAAGATGAAATGCAGGTTTATTCTTTTGGGTGTTGGATAAATGATTCTACTTTTTGCTGAGATAGGGAACAAAACTGGAGGGAGAGAAGATTGTTTTTTTGAAATATATAACTTTTATTTTTGTGTAGGAAATAATTCCTTTATCATGAATATTATCTTTTCATTTGCAGTATTTTTTTAGGTAACAGTGTTTTGGTTTTTAAAAGTTTATAAAATATTTATGACATACAGGAAAACATAGGTAATATTATAGTATCAACTGTATACCCATTGCCCATATTGCATAATGCTAACATTTTATTAATAATTCTGTTTGATATTTTTAAAGGAAATAAATGTTTCAATTAGAGTTGAAACAGCCTTCCTCCATCCCATAACCTCTTCCTTTTCCCAAGGATTCAGCACTCCCTTGAAATTAGTGTGGATCCATTATGTCCTGTTTTAACACTTTTATATATTCATATATATGTATTGTTTTGAATGTTTTAAAATATTACATAAGTAATGACATACTGTGAATTTCTTTTTGCAACTTCCTTGCTTCATTCTTTGTTATATTTTTGAGATTTATATGTTTGGAAAATGTAGTTCTAGTTCATTCATTTTTACTGCCTCTAAATAAACCACTATTTTTTTCTTTTTTTTTTTAGGATTTTATTTATTTATTTGAGAGAGAGAGAGTGCATGACAGGGGTGGGAGGGCAGAGGGGGAGGGAGAAGCAGCCTCCCTCAGCAGGGAGCCTGATACAGGGCTTGATCCCAGGACCCTGGGATCATGACCTGAGCTGAAAGCAGACTCTTAACTGACTGAGCCACCCAGGCATCCCTATTTATTTATTTCTATATAAATATACAGGATGGAGTTTATATTTTACAAACAGCTCTGTTTAAGTGTCCTTAACCTGTAAGAAGTAGTAGTAGCAGGTTGCTACCAAATTATTGTCCCAAGTTACCGTGCCTATTTACGTTCCCATCAGCAACATCCTGGAGTTGTCTTTCCCCCATAATATGATAGCTATCTCACTGATGTTGTAGTTTGCATTTTTTGCCTTTGAGTGTTAAATCCATTAAGATGATTCTGAGTTTAGACAGTAATGATAAGACCATATTTTTAAGCGAACCAGGATAGTAATCTATAGGTGCATACCCAAGACTTTGAGCAAACAGACCAGTTTCTTTTATATCAAATCTGAATGTTGAAAGTATATGAGATGACAACCCTGTGTCCAGGAGTTAAGTTTCAATTCTCTAGAATTCTAGGGTTCTTTGTTAAACAATATAAGCATGATAGTAGAACTTTCTGGCTTTCATCATATGCTGAGATAAGAGAATTCCAGCAAGTTTTTGTTAACAGTTGACCAGTGGTGGGGAATCTGTTAATGATTGCATTAGAATTCATTTCTTTCAAGGCTGTGTATATCTGCCTCAGGAATTGCTGGCACTGAGATGGGTGAAGGCAGGTGTCTTGCTGCTTTTTCAGAGTAGAGGCTTGGTCCCATACAGAAACCTTCCACATTCAGAAATGATGGTCAGAAGAAAGGTCTACTGAATCTTTTCTTTTTTTTTTAGGTTTTTATTTTAATTCCAGTTAGTTAACATAGTGTTATATTAGTTTCAGGTGTACAATATAGTGATTCAACACTTCCATACATCTTGAGCCATCTCCAAAAAAGGGAAAATGTGATGTATCTTCACAGTGGCCTGCTGAGCACTGAAGGAAATAGTGAACCTGCATCATATAGTTCCAGAACTAGGAAGTGCAAGATCAAGGCTCTGGCAGATTCATTGTCTATTGGAAGCCCACTTTCTGGTTCATAGACAGCCATCTTTTTGCTGTGTCATCAATGTTGGAAGGGCCTCTTTTTAATTTTTTTAAAGTGTACTGTTATTTTTAGAATATTTGAAGAGTTATGCTACCATCATCACAGCCAATTTCAGAGTATTTTCATTATCCCAATAAGAAACCCCCTACTTATTAGATATCTCTCCTCATTAACCTCCCACCCCACCTATCTCCCCTCAGCCCTAGGCAACTATCAGTCTATTTTCTGGCTATAGATTAGCTTATTCTGGACTTTTCATATAAATGGAATCATACGTAGTATGTGTGAAATGTCTGGCTTCTCTCACTTAGCATGATATTTTCAAGGTTCATCCATGTTGCAGCATGTATCAGAATTTTATTCCTTTTTATAACTGAATAATCCATTATATAGATATACCACATTTTCCTTTTTTTCCATCAGTTGATGGACATGTGGGTTTCCACTTTTTGGCTATTATGACTAATGCTGCTATGAACACTCATGTTTAAGTTTTGTTTGGACATATACTTTCATTTCTTTTTGGTGTATATGAAGGAGTGGAATTGCTGGGTCATATGGTAGCTCTTTGTTTAACTTTGAGGAATTTTTAAGACCGTTTTCCAATATGACTGCACCATTTTACATTCACACCAATAGCGTACGAGGGTTCCAGTTCCTTCACGTCATTGACAACATTTGTTGTCTGTCTTTTTGATTCTTGCCATCCTAGTGGGTGTGAAGTGACACCTCATTGTGGTTTTGACTTGCATGTCCCTGATGGCTAGTTGAATTCAGTTTGGACATGTTTATTTTGTGCTAGCTGAAAGCATACAGGTGAGGATATTCAGTAGGAAGTTTGGACTTGAGTTTGGAGCTTAGGAGAAAGAGCTGAGCAATTGTAGGTTGGGATCAGTTAGCATATACACGGTAATTTAGCCATTGAGTGGAGGGAAGTAAGCAGAGAGAATGAGAAGATGTGAAGGGAAGTGACTTAATCCCAAATCCTGAGGAACATTAGTAGTTAAATGACAGTAAAGGAAGCAGAGCCCGCAAAGGATGTTGAGAAGCTGTGGCCAGAGAGTGAGGTGGAAAACCAAGAGAATGTGGTGTCATGGAGTCCAAAGAAAGATTATTTTAAGTTGGAAGAAAGGGCCTATTGTATAAAATGCTGTTGAGAGACTCAATAAAATTAGGACTGAAAGTGACCTTCAGATGTAGTAGGAGGATGCTGGCGGAGGCCAGAATGAAGTAAATTGAGGAGTGATTGGGAAATAAAGAGGGCTCAGCAGGTGTAGACAAAGTGTTAAAGAATTTTGTGAAAGGGAGGCACTTAGTGGGTGTGGTCAAGAGCAACTCCCATTTCAGATGAGATTGGAGATTTTAAAAATATTAGAGGGATTTCAGCACAGCAGTGTCCAAAGAAGGCAGAAGACAATGAGATCCTGAGTCTGCCTTTGTAATGGGGGGGAAGGAGAGACCTGTGTGTCTTGAGGGCAGGAGGTTGGTGTTTCCTTCTGCTGTCTTCTATTTTTCCTGTGAAGTTAGAGACCGAGGCTGTCTGCACAGAATCATGTAGGAGGTGAGGTGTTCAAAATAAAGAATGGAGAAGGTTTGAAATATAGGCACTGTGGAGAGTAGGAGACAGAGAACGAACCATGAAAATAAAAAACACTTTCTGGACTGCATTGAGAATCTGGTAGAGGTTCCCTGAATTTACAATAGTACAACTTTTTCTGGTGTGTTTTCTCCATTGGTATCGAGCAGTGTGGCATTGGGGTTAGTGCTAATAATGCAGGGCTGGGGTCTTTTAGCCCAAGTGAAGGATAGGGAGGGGAGGGGGTGGAGAGTATAGGGAAAAGAACAGACGGTGAAGTTGAAGTGGAGCATGGAATTGAAGCTGGGTAGGGGATTATTCCACATAGTACAGATGCATTTTGGACCCCAAATTCTCTAGAGTCCTCATAGTGGAATCTCACTATGGTGTCACGTCATTTTGCAACAAGATAGAATTTCTGTGTAAGCTTACTTGCTGTGGTAGTCTAGCTGTTACTGTAATCCAGATTTTACTTATACACATGTAGTCCTAAACACCATTTGATTAAGCTACAACCTCAGTAAATAAAACGTAATTTGTAGAATTTGTGAATGTATTTTCTAAAAACACTTGAATCTGACATTTTAATACAGTGTGAAACTGCAGCACAACAGGAGTTTGCTGAAGAACTTCAAAAGCGGGAATGTTTTTTAGTTGAAAGAGAACAACTACTTTTCAGACATGAAACTGCTTTGAGTAAAATTAAAGGTGTCGAAGAAGAGGTTCTTACAAGATTTCAGATTATAAAGGAGGTAACTATATAGCTTTTGATTTCAGAGTAATGTGATTTCTGTTTTTCTTAATTTAGATTCACTAGTTATTAGCATTTTGCCACATTTGCTTAATTTCTTCACTACTCCCCCTTCCCCCCACATAGTTTTACCTGGACCATTTGAAACTAACTTGCAAAAATCATGACTCAGCACCCCTAAATACTTCTTTAGTATTATCAGTGCTTAATTTTAGGACTTTGTGTCTCCTAAGCATAAGGATATTTGCCACATCGTTATCATATTAGGAAATTAATGCTAATTCAATAATTTAACTTAATATACTGTCTGCATTCACTTTCCCAACTGGGTCTTAAGATTTTTTTTTTAAGATTTTATTTATTTATTTGAGAAAGTGTGCGTGCCAAGTGTGAGCGGGAGAGGGAGAGGCAGAGACTCTCAAGCTGACTCCCCGCTGAGCATGGAGCCTGCCATAGCGATTGAGCTGAAACTGAGAGTCAGGTTCTTAACCGACTGAGCCACCCAGGTGCCCCATTGTCCTGAAATCTTTTATTGCTTGTTTTATTTTCTGATCAAGTAACTAGATAGAATTCATGCATTATACTTGATATTTATATCTTTTTGGTTTCTTTGAATCTAGTGCAGTCAACCATTTTTTGTGAGACTTTTCTTTGAAGATTCCAGGCCAGCAGTTTTATGGAGTATGTCATATTCTGGATTTGCTTGATTGTTTCCTAAGGATTTTTTCAGGTTGAATATTTTTATCAAGGACATTTTCTAGGTGGTAGGGTATATTTTGTTTCATATCAACAGATACATTACTATATGTGTAATTTACATAGAGTAAATTTCATTCTGTTTTGAAAAATGCATATAGTCTTATAATCACCACCATAATCCCAATAAAGAATAATTTTAGCACCCCAAAAGTTACCTTATACTCCTTTGTAGTTATCCCTCCCTGCCCCTAGTACCCCCGCACCCTGCTAGTAGCCACTGACCTATTTTCTGTCCCTGTACTTCTGCCTTTTCCCAGAATGTCATGTAAATAGAATCATGATTTTTTTTTTTTTTTGTCTGGTTTTCAGCAGCCATTTAATTATGAGGTATCTCCACATGCTTTTCTTTGAGTTTATCCTGTTTGGGGTTCACTGAACATCTTGGCTTTGTAAATTAATGTCTTTCACCAAATTTGGGACGTTTTCAACCACTATTTCTTCACTTATTTTTTATGTTTCAGTGCTTTCTCCTCCTTCTGTGTCTCCAGTGATTCATATGTTAGGTCTTTTGCTGTTACACCACAGACTGCTGAGGCTTTGCTCCTTTTTCCTTATCTGTTTCTTCTGTGTTCTTCAGATTTGTTAATGTCTGTTATTTACCATTAAGTTCATTGTTTCTTCTTTCATTTCCATGTTGCTACTGGGATCATCTAGTGAATTTTTTATTTCTGATATTTTAATGTTCTAAAATTGCTAATTATGTTCTTTTAAAAATTATGTTTAATTTTCCTTATGAGAATTTTTATCTTTCCATTTGCATTCATTTGTATTTACCTCAGGGAACATACGTAAAAATTCAGCATCTGGATCATGTAAGGATTGGCATTTCTCTTGAGACTTAGGTCACATTTTTCTGGTTCTTTATATATTCAGTGACTTTTGGATTGTATTTGGGACCTTTTGGATATTGTACAGATTCTGGATCTGGTTATAAGCCTCTGGAGACTGTTTATTTTTTTAAGTAGTCAGCCCAGTTGAAAACACATGGAGGTTTCTCAAAAAATTAAAAATAGAACTAATTATTTATAAATTAAAGTATAGTTGACATACATTATGTTAGTTTCAGATATACAACATAGTGATTTGACATTTATATGCATTATGAAACGCTCACCATGTTAAACTAGTTACCATCTGTCACTGTATAATGCTATTACAGTATTATTGACTATATTCTCTATGCTATACTTTACATCCCTGACTCTTTTTTTAACTGGAAATTTGTACCTTTTGACCACCTTCACCCGTTTTGCCCACCACTGCCCACCTCCCTCCCATGGTGGCAGCCACACCAGTTCTTTCTTTTATGAGTCTCTGTTTTGTTTGTTCATTTGTTTTGTTTTTAGATTTCACGTAAAAGTGAAGTCAGCAGTGATTGTCTTTCTCTGAATTATTTCACTTAGCATAATACCCTCAATGTTCCTTCATGTTGTCACAAATGGCAAAATTTCATTCTCTTTTACGTCTGAGTAATATTTCACTGTGTATTTGTACCACATCTTTATCCATTTATCTATCAGTGAACACCTAGGTTTCCTCCATATCTTGGGTGTTGTAAATAATGCTACAGTGAACATAGGTGTGCATATATCTTTTGGAATTCGTGTTTTCATTTTCTTTAGGTAAATGCCCAGAAGTGGAATTGCAGGATCATATGGTAGTTCTATTTTTAATTTTTTGAGAAACCTCCATGTGTTTTCCAGAGTGACTGCACCGATTTATATTCCCACCAACAGTGCATGAGGTTTCCCTTTCTCCACATCCTTGCCAACACTTGTTATTTCTTGTGTTTTTGATACAAGCCATTCTGACTGTTGTAAGGTGATATCTCGTGGTTTTGATTTTCATTTCCCTGATGATTAGTGAAATTGAGCAATTTTTCATGTACCTTTTGGCCATCAGTATATCTGCCTTGGAAAAATATCTGTTCAGGTCCACTTCCCATTTTTTTTTTTTTTTTTGCACTAGAAGCATTTTATTATAGACAAATGAGTTATAGCATTTTAAGGTGTACATTTGAATTTTAAACTAGTTTAAGAATATTACTGTATAAAGTAGAAGCTAAAACACTGGAGTAGTAACGTTGATAAATAACTCTGTGTTTACGATAAATGGTCTGCACACACTCTGCAATGAATAGAACTGGGTCTGGTGGGTCCATCGATGCAGCCTGATGTTTCAAATCAATGGAGGCACTTCAGGGTTATCTTCAAAGTTGGGATCTTCCTCACTTGCTGTAATTTTGGGTTCAGATTGAACTCTTCGGGGCCTGTGTTTTTTCTCTTGAACTATGTTAGCCACATCAGGGAAGGAATGCTTGCTAGGATCTACTTCTAGTTTCTCAATTTGCTTGCTGCTTTGGTTTGTGTGCTCTCTGCTGCTGTCCAAGGTACTTTCCCCAGGCTTTTTTTTTTTTTTTTCCCCATTTTTTAATTGGATTGTTTATTTTGTTGTTGAGTTGTATGAGTTCTTTATATATTTTGAATATTAACTAGTATCCAAATATATTTTGGATATATCATTTGCAAATATTTTCTCCTATTCAGTAGGCTGCTTTTTTGCTTTATTGATGGTTTCCTTCACTGTGCAAAAACTTTTTAGTTTGATGTAGATCGAATTGTGGTTTTTTTCTCCAATTGTTTTTGTTTTTGTTGTCCTTGCCTGAAGAGACAGTCCAAAAATATATTTCTAAGACTGATGTCCAGGAGTTTATTACCATTGTTTTATTTTAGGAATTTTATGGTTTCAGGTCTTAGATTTAGGTCTTTAATTCATTCTGAGTTTATTTTTGTATATAGTATGAGAAAGTGGTCCAGTTTCTTTAGTATGTAGCTGTTCAGTTTTTTCAGCACCATTTATTAAAGAGACTGTCTTTTCCCCATTGTATATTGTTTCCCCCTTTGTAGTAGATGACTTTACCATATAAGCATGAGTTTATTTCTGGGCTCTCTGTTCTGTTCTGTTGATCTCCACGTCAGTTTTTGTGCTAGCACTATACTGTTTTGATAACTATAGCTTTGTGGTTAAGTTGGAAATGTGGGAGTATGATACCTCCAGGTTTGTTCTTCTTTCTCAAGGTTGCTTTGGCTATTTGGGGTCTCTTGTGGTTCAAACAAATTTTAGTATTCTTTGTTCTAATTAAGTGAAAAATGCTGTTGGCATTTTCGGTAAGGATTGCATTGAATCTGTAGATTACTTCAGGTAGTATGGAAATTTTAACAGTAGTATTTGTTCTAATTCATGAGCATGGTATATCTTCCCATTTATTTGTGACATCTTCGATTTCTTTCATTAATGCCTTATAGTTTTCAGAATACAGGTGTTTCACCTCTGTGGTTAAATTACTTCTTAGGTATTTTTATTGGTTTTAATGCAATTGTAAATGAGATTGTTTTCTTAATTTGTCTTTCTGCTACTTTGGTATTAGTATAGAAACAACTGATTTCTGTATATTAATTTTGTATCCTGCAACTTTACAGAATTCACATATTAGTTCTAATAGTTTTTGGTGAATTCTTTAGGGTTGACTATACATAATATGTTGTCATTTGCAAATAGTGACAAGTTTTACTTCTTCCTTCCCAACTTGGATGCCTTTTCTTTTTCCTCTCTAATTGCTTTGGTTAGGTCTTCCAATGCTATGTTGAATAAAAGTGGTGAAAGTAGGCATTCTAGTCTTGTTTCTAATCTTAGAATAAAAGCTTTCAGCATTTCACCATTGAGTATGATGTTAGCTGTAGCTTTCTCATATATGACCTTTATTATGTTGAAGTATGTGCCCTCTATACTCACTTTGTTAATAGTTTTAATCATGAATGGATGTTGCCTTTTGACAAATGTTTTTTCTGCATCTGTTGAGATGGTCATATGATTTTTATCCTTCATTTTGTTAATGTGCCATATCACATTGATTTGCGAATATTGAACCATTCTTGCATCCCTGGAATATATCAGGGTCATGCTGGCCTCACCTCACAGAATGAATTTGTCCTTCCTCTTTTTTTTTTTTTTAAAGATTTTATTTATTTGAGAGAGGAAGAATGAGACAGAGAGAGCATGAGAGGGGGGAGTGTCAGTGGGAGAAGCAGACTCCCCGCTGAGCAGGGAGCCCGATGTGGGACTTGATCCCAGGACTCCAGGATCATGCCCTGAGCCGAAGGCAGTTGCTTAACCAACTGAGCCACCCAGGCGCCTTGTCCTTCCTCTTAAATAATTTTGTAATAGTTGGGAGAAGGATAGGTATGAACTCTTCTTTGAATGTTTGGTAGAATTCACCTGTGAAGACATCTGTTTGTTGGGCATTTTTTGATTACTAATTCAATTTCATTTCTAGTAATTGATCTGTTCAGATTTTCTATTTCTTCCTGATGCAGTCTTGGAAGAGTGTATGTTTCTAGGAATTTATCCATTTCTTCTAGGTCATACAAGTTTTTAGCATATAATTTTTAATAATAGTCTCTTATGAGTCTTTGTATTTCTGTTGTGTCAGTTGAAACTTCTCTTTAATTTCGGACTTTATTTTTTTGAGTCCTCTCTTTTTTTCTTGGTGTACCTGGCTGTAGGTTTTTGTTCTTTTTAAATAACCTCATAATTTTGTTCATTTTTTTCTATTCTAATTCTATTTTCTACCGGTTTTTAAAGTCTGTTTCATTTGTTTCTGCTCTGATATTTATTTGTTCTTTCCTTCTGTGACCTTGGGCTTTGTTTGTTGTTCTTTTTCTAGTTCCTTTAGGTGTGAGGTTAGATTGTTTGAGATTTTTCTTGTTTCTTGAGGTCGGCCTGTAATACTGTAAATCTCCCTCTTAAAACTTCTTTTGCTGTGTCCCAAAGATTTTGGAATGATGTGTTTCCATATTCGTTTGTCTCAGGTATTTTTTGATTTCCTCTGTTTCTTTGTTGATCCACTGGTTATTTAGTAATATGTTGTTAAACTTCCATGTGTTTGTGTTTTTTCCATTTTTCTTGTAATTGATCTCCAGTTTCATGCCACTATGGTTGGAAAAGTATGTTTCCATGTGCACTTGAAAAGAATGTGTATTCTGCTGTTTTTGGATAGAGTGCTCTGTATATATCTGTTAAGTCCATCTGATCTAATGTGTTGTTCAGAATCAAGTTTTCTTACTGACGTTCTGTCTCGATGATCTATCCATTGATGTAAGTGGGGTGACAAAGTCCCCAGCTGTTATTATATTTCCATCAATTTCCCTTAATGTCTTTAGGTACTCCTATGTTGGGGGAATAGGTATTTATAATTGTTATTTCCTCGAGTTGGATTGATCCCTTTATCACTATGTAGTGCCCTTTTTTGTCTGTTACAGTCTTTGTTTTAAAGTCTGTTTTGTCTGATGTAAGTATTACTACCCCAGCTTTTTTTTTTCATTTCCATTCATATGGAATATCTTTTTACATCTCTTCACTTTGTCTGTACGTGTCTTTAGGTCTGATGTTAGTCTCTTGACTGGGTTTTGTTTTTTAATCCATTCACTCACCTTGTCTTTTTGTTGGAGCATTGAGTCCATTTACAGGTATGTACTTATTGCAATTTTGTTGTTTTCTGTTTGTTTTTATAGTGTTTCTCTCTACCTTTATTCTCTTATTCTCTTCCTTTGTAGTTGGATAACTTTCCTTAGTGTTATATTTGGCTTCCTTTCTCTTTATTTTTTGTATATCTATTATAGGTTTTTGGTTGGTAGTTATCTTGAGGTTCAAATATAACACCCTATGTATATAGCACTCTATTTTAAATTGATAGTTACTTAGATTTGAACACATTCTAAAAGCAATACATTTTACTCCCTCCCATCCACATTTTATGTATTTGACATTTTAATTTTGTGTATCCTTTAACTAAATATTATAACTATAGTTGATTTTAATACTTTTATTTTTTACCTTCATACTAGCTTTATAACTGATACACTACCTTTATTATATGTTTACTTTTCCCAGTGAAATGTTTTAATAATTCTTTTTTACTTCTAGTTATGGCTCCTTTATTTCCATTTAAGGAAATTCCTTTAACATTTCTTGTGGGGTTTGTTTAGTGGTGATGAACTCCTTTAACTTTTGTTTGTTTTGGAAACCCTATCTCTTCTTCAGTTCTGAGTGATAGTCTTATAATAATCTTAGTAATAACCTTGTGGGGTAGGGTATTCTTGTTTACAACCATGAAGGTTTTTTTAATTTAAGCACTTTGAATATGTCATGCCACTCCCTTCCAGCCTGTGAAAAATCAACTGATAGTCTTATAAGTGTTCCCTTTCTTGTTTATTTATTTATTTATTTAAGAGAGAATGTGCACGCACATGCTTTGGGGGAGGAGCAGAGGGAGAGGAAGAGAGAATCTCAAGCAGACTCCCTGCTGAGTCCGGAGCCCAACATGGGGCTTGATCCCACGACCCTGAATTCATGACCTGGGCTGAAATCAAGAGTCGGACGCCCAACCGACTGAGCCACTTAGGTGCCCCTAAGTGTTCCCTTTCATGTAACTAGTTGCTTTTTTCTTGCTTCTTTTAAGATTATCTTTTTAACTTTAATTTTTGATATGTTAATTATTATGATTCTTCCTATGGACCTCTTTGGGTTCATCTTGTTTGGGGCTCTCTGTACTTCCTGGACCTGGATGTCTGTTTCCTTCTCCAGGTTAGAGTAGTTTTTAACTGTTCTTCAAATAATTTTTCTACCTATTTCTTTCTCTCTTCTCCTTATGTACCCTTATAATGCAGTTGTTAGTATACCTGATGTTGTTCTAGAGGTCCCTTAACCTATTTTCATACTCTTTGCTGTTTAATTTGGATGATTTCCACTACCCTGTCTTCTAGATTGCTGATCTCTGTTCTTCTGCATCCTCTAATCTGCTGTTAATTATCTTTAGTGTATTTTTTAGTTCAGTTATTATATTCTTCATCCTTTATTTATATTTTTTTTTTATATTTTCTGTCTTTTTTTATAAATCCTGTCTCTGTTGAGGTTCTCACTGAATTCATCCATTTTTCTCCCCAAAGTAGAATAACTTTATGACCATTACTTTGAATTCTTTATCAGGTCGATTGTTTATCTCTGTTTCATTTAGTTCTTTTCCTGAGATTTTTTTCTCGTTCTTTTGTTCATAACATATTCCTCAGTCTTCTCATTTTGTCTGACTCTCTGTTTTTGTGTATTAGGTAAAACAGTTACGTCTCCTTGCATTGAAAGTATGGGCCTTCAGTAGAAGGTGATATGTGGGGCCCAAAAGTACAATCCCCTGGTCACCAAAACCAGGTACTCCAGGGCTGTCCCCTGTGTGTGTCCTCCACTTGTGATTGGGGTACAATTCCTGCTGGTACAGTTGAGAACGGGACTGTGCCCTGGGCCAGCATCTGGCTACAGTGCCTGGCCATGACTACTGCAGGTGCATTGGTGGTTGGGACTGGTCAGCATGCTGGCTGAGAGTCCCTCCTATGACTGCTGCCTGTGGGGTGACTTGTGACGCTGGCTCCCCCTCCCTGGGACAAAAGTTTCTTTGAACGGTTGCCCATCCTGACTAAGGATGCCCACTGGGTGTGTCAGGGTGGGTGCTGCTGAGATTGCCTGCCAGGTGTAGTGGGTCAGGAGAGTTGCCTGCTTGGTTAGGTGGGAAGGGTGGGGTGGATCTGCAGGGGAATGCCAGAGTGAGGTGAGCAGTGCTAGCAAGGTAGATGGAGAGTGTTAAAACTGGCACCCGCTGGCATTGGAACAGCTAGGCTGAAAGAGGGCCCCAAAATGGCACCCCATGGCTTTTTCTCCTAGAGAAATTTCCTGTAGATCCCTGCTTCTCTGGCACACATGCTAAAATTAGTAGATATCCCTTATATATGGTGCAGGCACTTTTCACACTGCTGCCTGTATGGTGGATCTTGAAGTGAGTGAGATTGTGGAGTTTTGGTTTCTTACTAGCTTGCAGCTCTCCAGGAATTAAGTCATACTGATTTTTCAATGCTCCTGGATTTATGCCCTGCTGAGTTTCAAAGCCAGATGTTATGGGGACTTCTCTTCCTAGTGCAGATCCCCAGGGCAAGGGTGGGAGTATGCCTCATATGGGGCTTGAACCCCAACACTCCTTAGGACCTCCATATCTGTGCTATCCCTCCTGCTTGTGGGTTGCTGTGCCAGGGTTTGTTTCCTGACCAGATTGTATTTCTGCCTCTCCCATCCTTCTTGATGTCCCTGTTTCTTTGTATCTTTACCTGTGGAAGAGCTGTTCTGCTAGCCTTCAGGTTATTCTCAGAGGGGGTTGTTCTCTATTAGTTGCAGCCTTGGTGTGTTCACAGGAAGAGGTGAGCTCAGGATCTTCCTACTCCATTTTCCCTACTCCATCCTAATTAGGTATAGGCCAAAATTCTTTCTCACCTCAGTTCAGTTTTCAGAGCTTTTATGATGTTGCTTCATAGATGTCTTGTGCATGTGCCACTTAGGTTAGTCTGATACTCAGGCAGTGACATGAATCTTAGTTCAGTTCTCAAGACCTGTATTATGGTGCTCTGTGTCTTTCCCATGCTTACAGAATTTGGGGGTTAGTCTGAGACTTGGGTAGTATTTTTAAACTGAGCTCTGATCTCTCCATGTTTGCTCTGCTGCTTTTGTCTGTGCTGTGCTTAGGCGGCTTAGGGTTTGGCCAGATTTCTACGAGTTTATGTACACCAGAATGAAAACATGTTCTTTCTGAGTCTATCTTCTCTTCTCTGAGATACTCCCCACATTCCTTGGCTCACAGTGGCCGTTTTCCTGGCTTCCCTGGGTGGAAAGGTGGAGTTTCTCTCAGAGTTTTAGCAGCCTGTACTTCAGCTGCACTTCAATAGCCAGAGGCCTGTGTTGGGGCAAGACTACTAGAGAAAAGAAAAAACAAAAACCCTGGAAACTTCACCCTCTTGAGGGTTGCTTCTCCACATTTTCACTCCTTTTTACAACTCCCTGCTTCTGTTTACTTTTTACAGTCCTTAAGGTAGTCACTTTTTGTGTTTTGTCTAAGATTTTTAGTTGTAATCAGTAACAGAACTAGAGTGTAGTGGGCTTATTTTGCCATTCTGGAAATGGAACTCATATCCCCTATATATTTTTAGTATCTTTGGATTTGGAAGAATTTGGAGAAAGAGAATATTAACCTAATGTTTGAAATAACCATATTTGTGACTATATACTAAGTTATTTAAAGAATCATTTAATGTAATAATAAAATTACATAAAGCTAATGTTTTCACATGATTGGATTTTTAAAAAGGGCAGAAAAAGAAATGCTTGGATTCTCAAGAGGTTTTCCTCCTTGATTTATTCTTGAATTTTTTTCTCTTGAGATTTGTCTGTTATTCTTACTAAGTGTAAAGATAACAGCCTTATTTTAATGGTACCTATATGATTACTTGGAAGAAAGAAATTAATTCAGTTTCTTGATTTCCTATAGAAACTTGTTTGTTTTAATACATTATAAATTGAGAATAAAATGTGAAATAAACTATACATATTTGCGCTTTAAATCAAAATGTGTTACCTCATTTAAATGTAATTAGAGAGTTACATGATTTGAATTATTTATAAAACTGATTAAGGAGAGTCAAATAGTTTGACACTCAGAAATTTAATTATGTTTTTAAATTTTTTGAGATGTAAACAATTTTAGCTACTTAATGAGAACAAGAAATTAGTTCTATCTATGACTGTTTATTTTCAAGGGTAACTTAAATCTTAAATTTTAATTTATAAAGCTGTGAATAACTAACTAGTCTCTTGAAGAAGATCAGAAACCCTTCATTGTTTTATCATTCCATGATATGAAAGAAATTATTTCAGTGCGTTCAGTGGATCTTTTTGAGCACCTGCAGAAAATAGTTTTTTAAGGAACTTAACAAATGCTTTTAATGCTTAGTTATTATGTTGGTTGATGATACAGTTTTTATAAACTATTTGCAGTATTAGTCATGTATGCTTAAATGTACTGATTAAAGTCCTGATTCAAGGATGGAATCCTTACCTAATTTTTAGATCAGATTTTTTTTCCCTTCTAGCAACACGATGCAGAAGTTGAGCATTTAACTGAAGTTCTTAAGGAAAGAAATAAAGAAAGCAAGAGGCTAAGGTCCTCTTTCGATGCATTGAAAGAATTGAATGATAACTTAAAAAAGCAGGTAAGACCTATTTTAATAAATACTAGATTATAAGATTTTTAAAACCTATCATCTATATTTAACAAATTATATATCAAAGTCTTAGAATATATTCTAGCTAGAGAAAATTTTGATTAACTTTATTTCCTATAATACTTCCAAATATAAATATGGTATTCTTAAGCTTTTGATCTCTCATCATCTGTTTTAGCATCCAGCTGAGAAGATGTTTTTGCAGTTTAGAGTTTTTAAAATATAAGAGCAATTACTAAATTACTAGATTTAAATGAGCAAAAAAAAAAAAACAACAACATGATAATGTGGAGATTTTTACGCATTGATTTTAGCTAATACTTCTTTTAACTGCTGTTTTACACCACTGCTTATTTAACATTCGTTTATTTTCTGGACATCTATTATATGCTAGGCACTGTACTAGCGTGAATACAGAGTACTGTCATACAGAGGGCTATCATATTGTACTGTGATTACATAAGTGATGTAATCTAGGTTACTGCTTAATAGGAGTTGTGTATCCTTTTTTTTTTTTTTTAACTTTTGCCAGTTTTTGACTGAAAGATGAGAAAGAATAGTTCAAGAAAGACAGGAGAATGATTATGTTTGTATTTGTGTAAGGAGAAGTAGATGAGCAGAAATTGGGGTAAACCCAGTCACTTCAAAAATGAAAGCTTTGGGCTGGAACTTCATGGATTCTAAAATGTAACTAAGCTCAGACTCTCAGAGATAATATGCATCCTGGAATTCTTTAGGTAGCTATATGTTTTCAGTTTCTGTTTTTGATGTTCTGTAGTCACTGCTTGTTACAGCCTTTCTCATTGGCAGTGACAACTAGCTACAACATTTCTCATTTGATCTAAGTTCTTTGGCTTCCCTGAATTCATTTATGGCCTCCCACAGTAGGAGTATGGATGGCCTTCACTTACTGTTGTCTGGAAGCCTGCTTTATCCCTGGAGAGATTACTTTTCCCCATCACACTCTCAATCTAGTGTGCTCTCGCTCTCTTTTTTTTTTAAGATTTTATTTATTTATTTGAGAAAGAGAGTGAGCAAGAGAGGAGAGAGCACAAGCCAGGGGAGGGACAGAGGGAGAGGGAGGAGCAGACTCCCCACTGAGCAGGGAGCCTGATGTGGAACTCGATCCCAGGACCCTGGGATCATGACCTGAGCTGAAGGCAGTTGCTTAACCAACTGAGCCACCAGACGCCCCCTCTCTCTTTTTAATTGAAGTACAGTTGGTTGACACAAAACATTATATTAGTTTCAGATGTACAATAATGATTTGACAATGTTATATGGTATACTGTGCTCAGCACAAGTGTAGGTACTATCTGTCACCATACAACTCTAGCACTCTTTTTTTTTTTTTTTTTAAAGATTTTATTTGACAGAGAGAGACACAGCGAGAGAAGGAACACAAGCAGGGGGAGTAGGAGAGGGAGAAGCAGGCCTCCTGCCAAGCGGGGAGCCCGATGCGGGGCTCAATCCCAGGAACCCAGGATCACAACCTAAGCCAAAGACAGAGGCTTAATGACTGAGCCACCCAGGCGCCCCATAGCACTCTTTTTTTGAGAAGGGTTTCTTTAACTGCTAGCCAAAGAACATTGTTGCCCGTACCTATCTCTTAAGGTTATATATTTGTTAATAATTTTGTATGTGTTTGTATGGGTGTGTGGTGAGTGGAGTGGATATGTGAATTATTACATGACTGACCTATTGATAATTGGATTTTTGATCTAGTGTGACCAAACTGAAAGAGCTTGGGAGAAATTCTTTGGTACCAGCTGGGAGAATGTTTTTTTATGGTTACTCTGTTTAGTGTAGATGAGGAGTCAGCAATTTTTTTCTTTAAGGATGAAATAGTAAATATTTTGGGCTCTGTGAGCCATGCAGTCTGTCATGACTCAACTCTGACATAATGCAAAAGTAGCTACAGGCAATAAGTAAGTGAATGAGCATGGCTGTATTCTAATAAGATGTTATTTATAACAGTAAACAGTGTTCAGATTTGGTCCATGGGCTGTAGTTGGCCAACTTTTGGCATGATGAATGATGTATATATACAGTTGACCCTTAAACACCATGGGTTTGAACTGTGTTCCACTTATATGAAATTTTTTTTTTTGATAGATGTGGTACAGTATTATAAATGTATTCTCTCTTCCTTATGATTTTCTTTTTCATGTCAGAGTCTACCATCTTTTATTATTATTTTTTTCTCATTACATTCAGGAAAATTATTCTCCTGTAGTAATCCTGGATATGACAAAGATCCAGCTGGGAATTGGATTTTCCCATCGCTTCTCAAGGGTATTTTCTGCTGATCTGGGTCACTTTGTTCCCTTCCTCCTCCCCTCCTCGGAATCCACCTGTCTTCATTTTTTTTCTTTTTTTGATGTTCATTTTTCTTTTTTTTTTTTTCTTTCCTCTCTCTCTTTTTTAAAATTTAAATTCATTTAATTCACATATTATTAGTTTCAGAGGTAGAGTTCAGTGATTCATCAGTCTCATATAATACCCAGTGCTCCTTGTATCATGTGCCTTCTTTAATGTCTATCACCCAGTTACCTCATCGCCCCACCCGTCCCCCTCCAGCAGCCCTCAGTTTCCCATGATTAAGAGTCTCTTATCGTTTGTCTCCCTCTCAGATTTCATCTTGTTTTATTTTTCCCTTCTTCTACTATGATCCTCTGTTTTGTTTCTTAAATTACATATGAGTGAGATCATATGATAATTGTCTTTTTCTGATTAACTTATTCACTCAGCATAATACCCTCCAGTTCCATCCACGTCAGTGTAAATGATAAGATTTCATCCTTTCTGATGGCTGCATAATATTCCATTATACCACATCTTCTTTATCCAGTCATCTGTCAGTGGACATCTGGGCTATTTCCATAGTTTGCCTATTGTGGACATTTGCTGCTATAAACATTGGGGTGCAGGTGCCCCTTCAGATCACTACATTTTGTATCTTTGGGGTAAATACCTGGTGGTGCAATTGCTGGGTGGTAGGGTAGCTCTATTTTTAACTTTTTGAGGAACCTCCATACTGTTTTCCAGAGTGGCTGCACCAGCTTGCATTCCCACCAGCAGTGAAGAGGGTTCCCCTTTCTCTGCATCCTCACCAATATCTGTTGTTTCCTGACTTGTTCATTTTAGCCATTCTGACTGGCATGGGTTGGTATCTCATTGTGATTTTGATTTGTATTTCCCTGATGCCGAGTAATGTTGAGCCATTTTTTCATGTGTCTGATGGCCATTTATATGTCATCTTTGGAGAAATGTCTGTTCATGTCTTCTGCCCATTTCTTGACTGGATTATTTGTTTTTTGGGTGTTGAGTTTGATAAATTCTTTCTAGATCTTGGATACTAGCCCTTTATCTGATATGCCATTTGCAAATATCTTCTCCCATTCTGTCAGTTGTCTTTTGGTTTTGTTGACTATTTCCTTTGCTGTGCAAAGGTTTTTTATTTTTATGAAATTCCAGTAGTTCATTTTTCCTTGTTTCCCTTGCCTTTGGAGATGTGTCTAGCAAGAAGTTGCTGCGGCCAAGGTCGAAGAGGTTATTGCCTGTGTTCTCCCCTAGGATTTTGATGGATTCCTGTCTTACATTTTTAGGTCTTTCATCCATTTTGAGTTTATTTTTGTGTAAGCTGTAAGAAAGTGGTTCAGTTTCATTCTTCTGCATGTGGCTGTCCAATATTCCCAACACCATTTGTTGAAGAGACTGTCTTTTCTCCATTGGATATTCTTTCCTGCTTTGTCAAAGATTAGTTGACCATAGAGTTGAGGGTCCATTTCTGGGCTCTCTAGTCTGTTCCATTGATCTATGTGTCTGTTTTTGTGCCAGTACCATACTGTCTTGATGATGACAGCTTTGTTGTAATAGAGCTTGAAGTCTGGAATTGTGATGCCGCCAGCTTTGGTTTAATTATTTTTTAAGTAGGCTCCATGCCCAGCATTTAATGTACTGTTGGACCTTGTTGGCTGTTACCTTGGGGGAATTTTGGCATCCATGTTCATCAGGGATATTGGCCTGTAATTCTTTTTGGTGGGGTCTTTGGTTTTGGGATCAGGGTAATGCTGGCCTCAGAACGAGCTTGGAAGTATTCCTTCCATTTCTATTTTTTGAAACAGCTTCAGAAGCATAGATATAAATTCTTCTTTAAATGTTTGGTAGAATTCCCCTGGAAAGCCATCTGGCCTTGGACGCTTGTGTTTTGGGAGATTTTTGATTACTGCCTCAATTTCCTTGTTGGTTATGGGTCTGTTCAGGTTTTCTATTTCTTCCTGTTTCAGTTTTGGTAGTTTATACATTTCTAGGAATGCATCCATTTCTTCCAGATTGTCTAATTTGTTGGCATATAGTTGCTCATACTATGTTCTTATAATTGTTTGTGTTTCTTTGGTGTTGGTTGTGATCTTTCCTCTTTCATTCACTATTTTATTTATTTGGATCCTTTACTTTTCTTTTTGATGAATCTGACCAGGGGTTTATCGATTTTGTTTATTCTTTTGAAGAATCAGCTCCTAGTTTCATTGCTCTGTTCTAGTGTTCTTTTGGTTTCTATTTCATTGATTTCCCCTCTAATCGTTATTAATTCACTTCTCCTGCTGCATTTAGGCTTTCTTTGCTTTTCTTTCTCCTGTTCCTTTAGGTGTAGGGTTAGATTGTGTATTTGAGACTTTTCTTGTTTCTTGAGAATGGCTTGTATTGCTATGTACTTCCCTCTTAGGACCACCTTTGCTGCCTCCCAAAGGTTTTGAACAGTTGTGTTTTCATTTTCATTTGTTTCCATGAATTTTAATTCTTTAATTTCCTGGTTGACCCATTCATTCTTTAGTAGGATGCTCTTTAACCTCCATGTATTTGAGTTCTTTCCAAATTTCCTCTTGTGATTTGAGTTCAAGTTTCAAAGCATTGTTGTCTAAAAATATGCAGGGAATAATCCCAGTCTTTTCATACTGGTTGAGACCTGATTTGTGACTGCGAATGTGATCTATTCTGGGGAATGTTCCATGTGCACTAGAGAGAAGAATATGTATTCTGTTGCTTTAGGATGGAATGATCTGAATATATCTGTTAAGTCCATCTGGTCCAATGTGTCATTCAAAGCCCTTGTTTCCTTGTTGATCTGCTGCTTATATGATCTGTCCATTGCAATGAGTGAAGTGCTAATGTCCCCAATTATTATTGTATTATTATCAATTTGTTTCTTTAATTTTGTTATTAACTGGTTTATATATTTGGCTGTTCCCAAGTTAGCAGCATTAAGTATTTACAGTTGTTAGATCTTCTTGATGGATAGACCCTTTAATTTTGATATAGTGTACCTCTTAATCTTTTATTACCGTCTTTGTTTTAAAATCTAATTTGTCTGATATAAAGATTGCTACCCCAGCTTTCTTTTGATGTCCATTAGCATAATAAATGGTTCTTCACCCCCTCATTTTCAAGCTGGAGGTGTCCTTGGGTCTAAAATGAGTCTCTTGCGGATAGCATATCGATGGGTCTTGCTTTTTAAATTTTTTTTTTTTTTTAAGATTTTATATTTATTTGACAGAGAGAGCACAAGCAGGGGGAGTGGCAGGCAGAAGGAGAAGGGGAAGCAGGCTCCCCACCAAGCGGGGAGCCTGATGTGGGGCTTGATCTCAGGGACCTGGGATGATGACCTGAACTGAAGGCAGATGCTCACCCAACTGAGCCACCCAGGCTCCCTGGTCTTGCTTTTTTATCCAATCTGATACCCTGTGTCTTTTGATTGGGACATTTAGCCCATTTACATTCAGAGTAACTATTGAAAGATTTGGATTTAGTGCTACTGTATTACCTATAAAGTCACCTGTTTCTGTATATTGTCTTGGTCCTTTCTGGTCTGTTACTTTTGGGCTCTCTCTTTGCTTCAAGGATCCCCTTTAATATTTCTTGCAGAGCTGGTTTAGTGATCACAAATTCTTTTAGTTTCTGTTTGCCCTGGAAGCTTTTTATCTCTTCTTCTATTTTGAATGACAGCCTTGCTGGTAAACTATTCTTGGCTGCATATTTTTCTCATTTGGCACCCTGAATATGTCTTGCCAGTCCTTTTTGGCTTTCCAGGTCTCTGTGGATAGGTCTGCTACCAGTCTAATGTTTCTACCCTTGTAGGTTACCGACCTCTTGTCCCGAGCTACTTTCAGGATTTTCTCTTTTTCTCTGAGATTTGCAAGCTTCACTATTATTTTGAGGTGTTGACCTATTTTTCATGATTTTGAGGGGGATTCTCTGTGCCTCCTGGACTTGATTGCCTGTTTCCTTTCCCAGATTAGGGTAGTTCTCAGGTATAATTTGCTCAAGTATATCTTCTTCCCCCTCCCCTTTCTTTTTTCTGTGATTTCAATTCTAATATTGTTTTGCTCCATGGTATCACTGATCTCTTGAATTCTCCCCTGGTGATCCATTAGTTGTTTATCCCTCTTTTTCTCAGCTTCTTTATTCTCCATCATTTTGTCTTCTATATTACTAATTCTCTCTTCTGAGTCATTCATCATAGCAGTTAGAGCCTCCATTTTTTTTTTAAAGATTTTATTTATTTATTTGTCAGAGATAGAGAGATAGAACAACAGCGCAAGCAGGGGGAACAGCAGTCAGAGGGAGAAGCAGTCTCCCCGCTGAGCAAGGAACCCAATTTGGGGCTCGATTCCAGGATCCTGGGATCATGACCTGAGCCGAAGGTAGATGCTAACTGACTGAGCCACCCAGGTATCCGTAAAGCCTCCATTTTTGATTGCATCTCATTAATAGCCTTTTTGATTTCAACTTGTTTAGATTTTAGTTCTTTTATTTCTCCTGATAGGGATTTTCTCGTGTTTTCTATGCTTTTTTCAAGGTCAGCTAGTATATTTATAATCGTTATTCTGAACTCTAGTTCCAGTATCTTATAGCCATACTGATTAGGTCCCTGGCAGTCAGAACTTCCTCTTGTTCTTTTGAGATGAGTTTTACCATCTTGTAATTCTGTCCAGAGAAGAATAGATGAATGAGAGAACAAAATACTAAAATGTCAACAATGACCCCAGATAAATATACACTAAGCAAATCAGAAGAGCCCCAGAACCGAAAAAACAAAAAAATTTAAGAAAAAATAAAAAATAAAAAAAATGAGAGAGAATATAATCAGACAGGTGAACAGAACAGAGCAATTCATTGGATCCTGTGTGTATTTTGGTCTGTTTGTTGGAAGACTAGATCCCGGAACACCTGAGTGTCTTACTTGGTTAAGCGTCTGCCTTCAGCTGAGGTCATGATCCCAGAGTCCTGGGATCGAGTCCCCCATCGGGCTCCTTGTTCAGCAAGGATCCTGTGTCTCCTCTGCTTGCTGCTCCCCCTGCTTGTGCTCTTTCTCAGCTTCTTTCCATCTCTCTCCCTCTCTGACAAATAAATAAGTAAAATCTTTAAAAAAAAAAATAAAAACTAGATCCCAAAATTGTAAAAAAAGGAAAAGTTATGTATATACAAAAATAAAATTAAATACAATGAAAGGATAGAATAACTGTAAAAACGAAAATTTAAAAAAACTTAAAAGAGTTGACAAAATAAGAAATTGGTTGAAAATGAAAGAGAAAAGAAATAGTAAATTTGGAAGACTAATCATGAGGAAAAAAACATGAATTCTATATACTGTTTTCCTCTAGTGCTGGAGTTTTGCAGTTCTTTGTGGTTGGTAAAGTTGGTCTTAGTTGGATGTTCTTGCTGATCTTCTTGGGGAGGGGCCTGTTGCACTGATTCTCAGGTGTCTTTGCCCCAGGAGGAATTGCATTGCCCCATGCCAGGGGTCAGGCTATGTAATTGGCCCCGGATTGCTCTATATGGCTTTTGTTCCCTGAAGGCTTTACACGCGGCTTTAGATATTGAGAATGGAAATGGCGGCCTCCCAATCTCCAGCCCTGGAGCTAAAAGCTCGTGCCCCACCACCCCCCACTCCTCAGTGTGCCCTTGGGGAAAAGCAGTCAATCATTCCTGTGTCCCTGGTCTCCATCTGCACTCTGTGCTCACCTAGCCCATGACTGAGCATTTCTATTCAGTCATGTGACCCCGCTTGGAATCTCCAAAGCCTGCAGACTCCTGTGGTGCCCACCCGCGCCATTCTTTCCCAGGAGGGAGGGTTGTCTGACTGCGGTTCTGCCATTTGCTGGTTCCCTGCTCAGAGAGTGGTTGCCCAACCCTTCTGCGGTTTGTGTTTTATGGCAACACTGTTCTGAAAGCCCACTTCTGGGCTTGCTCATGGCAGCCGGCTTTCCTGCTCCGATGCCTGGGAACTCTCACGCACTCAGGTACCCCTGTTCTTTCTGTGACCCCTGCGATCCTGAGAGCACACTGTCCCACCTAGGATTCTTCCCTGTCTGGCCACCTGAGTACCTTTCAGGCAGGGACATATACCAGAGCAGACTTCTAGAAGTTCTGATTTTTCGCTGTAGTACTATATTACTTTCTGGTAGCCAGCTTTCTGCAGCTCCCTACTCTCGCGGTTTATCTTCCAATATGTTGCTTAGGATTCACTTCTCCACACCTCCTACCTTGCAGAAAGTGCTTGCTTTTCTATTTGTAGAATTGCAGCAATTCTTTTCTTAGAGCTCTGGTTCAGTTCACAGGAGTTCAGAATGATTTGATAGCTCTCTAGCTGAATTCCTGGGACCAGACAAAACTAAAGTCTCTTATTCCTCCGCCATCTTGGAATGTCTGTCCTTATGATTTTCCTAATAACATTTTGTTTTCTCTAGCCTACTTTATTATAAGAACATTGTGTATCATACATATAACATTAAAAAATATGTGTTAATTGGCTGTTTATATTATCATTAAAGCTCCTTGTCAACAGTAAGCTACTAGTAAAGTGTTTTGGGGAGTCAAAAGTTCTTTGTGGATATTTTATTGCCCAGGGGTTGGTGACCATCACCCCTGCATGGTTCAAAGCTCAACTGTGTTTCAAAATTGCTAAATAAAAAGGTAACTTATTTCTGTGACTGACTTGCATGGTAATTTATGGTAGCATTGGACATAAATAAGTCTGCAATATTATTATGATAATAATAAAACAATTCCCATTAAGTCTTGCCAAGCTGAGGAGTCAAGGATTAATATTCAGGATTCATCAGGCTAGAGAGTCCCTGTGAATACCATAGGCTCTCATTTGAAAGAATCAGGGTTGCACCCTAGGAGGAGGCAAATTAGAGATATATGAAATCCTCCTCAAGCTGAAATGTGGTCTTAACTGATATTAGTTCCTGTTTAGAATAAGGCGATCAGTTCCCATTTTGAGTATCTAGCAAAGGAAAGAATGAGCCCTCTCTGAAAGAAAATGTGTACAAAATTTATATATTTTCTTTGTCATTCTATACAAAATTAATCATTATATTAAAAGACAGAATCACATGAATCACTGAATTCTACTCATGAAACCAATATTGCACTGTATGTTAATTAACTAGAATTTAAATAAAAATTATAAAAAGACAGAATCATATAACTCAATATGAAGAGAACAAAAATGCCCCAGGCAATGTGAATATACCTGGCAGTGATCCAGATATTGGAGCTAGTAGGTAGTGATTTTAAAATAATGATTAATGTGTTCAAAAAAGTAGAAAAAAAGATTGAGAACTTAGAGAAGCAGAATTTATAAAAAGGAATTAAAATGAAATTCTGAAACTAAAAAATACACTAATTGAATTTCAGAACTCCAGTGAATGGGTTTAATAGCAGATGAGATGCAGCAGAAGACACGGTTAATGAACTGGAAGATGATTTCCTAAAAAGTTTCGAAATAAAAACATTGAGTAGAGAAAGAATAAACAAATTTATAAAAGAGATATGTTTCGTTAAAATTTCTAACATGGGAGTTCAAAAAGAGATCATAGGGCAAAAACAAAATATTTGAAGAGAAATGGCCACATATTATCCAAAACTTGTGAAAACAGTATGCCAACTTATAGATTCAAGAAACTATGTTAAGCCTAAACAGGATAAATGTTGAGAAAAAGCAAACATAGGAACATTGTTTTAAGATTGCTGAAAACATTAGATAAAGATAAAATTTTTAAAGTGATCAGAGAAAAATAAGACACTTTACTTTGAGAGAAGGAGCAGTAAGACTTACGACTATCTTTTAAGGAGGAAACATCATATACCTTAAATATAAATAGAAAAAGAGAGAAAAACCCTCCTTCTTGTTGTATGAGGCCAGCATAACCTTGAAACTAAATGTGTCAAGATTTTTATAAGAAAAGAAAAATTCAAATCAGTTGCATGGATATAGTTGCAAGAAATTTAAATATTAGCAAATTGAATCTAGCAATACATAAAAATAATGTAGCTAAATGGATTTAGTACAGGAATTACAAAGTTTATCATTTGGAAGTTATGGTTTATCATTTGAAAATTATGGTTTATCATTTGAAAATTAACACATCTGATAAATGGAGAAAAATCATATTTCTATTGATAATAAAATTCAGCACTAACTCCTGATATTAGTAATAAAAGAGAACTTAATTTTGATAAGGTATCTACAAAAATAACCCAACAACAAAATCATATTTAAGTTATTGTTTTCCCTCTGAAATCAGAAGAAGGGTGCTCTTTTAACTGTTTCTATTGAACACTGTACTGAGAGTCCTAGTCAGTGCAATAGGGAAAAAAAATAGAAAATAAGGATTGGAAAGGAAGAAATAAGAATTATCTACTGATAACATGATTATGTAACTGTATATACAGGTATCCAAATGGATATACAGACAAGTTAGTAGAATAAAGCAAATATAGGCAAATCCTTGGATGTAAGTTCAATATACAAATATCAATTGTATTTTTATATACCAGCTGTAATCAAATAGTGTTATTTATTGAAAGATCCCACAGATAATAGCATCAAAAAGCATTAGCTATCCAGGAATAAATTTAAAAGAAAGATGTATATAACACATACACTGAAAAGTACAAAACATTATTAAAAGAAAATAAATATATCTAAATCATTTGAAGGCTACGTTATGTTCATAGATATGAAGACTCAATATTTATAAACATGTCAGTTCTTCCCAAATTCATACATTTAATCCTATTTCAATAATTCATTACACTGCATACTTAATGATTTGTACACTTTCATGTACATACATAAAAAGTTCAATTAAAAGACATTTCCCATTAAAACATATACTTGTAAGATCTCAGGAGACTTGCAAATTTTTTGTAGAATGAAGTAAACTTAGATACTATTAGTACTTTAGGGATAAATGATTTTAGCTATGATTTTTTTTTAATTAAAATATTTTTTTATTGAAGTATAATTGACATACAATATCCTATTAGTTTCAGGTATATATCATAGTGATTCACTATTTTTATACATTTCAAAATGATTTCCATGATAAGTCTAATTACCATAAGTGGTGATCTTCTTTAATTACGAATGCTATCTCTGTTTTGTTACATTGTTTGGTTATACAGACTAGATAATATCTTTACAAAATCTTTAGTATGAAATCAGCTTAAGTTTTATATTGAAATATTTAATGTTTTCTCACTTTAGTTAAATGAAGTAAGTGAAGAAAACAAGAAGATGGAGATTCAGGCTAAGAGAGTTCAAGCTCGTTTAGATAATTTACAGGTAAGTTGCCTGCTCTTTTGACACAAGGGATTTTTTTTTTTTTTGAAGATTTTATTTATTTATTTGACAGAGAGAACATGAGAGAGGGAACACAAGCAGAGGGAGTGGGAGAGGGAGAAGCAGGCCTCCCGCTGAGCAGGGAGCCCGATATAGGACTGGATCCCAGGACCCTGGGATCATGACCTGAGCTGAAGGCAGATGCTTAATGACTGAGCCACCCAGGTGCCCCGACACAAGTGAATTTTAAGTGATTTCCTTTGGATTTTCCCACCTTTAATACAATTGTATTTTAATTCATGGATATGTACTGTTGCAGAGGAAGTATGAGTTTATGACAATACAGAGATTGAAAGGAAATTCGCATGCTGCTAATGAAATGAAAAGTTTAAAACAAGATAAAGTACCAGTCTCAAAAACTCACAAGGTATGATACAATTGAAAATTTCTCCAGTAGAAAATAAAGACATTTTCTCTTTGTTCTTGAATCTGTTTTTGGCAAACATCATTTTGGTATGAAAGGATTCACCATAATAATTCCTTTACAGAGAAATATCTGTATAATATTTCTAATATGCTTTTATTTACAAAAGCAAAACAAAATATTTCAGCAGTGTTTCAGGCACAGACCTTAAGCTTAATAAGAGCTTTATTATTCATTGTGTTTTAAGATTCCACAAACTTTCAATGTTTTCTGTCAAGACTGCAATCCATGCCTGAATGGGCTTTATTTATTTTTTCCTAAGGAATTTTTTACTTTGAGGTATAAATTACATACAGTAATATAATGCAGAGATCATTAAGTATATAGCTTAGTCAGTTTTGACAAATGCCTATACTCATGTAACCTGCAACTAGATATAGAACATTTCCATCATCCTAGAAAGTTCCCTTATGTCCCTTCTCAGTTCTTCCTTGCAAGAAGTAGCTGTTAATCTGATTTCTATCACCATGGATTAATTTTGCCTATTTTAGAACTTTAGTCAGTGGGGTTGTATAGTATGCTCTCATCTGGGTAAGGCTTATTTTGCTCATCATAACATTGGGTGTATCAATAGTTTGTTCCTCTGTATTGCTCAGTAGTATTCTACTGTTTGAATATATCACAATTTGTTTATCCATTCTTCTTTTAATAGACACCTGGGCTATTTCTACTTTTTGTCTATTATGAATAAAGCTGCTAAGAATGTTTGTGTACAAGGCTTTCAGTGGACAGATGTTTTCATTCCCCTTGGAAATACAAGCAAGACTGGAATTTCTGGGTCATAGATATTTGACTTTTTGTGAAACTGCCAGTTTTCCGAAGCAGTTATACCATTTTATACTCCTACTAGCAATGTTTGAATGTTGTGGTTACTCCAAACTATGCCAACATTTGGTGTTTTCACGCTTTTTCATTTTGACGTTTTCAGCGGGTGGCTAGTGATATTTCACTGTGGGCTGTTAATAATTTTGATAAATCCTCTAGTTCTTTTCATGAAGTGGGAAGACAGCATCATTTAAAGATAGCTGTGGAGGAATCTCAATTACAAAATCAGGAGCCACCATTGGGCAGTGTGACTCTGAAGGTGTTAACTGTCTGGCTGGCCTGTGATGAAGATATCATGGCTCCGCAGGACCAAATTCAACAAAAGATTGCTGTGCAGAGAATATGCAGGGAATAATCTCAATCTTTTGGTATCGGTTGAGACCTGATTCGTGATCCAGTATGTGGTCTATTCTGGAGAAAGTTCCATGTGTGCTCGAGAAGAATGGGTATTCTTTTGTTTTAGGGTGGAATGTGCTGTATATATTTATGAGGTCCATCTGGTCCAGTGTGTCATTCAGAGCTCTTTTTTCTTTGTTGATTTTCTCCTTAGATGATCTGTCTGTTGCTGAGAGTGGACTATTGAGGTCTCCTACAATTAACGTATTGTTGTCAATATGACTCTTTATTTTGGTTAACAGTTGGCTTATGTAGATGGCTGCTCCCAGGTTGGGGGCATAGATATTTACAATTGTTAGATCTTCTTGTTGGATAGACCCTTTAAGAATGATATAGTGTCCTTCTGTGTCTCTAACTACATTCTTTAGCTTAAAATCTAATTTGTCTGATATAAGAATTGCTACCCCAGCTTTCTTTTGAGGTCCGCTGGCATGGAAGATGGATCTCCATCCCTTCACTTTCAGTCTGGATGTATCTTTAGGTTCAGAATGAGTCTCTTGTAGATAGCATATGGATGGGTCCTGTCTTTTAATGCAATCTGCAACCCTGTGCCGTTTTATGGGAGCATTTAGGCCATTCACGTTGAGAGTGATTATTGAAAGATATGAATTTATTGTCATCTTGTTGCCTGTGAAGTCCTTGTTTCTATAGATTGTCTCTGTAAATTTCTGTGCTATGTTACTCTTGGGGTCTTTCTCCTTTTATAGACGCCCCCCTTAATATTTCTTGCAGGGCCAGCTTAGTGGTCACATATTCTTTCAGTTTCTGCCAGTCTTGGAACCTCTACATCTCTCCATCCATTCTAAATGACAGCATTGCCTGATAAAGTATTCTTGGCTGCATGTTCTTCTCATTTAGTACCCTGAATATGTCTTGCCAGGCCTTTCTGGCTTGCCAGGTCTCTGTGGATAGGTCTGACGTTATTCTGATGTTCCTCCCTCTGTACGTAAGGAATCTCTTCCCCCTAACTGCCCTTAAGATGGTTTCCTTTGTTCTAAGATTTGCAAGTTTTACTATTACATGCTGGGGTGTTGGCCTGTTTTCCTTGATCTTGGGAGGGGTCCTCTCTGCCTCTAGGACACAAAGGTTTGTTTCATTCCCCAAATTAGGGAAGTTCTCAGCTACGATTTGGTCAAATATATCTTCTAGTCCTTTCTCTCTCCACCCCCTGAGTGATCCCAATAATTCTGACATTGGAACATTTCATGGTGTCACTTATTTCTCTGATTCTATTTTCATGGATTTTGAGTTATTTTTCCCTGGCCCCCTCTTTTTCCTTCTTGTCTATTAATTGGTCTTCTAGATCACTAATTCGTTCTTCTGCCTCGCTTAACCTAGCTGTTAGATTATCTAGATTAGTTTGGATCTCGATAGCATTTTTAAATTCTGCCAATTCAGCTTTCATTTCTGCCCTTAGAGACTCTTATGTTGCCATTAATCGATTTCTCCATTCTAGCTATCATCTTCACAATTGCTAGCCTGAACTCCATCTCCGACATCTTGGTTATATCTGTATCCATTTGTAAATCTGTGGTATAAGTCATAGTCTCTGAGTCTTTCCTATTTGGGGGGTTCCTCCTCCTAGTCATTCTGTTGATGGGTGGTTGAGGGAATGTATAGAGTCCAAATTATTGACCACAACCCAAGCAAGATGCACCTGTTTTATAGGGACGTTAGGCTTGCTGGCCTCTTGTTCGTCCAGCCTGCCTTCTGGGGGAGGGGACTGCCACACTGTTACTCAGGCATCCCTGTTTGGGTAGAGTTGCCCTGCCCCCTATGACGGGGAATGGGCTCAGTGAAAACCGGTTTTTGGGGGGCTTTTGTTCTCTAGTGGTTTCCCTGGTGGCTTTCCTCATCTCCTCTGAGAGTCAGAGCAGAAGAGACCGTTTCCAACCCTCTGCCTCAGAACGGAGAGATCACAGTCTGTTCTTCAGTGAGCTCTCCAGGCCACACTATCTCTGTTTCTGTGTGTGCTGCCTTAAACTTCACGTCCTGGGTTGTGTGCCCCTCAGCAGCGCTCCCAGTCCTCGCCTCCAGATCGGGGCATGTCTCTGCCCTTTGTGCTTCTAAAACCACCAGGTCCCCCCAGTTCGCATGCGGGGCCCCGCTGGTTTCAGTCCAGGGGGCTGCCCTAAAGTCCTTTCCCTGCTGCTACCGGTCTGTGAGTCTGTGCCCCTGCTACCGGTCTGTGAGTCTGTGCCCTGTCCACAACGTGGGAGGCTATTGCTCACTGGCGGTGTAGGATCCCACCGGCTTGGCTCCCTCCCCCTTCCGTTTATCCTCTGATATCTGCCCACAGAATCACGGCCCCCCGCTTCGTACCTCGAAACCAAACACCTGCGATATTCTGTTTATAGAGATCCAGATCTATCTTTGTACATCTCGGGCTGATTTCGTGGGTGTTCAGAGTGGTCCGGTAGATATCCAGCTCAGTTCCAGGGACTGGTTGGAATAGGGTCCCCTACTCCTCAGACCATAAAAGACCATAATGCTTTTAAACTGGAACTCAATCACAAGAAAAAAATTGGCAGATATTCAAACACTTGGAAGTTAAAAACGACTCTGCTCAAGAATGTTTGGGTCAACCAAGAAATCAAAGAAGAACTTAAACAATTCATGGAAACCAATGAGAACAAAAGCACTTCAGTCCAAAACCTATGGGATACTGCAAAGGCGGTCCTAAGGGGGAAATACATAGCCATCCATGCCTCACTCAAAAAAATAGAAAAATCTCGAATTCACCAACTAACTCTACACCTTAAAGAACTAGAGAAAAAGCAATAAACGATGCCTAAGCCACGCATTAGAAGAGAAATAATTAAGATTAGAGCAGAGATCAGTGAATTAGAAACCAGAAACACAGTAGATCAGATCAACGAAACTAGAAGCTGGTTCTTTGAAAGAATTAATAAGGTCGATAAACCACTGGCCAGACTTATCCAAAAGAAAAGAGAAAGGACCCAAATTAATAAAATTATGAATGAAAGGGGAGATTCACGACTAACACCAAGGAAATAGAAACAATTAATAGAAATTATTATCAACAACTATATGCCAATAAATTAAGCTACCTGGGAGAAATGGATGCCTTCCTGGAAATCTATAAACTCCCAGGACTGATACAAGAAGAAATTGACAACCTGAATAGGTCAATAACCACTAATGAGATTGAAGCAGTGATCAAAAACCTCCCAAAAAACAAGAGTCCAGGGCCTGATGGATTCCTTGGGGAATTCTACCAAACATTCAAAGAAGAAATAATACCTATTCTCCTAAAGCTGTTTCAAAAAATAGAAACAGAAGGAAAGCTTCCAAACTCATTCTGTGAGGCCAGCATTACCTTAATCCCCAAACCAGGCAAAGACCCCATCAAAAAGGAGAATTTCAGACCAATATCCCTGATGAATATGGATTCCAAAATGCTCAACAAAATCCTAGCTAATAGGATCCAACGATACACGAAAAGGATCATCCACCACGACCAAGTGGGATTTATCCCCGGGATGCAAGGGTGGTTCAACACTCGCAAATCAATCAATGTGATAGAACACATTAATAAGAGGAGAGAGAAGAACCATATGGTCCTCTCAATTGATGAAGAAAAAGCATTTGACAAAATACAGCATCCTTTCCTGATTAAAACTCTTCAGTGTATAGGGATAGAGGGAACGTTCCTCAAGTTCACAAAATCCATCTATGAAAAACCCACAGTGAATATCATCCTCAATGGGGAAAAGCTGAGAGCTTTTCCCTTAAGATCAGGAACATGAGAAGGATGCCCACTCTTGCCATTGTTGTTCAACATAGTAGTAGAAGTCCTAGCAACAACAATCAGACAACAAAAAGAAATAAAAGGTATTCAAATTGGCAAAGAAGAAGTCAAACTCTCTCTCTTCGCAGATGACATGTTACTTTATGTGGAAAATCCAAAAGACTCCACCCCCAAATTACTAGAACTCATACAGCAATTCAATAATGTGGCAGGATACGAAATCAATGCACAGAAATCAGTTGCTTTCTTATACACTAACAACGCAACTGTAGAAAGAGAAATTAGCGAAATGATTCCATTTACTATAGCACCAAAAACCATAAGATACCTCAGAATAAACCTAACCAAAGAGGTAAAGGATCTATACTCTAGGAACTACAGAACACTCATGAAAGAAATTGAAGAAGACACAAAGAGATGGAAAAACATTCCATGCTCATGGATCGGAAGAATAAACATTGTTAAAATGTCTATGCTACCCAGAGCAATCTATACCTTCAACACCATCCTGATCCAAATTCCAATGACATTTTTCAAAGTGCTGGGACAAACAATCCTAAAATTTGTATGGAATCCGAAAAGACCCTGAATCACCAAGGAAATGTTGAAAAAGACAGAGGGAGAAGTAGGCTCTCCGCTGAGCAGGGAGCCCAGTGTGGGGCTCGATCCCAGGACCCTGGGATCATGACCTGAGCTGAAGGCGGACACTTAATGGACTGAGCCACTCAAGCATCCCTCAGTTTCCTTTTTTTTTTTTTAAGTAGCCTCCACGCTCTGGATGGAGCACAGTGTGGGGCTTGAACTCACGAATCTGAGAATCAAGACCTGAGGTGATATCAAGAGTCGGATGCCTAACCTACTGAGCCACCCAGTCATTCCTCAATTTCCTTCTTAAGATGGGTTTTCTCTCCTTCTCTTAGCCATCATTTAACATGTTTCTTATGTTAATTGGAGATGTTTGATTTGAAATTTCCTTTGGGGAAGCTTTTTCATTCAGTACATATTTTAGTGACCTTTAGGTAAATTATTCTATAATCTCCCAATTTAAAGCTTGCTCTTGAAATTTTATGAGACTGTGAATGGAAATAAATGTTTGATATAATTTTTTATCTATAGGTACCACTTAATGCACAAGTGTATGAAGTTTTAACTGTCTTCATGGACTGGATTTCAGATCATCACCTTAGTAAAATAAAAAGTGAAGAATCTGGAATGGATGGTGAAAAGCCGCTACTCAAATTTGCTTCTCAGAGAAATGATATTCAGGAGAAGTGTATAAAGGTTTGTTTTTTGTTTTGATATATATGATTCATGAAGATTAAAACTGGAAAGCCTGTGGTATGTGTTACAAGAGAAAAAAATATTGAAAGTATTTTTGATAGAAAATTGCCCATACCAATAGTTCTAAAAAGATTCGTTCCCAACTTAATTAAGGTTAATTCATACTTTTACTTTTCTTAACATAGTGGGAATTTCTTTTAAAAATAGAGACTACAAATTAAGAACTTACTCTAAAAATGGCAAAAATAATTTTATACTACTTACGTAAATGATCAGTGATATGAATAAGTCCTGAAAACACATCATTTTGGGTTCAAATTCCACTAAACTAATTTTTTTTTTTGCCATGAAAGGATAAAAAGTCTATTTGTAAGGGGCTTCTCATTAACAAAAATAAGTGACCATTTTCTTAAGTTACAGACATTAATTTGGATATTCATATTCATGATTTCTAGTTAGTAAATGTGGTCATTAGAGGTTGACAATTATATTCTACAAGAAATATATTTAAAAATTTGAGGAGTAGACATCTAAAGTTGTTTGTTTGGTTTAATGTTTTCAGAAGTAATTTCATAATTGTTGAATATTGGCCAGGGTTCCATTTTAGAAAATTATTTCCAGTTTTCATCCTTACCTAAAATATTTCTTCTAAATGCCTTTTCTGCTTGGCAGAATAATGACCTTCCAGATGTTCATATCCTAATCCCCGTATGTTATGTTCCGTGGTAGAAGTGACCTTCCACTAGAGATTGACCGGGATTGTCTGGGTGGGCCCAGTAATCCTGTGAGCTTTTAACCAGACAGAGGAGCAGAAAAGTAGGTCAGAAACTCAGCCCATGCTTGCTGGCTTTGAAGATGGAGTAAAAGGGCCATGAGCCAAGTCATGCTTCTAGAAATTACTTTAGTTTTAGTTATATTTAAGTCTTTGCTTCATTTTTAGTTTTCAGTTTTTTGTCTCTGGTACAGGGTAAGGGTCTAACTTCATTTTTCACATGTGGATATCCGGTTTTCCCAGCCCCATTTATTGAAGAGACCATCTTTTTCCCCATTGAGCGATACTGGCACCCTTGACAAACATCATTTCACCGTGTATGTGAGGTCTTATTTGTGGGCTTTCTATCCCATTGGTCTGTATATCTCTCTTTATGCGAATACCATAATATTTTAATTACTGTAGCTTTGTAGCAAGTTTGAAATCAGGAAGTGTGAGACCTTCAACTTTGTTCGTTTTCAAGATTTTTTTTTTTTGTCCATTCATTGTGCCTGTAGATTCCATAGTAGTATTCTATGTTATATAAAAGTTTTACATTTTTATGTAGTTAAACTCATATCCTTTCTTTTATTTCTACCACTGCATCAGTGTTAAAATAGACTTCTCTTGCCCCCAACATTTGAAAAATCTTTAACTTTGTATTTTTTTTTCCAGGCTTTTTATTTTTTCATGGTTAACTTCAAAATATTTAATTCATCTATGATATATTTTGATGTAAGGAATACAGTAGAGATACACTTTCATTTTTTAAATGGTAAACAAGTTGTCCTTGTGGATTAACTCCTATTTTATCCATTGATTTGAAATGTATGTGAAATATATATTGTATATGAAATGTATTTATGAGGTGGGGTCTATTTTTATAGTCACTACTCTGTTCCATTGATCTGTATGTTCCTGTACTACTACTGCAGTGTTCTGATTAATTCAGACTTTAATATATGATTATACACAGCCAGGAAGTTTCTGTTATTCTTACAAGAAATTTTTAATTTTCTAAAATACTCATTTTAATATAATTTTTAAAGGCTTTTCATGTTTTATTGTTACTACACTTAATTTCTGGATTGATTAAGAATTGATATCTTTATAATAAGTTTTCCCATCCTTCCTTTTATATAATTAGTTTTTCATGTTCTTAAATGAAGTTTATAATTTTATATATGTGTATTTTACATGTTTCCTTTTTCATTTATTTTACTAGTTTTGGAATTTTTTTTGGTATTATGAATATGATTTTTTTTCCATTCTCTAAAATTGGATATTTGATAGTATTTGGAAGATTTTTATATTTTTAGCAACTGGGACAGAAATCATTAGTTCTGATAATTTAAAAAAAATGTTTTTCTTGTGTTTTCTAGTTAAGTGATCACATTATTTAGAATTAATGAAAATATTGTCTGCTTAAATGTTAAATATTTTATTCCATTTTCTCATCAATTTTGCAAGTTGATATATATAAAAGACAGGATTTTTCTGTTTGCTTTACATAGTCCTTCCAGAATAAGGTAAATAATAGAGGTGATAGCAGATAGCATCCCTGTCTTGGTCTGCCTCTAATGGCTCCACTTTTGAAGGGTTTCACAATAAAATATGATTGGTTTTTTAAAAATCAGGGTTTTTTCTTATACAAAATTAGACTCTAGGTAATAGTTCTCTATGTTCCTTTCGTTTTTTCCTCTTTTGTACTAAGCTGGAAGATTTTCAGAGACAGGGGTATTATCTTAACTCCCTCTCCATGACCTCAGTTCTCCTTTGTAGGTTTTAGGAGCTCAAATAACTTTTTTGTGAATTGAGCATTTATGGGAGATATCTGAAAATTCTATTTTGTGTATAGAAAATTCTTTTTTGTGTTAAAATAGATTATATAGGTGCTCGTATTTTTTAAAGTATAATTAACATACAATGTTATTAGTTTTAGGTGTGCAGCATATTGACCAAACAGTTCTATACATTACTCAGGCTCACCATTTTGTGTAGTCACCCTCTGTCACCATATTTTATTACAATATTATTGACTGTATTCCCTAAACTGTGTTTTCATCTCTGTGACTTACTTATTTTCTAACTGAAAGTTTATACCACTTAATCCCTTTTATTTATTTCACCCATTCCCCAACCCACCTCCTTTCTGGCAATCACCAGTTTGTTGTCTGTATATAAGGGTCTGTCCATTCGTTCATTCATTTGTTTATTCCTTTATTAGTTTATTTTTTGGATTCCACATACAAATGAAATCATAAAAAAGAAACGGACACCTCAGGGTCCATCCATGTTGCTGCATATGGCAAGATCTCATTCTTTTTTATGGCTGGGTAATATTCCATTGTATGTTAACATAACCATATGTTGCTCTTTATTCATTCATCTATCAATGGGCACTTAGGTTTCTTCCATATCTTGGCTGTGATAAATAATGCTGCAGTAAACACAGGGTGCACCTATCTTTTGAGTGTATGCTTTATTTTCTTTGGGAAACACCTAGCAGTGGAATTATTGGATCATATGGTGATTCTATTTTTGAGTTTTTGAGGAACCTCCATACTGTTTTCCATAGTGGCTGTACATCCCTGTCAACAGTATATGAAGATTCCCTCTTCTTCACACCTTGCCAACACTTATTTCTTGTCTTTGATAATAGCCATCCTAAGAGGTATGAGGTAATACCTCATTGTGGTTTTAATTTGCATTTCCCTGATGATTAGTGAAGTAGAGCATTTTTTCATCAGTTGGCCTGTTGTCTTCTGTTGGCCATCAGTATGTCTTATTTGGAAAAATATCTGTTCAGGTTCACTTCCCGTTTTAATCAGATTATTTGGGTTTTTTTGGTGTTGGGTTATATAAGTTCTACATATATTGTGGATATTAACCCTTTATCAGATATATCATTTACACATATCTTCTTCCTTTCATTAGGTTGCCTTCTGTTTTGTGGATGGTTTCCTTTGTTATACAAAAGCTTTTTATTTTGGTGTGGTCCCAATAGTTTATTTTTTGCTTTTGCTGCCCTTGCCTGAGGAGACATATCTAGAAAAATGTTGCTAAGGCTGATGTCCAAGGGAGTATTGCCATTGTTTTCTTCTAGGAATTTTATGATTTCAGGTCTCCGATTTCACATTTAGGTCTTCGATCCATTCTGAGTTAATTTTTGTGTATGGTGTAAGGATGTGGTCCAGTTTCATTCTTTTGCATGTAGCTGTCCAGTTTTCCCAACACCATTAATTGAAAAGACTGTCTTTTCCCCATTGTATATTCTTTCCTCCTTTTTTATAGATTAGTTGATCACATAAGCATGGGTTCTGGGCTCTCTGTTCTGTTGAATTGATCTATGTGTCTATTTTTGTGGCTCTATCATGGTTTTGATTACTACAACTTCATAGTATATCTTGAAATCTGGGTTTGTGATACCTCCAGTTTTCTTTCTCAAGATTGTTCTTGCTATTTGGAGTCTTTTGTGGTTCCATACAAATTTTAGGATTATTTGTTCTAGTTCTGTGAAAAGTGCTGTTGGTATTTTGATAGGGATTGCATTAAATGTTTAGATTACTTTGGGTAGTATGGACATTTTAACAATATTTAATTCTAACAGTAAATGAGCACAGAATATCTTTCCATTTGTGTAGTCTTCAGTTTCTTTCATAATTTTCAGAGTACAGGTCTTTAACTTCCTTGGTTAAGTTTATTCCTAGGTATTTTATTCTTTTTGGTTCAATTTTAAATGGGATTATTTTCTTAATCTCTCTTTCCACTTCTTCATTATTAGTTTATAGAAATGCAGCTGATTTCTATATATTAATTTTGTATCCTGCCACTTTACTGAATTCATTTATCAGTTGTAATAGGTTTTGATGTAACCTTTAGTGACACTTTAATTTCTTCCTGACCAATTTGGATGCCTTCTATTTCTTGTTTGATTATTGCAAGTAGCATTTCTAGTACTATGTTGAATAAAAGTGGTAAGAGTGGACATCCTATTTTTGTTCCTGATCTTAAAGGAAAGGCTTTCAGTTTTTCACATTGAGCATGTTAGCTTTGGATTTGTCATATATTGCCTTTATTATGTTGAGGCATGTTCCTATAAACCCACTGTGTTGAGAGGTTTTATCATGAATGTATATCATATTTTGTCAAATGCCTTTTCTGAGTCTGTGGAGACAGTCATATGTTTTTTATTCTTTCTCTTGTTAGTGTGGTGTATCACATTGATTGGTTTGCAAATATTGAACCACTTTTGCATTCCTGGAATAAATCCTACTTAATTGTGGTAAATGATCTATTGCATTGCTGAATTTGGTTTGCTAGTATTCTTTTTTTAAAGATTTTATTTATTTATTAGAGAGAGAGAGAGAGAGCGTGTGCACAAGCAGGGGGAGCGGCAGGCAGAGGGAGAAGCAGGCTCCCTGCTTAGCAAGGAGCCCAGTGCAGGACTCAATCCCTAGGACCCTGGGGTCATGACCTGAGCCGAAGGCAGACGCTTAACTGACTGAGCCACCCAGGCATCCCGGTTTGCTAGTATTTTATTGAGGATATTTGCATCTATATTTATCAAAGATATTGTTCTGTAGTTCTTTTTTTGTGTAGTGTTTTTATCCAGTTTTTGTATCAGGATAATGCTGGTCTTGTGGAATGAAGTTTTTCCTCTTTTTTTTTTTTTGGAATAGTTTGAGAAGAAAAGGTATTAGCTTCTTTAAATGTTTGGTAGAATTTGCCTGTGAAACCATCTGGTTCTGGACTTTTGTTTGTTGGTAGTTTTTTGATTCCTGACTCAATTTTATTACTTGTAATCGGTCTGTTCAAGTTTTCTATTTCTTCCTGATTCAGATTTGGAAAGTTATATATTTCTGGGAATTTATCCATTTCTTGTAGATTGTCTAATTTGTTGGCATATAATTTTTCATAATATTCTCTTATAATCCTATGTCATGTTTGTTTTATTTCTACTTTTTTATTCTGTTATTTGAGTTCTCTGAACTTTTTCTTGATGAGTCTGGCTAAAGGTTTATCAATTCTGTTTATTTTTTCAAAAAACCAGCTCCTAGTTTCATTGATCTTTTTAATTTGTTTTAGTGTCTATTTTGTTTATTTTTGCTCTGATCTTTATCATTTCCTCCCTTCTACTAGCTTTGAGTTTGTTACTTTTCTTTCTAGCTCTTTTAGGTCTAAAGTTGTTGTTTATTGGGGATTTTTTTTTTTTCTTTTCGAGGTAGACCTGTATTGGTATTAACTTCCCTCTTAGAACCACTTTTGCTGCATTCTAAAGATTTTTGACTGTTGTGTTCTCATTTTCATTTGTCTCCATGTATTTTTTATTTCTTCTTTGATTTCTTGGTTCACTCATTCATTGTTTATTAGCACGTTATTTTGCCTGCGTGTTTTTGTGTTCCTTCCAGAATTTTTCTTGTAATTGATTTCTAGTTTCCTACCATTGTGGTTAGAAAAGATGCTTGATACAATTTCAGTCTTCTTAAATTTATTGAGACTTGTTTTATGGCCCAACATGTGATCTGCCCTGGAGATTGTTATATATGTACTTGAAAAGAATGTATATTCTGCTGTTTTTGAACGGAATGTTATCTGTCTGTATATATTAGGTCCATCTGTCTAACGTGTCATTCAAAGCCACTGTTTCCTTGTCGATTTTCTGTGTGGTTGATCTGTCCATTTTCTAAGTTGGCTATTAAATTTTCCTGCTATTATTTTATTACTGTCAATTTCTCCCTTTATGTCTGTTAATAATTGCTTCCTCTATTTGGTTGCTCCTATGTTGGGTATATGGATATATACAATTTATATCCTCCTTGTTGGATTGTTCCTTTTATCATTATGTAGTACCCTTCTTTGCCTTTTGTTACAGTCTTTGTTTTAATGCCTATTTTGTTTGATACAAGTATTGCTACTCCAGCTTTTCTTTCTCTTCTATTTGCATGGTTTCTCTAGCCCTTCACTTTCACTCTATACGTATCTTTAGGTTTGAAGTGAGTCTCTTGTAGGCAGCATATGGGTGAGTCTTGTTTCTTTATCCATTCAGACACCCTATGTCTTTTTATTGGAGCATTGAGTTCATTTACATTTAAAGTAATTACTGATAGGTATGTACTTAATTTGGCATTTTTTAAATTGTTTTCTGGTTGTTTTGTTGTTCTTTTCTTTTCCTTTTTTTCTTCTCTTGCTCTCTTCCTTTGTAACTTGATGGCTTTCTTTAGTATTATGCTGGGATTCCTTTCTCTTTATTTTTTTGTGTATCTATTACAGGCTTTTGATTTGTGGTTACTGTTAGGTTCATGTATAACATCTTAGGTGTTAGTAGTCTATATTAAGTTGGTAGTTGGTTAAGTTCAGACACATTCTGAAAGCACTAAATTTTTACCTCCTCTCCACGTTTTATGTATATGATATTATATTTTACATCTTTCTATTTTGTGTATCCTTTCACTGATTTTTATAGATATAATTGATTTTACTACTTTTGTGTTTTAACCTTCATATTGGCTTTACAAGTGATTAATTTACTATCTTTACTAAATGTTTGCTGTTATCTGTGAAATTTTTTACTTTCATTATTTTCTTCTATGGCCTTTTCTTTCCACTAAAGAATTCCTTTTAGTATTTCTTGTAAGGTTGATTTCATGGTGATGAGCTCCTTTTGCTTTTGTTTGCCTGGGAAACTCTTTATCTTTCCCTGAGTATTCTTGATTGCAGGTTTTTTCCTTTCAGTGCTTTGAATATAGTATGCCACTCTCCTCTGGCCTACAGAGTTTCTGCTGAAAAATCCACTGATAGACTTATGGGGCTTCCTGTGTATGTAACTCTTTTCTCTTGCTGCTTTTGAAAGATTTCTCTCTATCACCACATTTTGCCATTTTAATATGTGTCTTGGTGTGGATCTTTTTGGCTTAATCTTGATAGGGGCTCTCCTTGCTTCCTGGATTTGGAGATCTGTTTTCTTCCCCACATTTGGGAAGTCTTCAGTTATTATTTCTTCAAAGAAGTTTTCTGCCCCCTTCTCTCTCTCTTCTCCTTCTAGGATCCCTATAATGCAAATATTAATATGCTTGATGTCACTGGTTTTCTAAATCTCTTCTCATTTATTATTATTATTTGCTGTTCAGTCTGGTTGCTTTTCATTACTCTTTTATTTTATTTTTTTCTAAGATTTTAAAATTTTTATTTATTTGACAGAGAGACAGCGAGAGAGGGAACACAAGCAGGGGGAGAGGGAGAGGGAGAAGCAGGCTTCCCCTGGAGTAGGGAGCCTGATGCAGGGCCTGATCCCAGGACCCCAGGATCATGACCTGAGCTGAAGGCAGATGCCCAACAGCTGAGCCACCCAGGTGCCCCCATTACTCTTTTAGATCAGTGATCTGTTCTTCTGCCTCCTGTAACCTACTACTGATTATCTCTCATGTATTTTTTATTTCAGTTAATGAATTCTTCATCTCTTACTGGTTTTTTTTTAATATCTTCTGTGTATGTTGAAGTTCTCACGGAATTCATACACTCTTTTCTCAAGTTCAATGAGTATCTTTTTGGTCATTACTTTGAATTATTTATCTCAGTTCCCCTTTGCTCTTTTGCTGTGGTTTTGTCCTGTTCTTTGTGTTGGGACATATTTCTTTGTCTCCTCATTTCATCTAACTGTCTGTGTTTTTTCTATGTATTAGGTAGGTCAGCACTGTCACTTCATCTTGAAAATGGTGGCCTTGTGTAGAAGAGGTCCTGTGGTGCCTGTAGCACTGTGCCCCCGGTCACCAGAACCAGGTGCTCCAGGTGTGTCTCCTATGTAGGCTGCTTGTGCCCTTCTGTAGTGTCTGAGCCTTCAGCCCATCTGGCTGCAGTGATCCTGCTTTGCCTGCTGTTGGCATACTGGGCAGGATTTGGTTTTTATGCCACTCAGGCTATGGGCTTGTAGGTGGGTGGTGCCAGCGGTCAGGCTAGCTGTCTACAGTTAGCCACTCAGCTGCACTTGCAGGGCACTGAGCAGTATTTGTCCCAGCAGGGCTAACTAAGAGGCTTTCCTTGGTGTGTGGAGTTGGCAGTCAGACTAGATTCTGCATTTAAGCCTCTCTACCATAGATGCCAGGGCACCCAATGGCAGGGCTTTCTCCTGTGCAACCAGCTAAAAGACTCAGCTGCTGGAACTGTGGGCAAGCTGGTGTGTGAGGTTATCTCTCCTCCCCAGGGCAAGAGTCATTTTGGAATGGTGCGCACCCCTGCCAGGGCTGCTTGCTGGGTGTGGTGGGGCTGGAGCAGCTTTGGATGGATGCCTGGTGAGGAGGGTGTGTTGGATGGGGCAGGTTTGTAGGCGATCACTGGACTGGCATGAGGCATGCAATATTAGCAAGATAGATGGAGAGTTTTAGCCCTGGCTCCTGCAAGTGTCTGGCTATCTAGTCTGGGGGAGGGAAAGAAGAATGGTGCCTGCTGGCACTCTTGTTCTTAGAGGAATCTGAAGATCCCTGCCTCTCCACTACACCTTGTGAGATAAGTAAATAAATCTTTACATAAACCCCAGGTGCTTTTCAAACTGCTGCTTCTGTGCTGTGTCTTGGAGCTGGAATTATTTATTATCCTGGCTCTTTAAGGGTGGAGACTCAGTTTTCTGTTGCCTGCTGGCTCTCCCAGAGTTAAGCCTGGCCTGCTGATTTTTAAAATACCTGGAGTTAAGCCTGGCTGATTTCAAAAGCTCCCAAAGTTAAGCCCCACTGGTTTTCAAAGCCAGATGTTACAGGGACTCCTCTTCCCAGTCTTCCCAGTGTGAGTCCCCAGTGCCTGGGGTGCCTGCTGTGGAGTCTGATCCTCTCGCTTCTCTGTGCTTGTGGTGTCCCTCGTATTTGTGGTTAGTCTTACTGGGGGTTTGGTTTCCAACCACATCCCTGCCCCTCCTCCCGTTTCGAAGTCGCCTCCTCTGTACAGTTAACTGTGGAAGGTCTATTCTTCCAGTCTTCAGGCTGTTTGCATAGTGAGTTGCATAGGTATAGCTGTTACTTTGGTGTGGGTGGGACAAGGTGAGCTCAGGATGCTCTTACTCTACCATCTTCCAATGGATTACCTACTTATTCATAGTTTTAAAAATCCTTCCACATATATTGTTTCATGTAAACCTCAAAGCAATTGTTGTGAGATAATCAGTACAGCTATTATGCCAGTTTCACAAGCAGTATTAAGAGAGTTTTGAGATTTTATTATTTTACATGGCTAGGAAGGAAATGGCAGATTTGGAATTTAGTGCATGTACTTTTTACTGTCTTGTCTCTTAATAATCCATGATAAAAAACAAAATTGAAATAAGTCTTTATAAAGGGTATAAGCATCAACAGTTTTCCTTAAGTGGTTAGCTACTCATCCTTTATTGCCTTTGTCAATCAGAATTTTCTTTAAAGTTGATAGAACTCGTTATCTACTAAGATATTGAAGTGGGAGAGCTAGGTTCTTGTCTCACAGAGTCGAAGAATGAATCTTGTGGCCAATGGAGAGTGAGTAAAGCGATAGTTTATTAAGTGAGATACACAAAAAGCTCTCAAGAGTGAGAGGGGTCCTGACAGGGTTGCCAACAAGGGCCTTTAGGGTTGCTTTTTTATAGAAAGCTAACCAGGGAACTTAAATCCTTTAAACATCTCTATTGATAACCATTGACAAGGACTAGTGATAACACCTTCAATGCCTTACTTCCTTTTTAGGGTCTGGTTATTCTTTGTTGGTCACAGGTGATTATCATAAAAAAGACACCCACCCCCCACACCTAGGGCAGGGTGATCCTAGGGTAGGGTGGTCCAATTTGTTCCCTTATCTTTGGTTTTCCCACACCTCCACATTTTTTGGATTTCTGTGAGCCTGATCACATAGCCCCCTATCTATCTCTCCTTACCTAGCCCCACCTGTCCCTTACTCAATATTAAAATTCAAGTTTCAGTGATGTACAAAAGTCTGTTCTAGACTGCACAGTTAAAATAGTAATAGAATATGAAATAATTGTTTAAAATAGCTTTGAAGGGGCATCTGGGTGGCTCAGGCAGTTAAGTGTCTGCCTTTGGCTCAGGTCATGATCCCGGTCCCAGGATCTAGCCCCGTGTCAGGGCTTCCTGCTCAGTGGGGAGTCTGCTTCTCCCTCTCCCTCTGTTCCTCCCTTGCTTGTGCATGTGTTCTCTCTCACTCTCTTTCTGTCTCTCTCTTGCTCTCAAATAAATAAAATCTTTTAGAAATATATAAATAAAAATAAAATAGCTTGGAAACTTATATGGTAGCTAAGATTGTCATAAGTACAAGTCCCTGGGAAAGCCATATCTCTCCATCTGTATCTATTCAGTCATCCATCCATTAGAGGGTCAACTATTTTATCACTTTTACTTTACCTCACAAATATCTATTAAATTCCTATTATTTTTAATATATGATAAATGTGGATATTTTCTCCATGTTGAAAGGCTGAAGGTTGGCATGCAAAAAAATTATTACAAGAATTACTGAGCTCTCTTTAGGAATGACACATTTGGTATCAATAGATTTCCTGTCAGGTCTTTCATTACCATGTATTTTCTGTGTGCTAGCTATTATCTCATTTCTACATATTTCTTGAATGCTTAATTGACTGTTTTGTATATTTAAAAATAACTGCATCTTGATTCTATACTTTAATTTTTTTTAATTTTATTTATTTATTCATGAGAGACAGAGAGAGAGGCAGAAGCAGAGGGAGAAGCAGGCTCCCCGCTCCACAGGGAGCCTGATGCGGGACTCAATCCCAGGAGACTCTGGGATCATGACCTGAGCCGAAAGCAGACGCCCAACTGACTGAGCCACCCAGGCGCCCCTTGATTCTATACTTTGAAAGTTCATTGATGTTTTGGGAAGCTGTTAGAGACCCAAAATGAAGCTTTTAGTACTGTTTCCCTTTATGTATTGATTCCAGAAGAAAAGTAACCTAGAATTTCTAGCCTATTAAAATACGAAATTTGAAGTAATAATTTCTTTTATAAATATTTGGAATGCAATAATCGCAAAAAATTGCGGTTTAGAGGTCTTACTAAAATATTTAACTGGTCCATATACAGATTTCCACAGGTGGCCCCCAAATATTTTTTTATATTTAGTTTCAAATTAGAATCTAACAAGGCAGATATCCATAGAACCCTCCATTCAGCAATTGCAGAATATACATTCCTCTCAAGTGCACCTGGAACGTTTTCCAGCCTAGCACATATGCCAGGCCATAAAAGAAACCTTAATAAATTATAAAAAGTATGTTTTCTGACCACAGTGGGATGAAATTAGAAATCAGTAACAGAACAAAATTTGAGAAAATAACAAATATATGGAAACTAAATATAATATATGCCTTAATAAACAACTGGCCAATGAAGTAATCACACAGGAAATAGAAAGCAAGATGAAAAAAAAAAGAAAACACATGTACCAGAATGTGTGGGATACAGCTAGAACAATACTTTGAGGGAAATGTGTAGCTACAAATGCCTACCTTAGAAAAGATGAACATTCTCAGTAATGTAATCTCTACCATTAGACACTGGAATAGTCGAACAAACTAATCCTAAAGCCAGCAGGAAAGAAGTACTAAAGAGTAGAGCAGAAGTTAGTAAAATATAGAGCAGAAAACCAGTAGAGAACATCAACAGAACTGAAAGTTGGTTCTTTGCAAAGGTTTTGAAACTTGACAAACCTTTAGCTAGATTGGCCAAGTGAAGAGAGACCAAACCAAGATTACTAAAATTAGGAATAAAAGTGGAGACATTATCAGCCTATAAAAAGGTTTATAAGGAAATACTATGAATAATCATAGGCTAATAAAATATAGATAAGTGACAGATTCCTAGAGAGACAGAAACTATCAAAAATGACTCAAGAAGAAAAAGAAATGTTAAATTGATCTGTAACAAGTAAGGAGATTAAATTAATCAAAAGACTACCAACAAAGAAGAGGCCTTCTTTGGTGAAATGGCTTCACTGGTGCATTATACCAGACATTTAAAAAATTAATAAAAATTCTTCACAAACTCTTCTCAAAAATAGAGAAGGGTCCCACACTTACCAACTCATTTTATGAGGCCAGTATTACCATGATACCAAAACCAGGCAGATATATCACAAGAACACTAGAAACCAATCTCTTTTGGTTACTGACACAAAAATCCTCAATCCAATACAGGCAAATTGAATCCAGCCACATATGAAAAGAATTATATACCACAACCGAGTGTATTTTATCCCAGGAATGTAAGGTTGACTTAACCTCCAGAAATCAACTCATGTAATACATGATATCAGTAGAATAAAGACAAAAATCACATGATTTTCTCAGTAGATACAGAAAAAGCATTTGACAATCCAATATACTTTATGATAAAAGCAGTGAAATGCTAGAGATAAAAGGGAACTTCCTTAACCTGATAAAACATATCTACAAAACCATCACAGCTAACATCTTACTTAATGATGAAAAAGTGTATGCTTTCTCTCTAAAATTAGGAACAAGAGAATGCTTACTCTCATCTCTTCTATTCAACATTGTGCTGGAGGTTGTAACCAGGGCAGTTAGTCAAGAAAATGAAATAAAGGCATCCAGAGTAGAAAGAAAGTAAAACTATTTGCAGATGACATGATCTTGTTTATATAAAAACCTAAGGAATTTACTAAAAAACTACTGAAACTAATACACAAATTAAGGTTAAATGATACAAGTTCAGTATTCAAAAAATCAGTTGTTTATATCAGTATAAATACATCAGTATATAATCAGTATTATAAATAATCACCAGCAATGAACAATTTGAAAATGAATTTAAGAAAACAATTCCATTTTCAGTGACACCAAAAAGAATAAAATACTTAGGAATCAGGTTTTCAAAAGAAATGTAAAACTCATGCTCTGAAAACTGTAAAATACTGTTGAAAAATTAAAAAGGTCTAATTAAAATCGAATGACATCCTTATTCACGGATTGGAAGACTTAGCATGCTAATACTTCCTAAACCAATCTACATATTCACTGCAACCCTTATTATAAAATCCCAGCTAGCTTCTTGGCAGAAATTAATAACCTCATCCTGAAATTCATATGGAAATGCCAGGGATGGGGAATATCCAAAACAAGGTTGAAAAAGGACAGAGTTGGAGTCAGACACACACTTCTGATTTTAAGTTTTCCTGCAAAGATACAGTAATGAATAGAATGTGATGTTTGCATAAGGGTAGATATACACATCAAGGGAATAGAATTGAGAATCTAGAAATGAACCCTCACAGTGCATCCAAGGCCTACACATAAGAGGTTAAAAAGTACAAAACTCTTTGAAAAAAACATACAAGTAAATTGTGCCATTGGATTTGGTAATGTTTTCTTAAATATGACACAGAAAGCACAAGGAATCAAAGAAAAAGATAAATTGAGCTTTATCAAAATTTAAAACTTAACTGATTAAAAAATGGGTAAAAGACCTGAATAGACATTTTTTTAAAAGATTTATTTATTTTAGAGAGAGCGCATGCACGCGGCGGGGGAAGGGGAAGAGGGAGAGAGAGAATCTCAAGTAGCCTCCCTGCTGAGCATGGAACCCGATGCAGGGCTTGATCCTATGACCTTGAGATCATGACCTGAGCCGAAATCCGGAGTCGGGTGCTCAACCGACTGAGCCACCCAGCACCCCATGAATAGACATTTTTCCAAAGAAGACATATACATGGCCAATAGGTATATGAAAAAATCAGTATCACTGATAATCCGAGAAGTACAGATCAAAACAAAACTGTGAGATCTCACCTTACACCTAATAGATCTCAAGTATTCTTACCCCCGCACAATGGAAAAAAAAAAGGGTGGATATGTTAATTAGCTTGGTTTTGGTAGTCATTTCACAATGCATGCATATATTAAGACATCACATTGTACACCTTAGATATATTCAATTTTGTCAGTCATTTTAGTAATGGAGGATGTGGGAATAACATGTGAGAAAACATGGAATTGGGAAAAGAGCAGTGTATTTTAATTGTTTACAAAAGGTCTGGATGGCTGGAGTACCAGATGTGAACAGAGAAATGGGCAGAGAGGAAAAAGCAGGGTTGAAGCGTGGTGATCTTTGGGGGCCTTGCCAACCAGTTTGACTTCTATACCTCTGCAGCCCTAGCCCCTTAAAAACACATGTCCAGTAAATGTTGATTGTCGTTGAGACCAAACCAGAAGACAGACAAACCTCCACTGTTGAGAAAATTTTAACTAATAAAAAATGAAATCTGAGACACTTTTTTTTTTTTTAACTTTTATGCTTCAGAGGATACTATCATGAAAGTCAAAAGACAACCCTACTGAAATGGAGAAAATATTTTTCAAATCGTATATCTGATAAGGGACTTCCATCTGAAATATTTTTTTAAAAAGCCTTACAACTCAGTAATAAAAAGAAAGCCTAATTAAAAATGCACTATGGATCTGATTAGACATTTCTCTGAAAATCATATACAAATGGTCAATCAGCACATGAAATTTTGTTCAACATTACTAATTTGGGAAATGCAAATCAAAACCATGTTGATACATCACATCCTACCCAACTAGGATGGCTAAGATAAAAAAAAAAAAAAAAAAACAGATAATTGTGGTCAAAATGTGAATGAAGAAATTGAAACTCATACACTGCTGGTGAAAATGTAAAAAATGTAGAAAATGTAAAACCATGTAGCACCTTTAGAAAATAGTCTAACACTTCCAATTTACTATGTGAGTCAGCAGTTCCACTTCTAGGTATATGCAGGAGAAATGAAGGCATATGTGCACACAGAAATTTGTACATATGAATGTTCATAGCAGATTCATAATAGCCAAATAGTGGAAACAACCCAAATGTCCATCAATGGACAAATGGATAAATAAAATGGTCTGTGTATATAGTGGAATATTATTTGGTGGTAAAAAGGAATGATGTATTTGATGCATGCTACAGCATGAATGAACTTTGAAAATATTGAAAGTGAAAGAAACAAGTCACAAAAGGCCACATATTGTATGATTCCATTTATATGAAAAATCTAGAAAACCTGTATAGAGAAGAGAAGGCAGATCAGTGGTTGCCTCAGGCTGGAGTAGTTGGGGCAAAATATTGAGGCGACTGCTAATGTTAGGGGTTTTAGGGAGTAGGTGATGAAAATGTTCTGATTGTGGTGATGATTTCACAACTGTGTGAATATACTAAAAATCATGTAATTGTACACTTTAAATAGGTGAATTTTATGGTATGTGAATTATAAAATTATTAACAAAAAATTCACCACCACCACCACAACAGAAACAGAAAATATAACCAGCCCTTCTTGGTTCTCTTGGTCTTAGTGTCTTCTAAGTCTCTTTAAACTTAGGATACTTCACTTCCTCCACCATCCTCCTTGCCTCCCATTTTTTATGCTAATAACTTGTTGAAGAGTCAAGCTCAGTTGAGTATCTCACATTCTTTTTTTTTTTTTTAATTTTTTATTTTTTATTTGACAGAGAGAAGAGTACAAGCAGGGGGAGTGGCAGGCAGAGGGAGAGGGAGAAGAAGGCTCCCCACTCAGCAGGGAGCCCAATGCGGGACTCGATCCCAGGACCCTGGGATCATGACCTGAGCCGAAGGCAGACACTTAACCATCTGAGCCACCCAGGCGCCCCAAATATACTTTAATTTTTCTGCATGCTTCCTTTTATTTTTTTTTTATTTATTTATTTTTAAATTTATTTATTTGACAGAGAGATAGCACAAGTAGGCAGAGCGGCAGGCAGAGGGAAAGGGAGAAGCAGGCTCTCTGCTGAGCAGGGAGCCTGATGTGGGGCTCAATCCCAGGACCCTGGGATCATGACCTGAGCCGAAGGCAGCCGCTTAACCGACTGAGCCACCCAGGCGCCCCATGCATGCTTCCTTTTAGTGTTATATAACTTGTATGACAGAATTCTCCTCCTCCTCCTCCCGCTCCTCCTTCTCCTCCTCCCTCTCTCCATCCCCCTCCTCCTCCTCTCCCAAGACCCTGGGATCATGACCTGAGCTGAAGGCAGATGCTTAACAGACTGAGCCACCCCGACGCCCTCTTCACCAGTTTTGAACCTCTTATTAAAATACAGGGTGAGAGGGATTAAGTATATAACATTTTACTGGAATTATGGCCTTGAGAGTAGGTAGTTACTAAATTCCACTCACCCACAAAAGTACAGTTTAGACATTTTTCAACTTGAGGTGTCTTGTAATTTTTCCATTTTGCTTGAAATTTCATTCCAGAAAATGATAACTAAGTAGCAGGAAACCAGTGAAGACCTTTAAGGAGAAAATAGCATCAGGTTTATGCTTTAAAAGGATCCTGTTGGCTGCTACATGGAAATAGGTTTGAAGGTGCCAGAGCAGATGCTGAACAGTTAAGAAACTCTTAAGTAGTTCAGGTGAAATAAGATAGTAATTTGTGTTAGAATCGTGGTTAAGGAATTAGAAGTAGACTGTTGAGGTAAAATAGATGAGACTTGGTAATGGATCTAGTATATAAGTTGTTGTGTCCAGTTTGGCTCCCAGATTTTTGACTTTTGTAACTGGATGAATGTAAGTAGCATTCACTCAAAATAAGAAATACTGGAGTAGATCTGGGTTTGAGCCTCCTTAATCTGATAAATTCTAGACAAGCTGAGTTTGAGATACCAAAATGGATGTGTCTCTTAGGTTTTGATATAAGGGACCAGAGCTCAGCAGAGAGAGATTAAGTAAAGAGATATGTAGAGATATGCGTAGAGATATGTAAATATGGGAGTCATTAGTCTGTATGGGCTAATACTGAATTTGAGGAATCCCAACATTTAATAACCTGGTGAGTGACAGTGAACCAACCAAAGAGACTGATAGTGATTAGAGAAGTAGAAGGAAAACTAGGAGAAATTGGTGTCACAGAAGCCAATCAGTATTTCAGAAGGAGGAAGTGGTCAGTAGTCCCTAGATGGTTCTATGAAAGGTCAAATATGTCCTTCCAAACTCGTATGTTTATTTCCATACCTATTGATCACATCTGTGGTCTAATTACATAGATTTTGTATCCTAACTTTTATTGTTTTTACTTAATTTATCATTAATATTTTTCTTGTTCATAATCTTTAGTTCCCTAAGTGGATATATACTTGACTTAATCATTTCCCTATTGCTAGGTAATTAAGTTACCTCTGCATTTTTGTTCTTGCAAAGAGTGTAACAATAAATAGTTTTGTACATGTGCTTTCGGAGGGGTGTATTTTAGGTGTTTTTCTTAGGCTAATATACTAGAAGTAGTATTATTCCATCAAAGGCTTAGAATATCTTTATGGTCTTGAAATCTTCTAGCAAAATGATATACTTTTGAAGCAGTGTTCATAGACATCTTTTTTAAACAGTTGATTATTTTTACAAATCGACTTTAATTAAGATATTTATGCAAGACAGACATATTAAGAGGAAAATATTACCTTAATTGCTAAAATTTTACTATTAATATTTTTATTTTTATTTTTTATTCATTTTAGACAGAGTGCAAGTGCACCTACCTTTGTGAGCGGGGGAAGGTAGGGGGGGAGGGGCAGAGGGAGAGGAAGAGAGAATCTCAAGCAGACTTTGAGTTGAGGGCAGAGTCCCACATGGGGCTCAATCTCATGACCCTGACATCATAACCTGAACCAAAACCAAGAATCAGACGCTTAACTGACTGAGCCACCTAGGTGCCCCTACTGTTAATATTTTTAATAAACATTCTTTCGTCTATCTCTTTTTCAATATAAATTCATATAGATATTTTATATAAATGGGATCTGATTACACTTGCTCTTTGGTAACCTGCTTTTATCGTCTAAATACAGATTCTATTATTTTTAATGGTTATATATGTATTGTAAATTTATTTAACCATTTGAAGTCCAGAGAATATGTTCATACAGGTTCATCTCCTTAAAATCTTAGATGTGCTACTGCTGGGTTAAAGGATATATGTATTTAAAATTTCAAATACATATTTCTGTACTGTGTTGCATACGGTTTCAAAGTGAGGATTTTTGTTACAGAACTTTTTTCTTTTGAAAAAAAATTTTTGGGAAATTGTGGTAATTGAGTTTTGCCGTCTAACATTACTGTACATTTATAACTTCCATCATTTTATCTTTAGCTTTTGCCTGTGATGACAGAGCAGCTGCAGTGGATGCCATTTGTGAATACAAAACTTCATGAGCCTTTTGTAAAATTTATATATTGGTCTCTAAGACAGCTAGATGCCGGAACACAGGTAATTGATTAATAGGAGTCTATGTTTAAGTGATACTCTGTGTAGTATTATTTCTCTTGATCTTGTTCTTTTACAGATTTTTTTTCTTTGTTCTGTTTATATTTCAGGACTTCCTGCCTTCTTTGCTTTATTCACTACTTTCTCCTTTTATAAATATTATTTCTCAGTGCCCTAGGTTTGATTTAACATGTAACATTGTTTTTTGAGTTTCAAAATTGTAGAAGTATCACTCTTTTAGGTTATTGTTAAAACCACTGTCCCTCCCCTTATTTAACTTACAATTTTTCATATTTTACTGAAGGTAATAGAAATTAAAGATTTCTTGTGTTAATGCCAGTAAATGTACACTAGGTAAATTGGACAGTGATTTTTACAATAGCCTAATCAAAGCAGAAAAATTATTCCAGCATCTTATAAAATGAACCATACATGCTACCTATTCCTATAAGGTTCATTCAATTTAAATTTAATGTCATGCATATGTAATCATTTGTGCTATGAGCTGTAGTAGTTTTGTAAAATTTTATTTCCTTAGTTAGTATTCATAAATACTGGTATAGCTTTCATTTACTTAACTGAGAGAAACAAATTTGTGCTTGGGTAGTGTAATCTTGGTCCTGTAGAATTTGGGAAGCACACAGCTAAACCACTTAGAGCAGTACTGATGATTAAGTAGTATTAATTGAGTCATGTGATTAAGTAGTATTGAGTCATGTGATTATTATGTAGTGTGATGGTTAAGGTTAAGGAAAAATTTCTTTCCTTAGGTTGTATCTGAAATATTTTGCTTCTGTGGTGCATAAGTAAGCACATGAGCATGTATGCACACATGTGCATGTGCCCCCCCAAATATAATTTTTAATTTATTGGTCGTAACTACGTGTTTCACTAAACAAAGTTATATGGATTATTAGGTCTTGTAATGTTGCTATCTTCTTTTTACAATTTGATTTTGCTATTTGTATTATGGTTTCTGAAAATGGTTGGCTGAATGCTTGCTCTCAGCCACAAAAGGCGAGGCTCAGAAATTGAGCGAAATTTTCTTTTATCTTCCTTCCAACTATTCTTATCATTTTCCTTTAGATAATTTATCATTTATTTTTATCTATAAATATATACTCTGTACCTTACTTTGTGTGCTCTTCTAGACAGTACTGCCAGCCTGCATCTGCGTTTCTACTGAAAAGTAGCATTCTTGCCACTGTCCCATTTGTTTATGCAACATTTATAGATGGATTTCTAGTATTTTAGTTTTAATAATTGTCTGATTGCATGTACTTTTTAAAATTAAGCTTTTTATTTTGAGATAATTGTAGATTGGCTTGTAGTAATAAGAACTAATACAGAGAAATCACTTGTGTCCCTAACCCACTTTCCCCCAGTGGTAACATCTTACAAAACTAGTACAATATCACAACCACAATATTGACATTGATATAGTCAAAATAACAACAGTTTAATCACCAGATTCCTCATGTTGTTTTTTTTATGTATACAGACTTTTATTTTTTAGAGCAAATTTAGGTTCACAACAAAATTGAACACAGATTTCCCATATACTCCTTGATCCCACATATATACTGCCTCCCACACTATCAGCTTCTTGCACCAGAATTTGTTATAAATTGTTACAGTTTGTTACAATTGGTGAACCTACGTTGATATGTCATTTCACTCCCAAGTCCATAGTTTACATACATTAGGATTCACTCTTGGTGTTTTACATTCTCTGAGTTTTGACAAAAATATAATGGTGTGTAACCGCCAAATATAGTATCATATGGAATAATTTGTTACTAAAAATAATTTGCCCTAAAAATCCTCTGTGCCTGCCTAGTCATGCTTCCCTCACCCCTAACTCCTGCAAACCACTAATCCTTTTACTCTTTGCCTTTTACATAATATGATAGCTTTTCCTTTTACAGAGTATCATATAGCTTAGAATTAGCCTTTTCAGATTGGCTTCTTTCACTTAGCAATATGCATTTAAGATTCCTCCATGTCTTTTCATGGTTTGATAGCTCATTTCTTTTCAGTGCTGAATAATATTCCATCGTCTAGATGTACCACAGTTTATCCATTTACCTACTGAAGGACATCTTGATTGCTTCCAAGTTTTAGCAAGTATGAATAAAGATGGTATAAACATCCATGTGCAGGTTTTTGTATGGACATTAGTTTTCAACTCCTTTGGGTAAATACCTAGGAGCGCAATTGTTGGATAGATACGGTAAGAGTACGTTTAGTTCTTTGAAAAACTATAAGCTGCCTTCCAAAGTGGCTACACAATTTTACATTTCCAGCAGCAGTGAATGAGAATTTCTGTTGCTCCACATCCTCATCAACATTTGGTGTTGTCAGTGTTTTGTGTTTTGGCTATTCTAATTGGTGTATAGTCAAATCTGGTTGTTTAAATTTGTAATTCCCTAATGGCATACTGTTGAGCATCTTTTCATATGCCTGTTTGCCATCTGTATATTTTCTTTGGTGAGGTTTCCAGGTTCTTTGCCCATTTTTTAATTGGGTTGTTTTTAGAATTCTTTCTCTATTTTGGATCACAGTTCTTTATCAAATGTGTCTTTGTAAATATTTTCTCCCAATCTATGGCTTGTTTCTCATTCCTTTGACAGAGTAGTTTTTAATTTTAATGAAGTCCAGCTTCTCAGTTATTTTTTGTGGATCATGCCTTTGGTGCTATATCTAAAAATCATTTACTGTATCCAAGGTATTGTATATTCTTGGAGAATTGACTATCATTATGTGGTGCCCTCTTTCCCTGGTAACTTTCCTTGCTCTGAAGTCTGTTTTGTCTGAGATTAATAAAGTTATTCTGGCTTTTTTTTGATTAGTGTTAGCATAGTATATCTTTCTATCTATTTACTTTTAATCTGTATTTGTCTTTATATTTAAAGTGGGTTTCTGGGGCGCCTGGGTGGCTCAGTCGTTGGGCATCTGCCTTGGGCTCAGGTCATGATCCCAGAATCCCAGGATTGAGCCCCGGATTAGGCTCTCTGCTCAGTGGGAAGCCTGCTTCTCCCTCTCCCACTCCCCCTGCTTGTATTCCCTCTCTCACTGTCTCTCTCTGTCAAATAAATAAATAAAATCTTAAAAAAAAAAAAAGTGGGTTTCTATCCATTTACTTTTAATCTGTATTTGTCTTTATATTTAAAGTGGGTTTCTTATAGACAGTGTATAGTGGGTCTTTTATTTTGATTCACTCTAATAGTCTCTTAATTGGTGTATTTTGACGATTGATGTTGAAAGTGATTATTGATATTGTTTGATTAATATCTACCATAGTTTTTACTATTTTTTATTCATCGACAGTTGTTCTTTGTTCCTGTTTTGTTCTTTTTCTGCCTTTTGTGGTTTTAATTGGACATTTTATAGGCTTCTACTTTCCCTTCTTTCTTAGCATATCAGTTGTACTTCTTTTTTAATTTTTTTAGTGGTTGCCCTACTGTTTGCAATATGAATTCACAACTAATCTAAATTCATTTTCAAATTACACTATACAGCTTTACGTGTAGTGTGAGTATCTTATAATACAGTACACCCACCTTATCTGTGGTTTCACTTTCTGTGGTTTCAGTTACCCACGGTTAACCACAGGCTGGAAGCAGATGACCCTCCTTCTGAAGTACTGTCAGAAGGTCATTATTAGCCTAACGCTAAGTAAGGTCACAATGCCTGTTTCATTCGCTCACTTCATCTCATCCTGTAGATATTTTACCATGTTACGTCATCATAAGAAGGATGATGAGTACCGTACAATAAGATATTTTGAGAGAGAAAGAGAGAGACACCACATTCACATAACTTTTATTATATTGTTATAATCTATTTTATTATCAGTTATTGTTGTTAATCTCTTACTATGCCTAACTTATAAATTAAACTTTATCATAGGTATGTATGTATAGGAAAAGACATAGTATATAAAGTTTGGTACTGTCCATTGTTTCAGGTATCCCCCCTGGGGGTCTTGGAACACATGCCCCCCAGATAAGCGGGGACTACTGTAACAAAATACTGCTGATTTCTTCCTCCTGTCCTGTATTCCCTCGTATCATTCCTATCATTCATTTCACTTACACATAAGCATACATAAGCATGCATATGTACACACATGCACATGCACACACACAGGCATTCATAATCAAACACAGTGTTGCTATTGTTTTCAACAAACTTATCTGTTAGATCAGTTAATAAAAGATAAAAGTCTTTATGTACACTTATTCCTTCTCTAATGCTTTTTCTTTATGCACATCCAGGTTTCCAAGCTATATGATTTTCCTTCTCTCTAAAGAACTTTTATTAATATTACTTTCAGGGCTGCTCTACTGGTAACAGATTCCTTCAATTTTTGTTGATCTGAGAAAATATTTATTTTTGATGGATAATTTCACAGTATATAGAATTCTAGGTTGGTGGAGTTTTTTTCTCAATATTTTAAATATTTCATTCTATTTTCTTTGTGCCTACATGGTTTTTGAGGAGAAATTGGATATAATTCTTATCTTTGCTTCTCTATGAATAAGCTGTTTATTCCTCTGGCTTCTATCAAGATTTTTTTTTTAAAGTTTTTATTTTCTGCAGTTTGAATATGATATGCTTTGGTGTAGGTTTTTTGGGGGGTTGGTATTTATCCTTCTTGGTGTTCTCTGAGCTTCCTGGTTTTGTTTCCTATGTTAATTTGGAGGAAACTCTGTCATTACTGTTTCAAATATTTCTTTTATTTCTTTTATTTTCCTTCTGGTATTTCTGTTACCTGTATTACACCTTTTATAATTGTCCCATAATTTTTGGATATTCTGTTCCATTTTATCCAGTCTGTGTTTTTCTCTTTGTATTCTAGTTTTTGAAGTTTCTAATGATGTACCTTTAGACTTAGAGATTATTTCTTCATCCCTGTCTAGTCTACTAATGGGCCCACCAAAGACATTCTTCATTCACAGTGTTTCTGATCTCTAGTATTTCTTTTTGATTCTTTCTTAGAATTTCCATCTCTCTGCTTACATCACTCATCGGTTCTTGTGTGTTGTGTACTTTTTTCATGAGAATCTTAGAATATTAATCATAGTTGTTCTAAATTCTATCTGCTTATTCCAACATTCCTACCATATTTGAGTCTGAATCTGATGCTTGCTCTGTCTTTTCAAACTGTGGATTTTTGCCTTTTAGCATGCCTTGTGATTTTTTCCTGTTATCTGGACATGATGTACCATGTAAAAGTGACTGCTGTAAATGGACCTTTAATACATCCAAAATGTGCAGGAAGAAGTTCTGTAGTTGTATGATTCAATCTCAGTCTTTTGGTGAGCTTGTGTCCCTGGGCTGTGAACTTCATAAGTGCTTCCCAGTTTTTCTCCCCCTGAAGTGGGGCAGGATTGCTAGAGCAGGCTGAGTTTTGCTGTTTCCTTTCCCCTAAGTCCCTAAATCTTTTAGACTCTGATAAAAGCCCACTAGATTAAGCTCTGGTAAAGTAGTTTTCTTGAGGACCAGTCTTGTTGTAACAAGAACAAAATTGTGTCACTTTTTCACTCCCCCTACCTGAAGCATGAGGGGATTTTTCTCTAGCCTTCACTGTGAGAACTGTGAGAGCTCCTGGAGCTAAAACCAATAAAATTTGGGAACTCACTTGTGACTGGCCCTAGCTGGCATTTTTAACTCTCAAACTTGTTCACATTGGGCCCCCAGCAATTTTCAGCTCAGATTTTCCTGTGCTGGTACCATTTCCCGCAGAGGTTTCAGCTCATGGGTTTCTGCCATAGTAAGTTGTAATTCTCTGGATTCTCCTCTCTCTCCAAATTCTGGGTTTTGCCCTGTGATCTCACTTCTAGTGGATCTAAGAAAGCTGTCAATTTTTCAGTTGTTCAGTTTTTTACTTGTTAGGATGGAGTGACAACTTCCAAACCCCTTACCCACCTGACAGGAAATCAGAAGTCCTCGTGTTACCTTTTATAACAATACCCACTTTCCTCCTGCCCTACCCCTTCTTTAATTCCTCTAACCACTAACTTCTTTTTCTCCATTTCTAGAATTTTGTCAAATCACAAATGTTATTTGAATGGACTATTCAGTATGTAACCCCTTGAAATTGGCTTTTTTTTCCACTTAGCATAATTTGCTGGAGATCTGTTTTAGTTTTGGCACTACTTTTTATTGATTCCATGATAGGAATGTACCACATTTTAACCATTCATTGGTTAAAGGAAACTAATTTTTGGCTATTATAAATGCTGTAAACATTGATGTGCTGGTTTTTGTGTATAAATAAGTTTTATTCCTCTGGGATAAATGTCCAAGAATATAGTTGTTATACAGTAGCTGCATGTTTAATTTTTTAGTAAACTGCCAAATTTTAAGAGTGATTTTATTAATTTACCCTCTCACTAGCAATATCTGAGTGATCTAGTTTCTCCATGACCTCACCAGCATTTAGTGTTGTTACTGTTTTTTATTTTCACCATTCTTAATAGTATTGTTTTCTCATTGGAGTTTTAATTTGTGTCTCTCCAGTGGCTAAACATATCTTTTCATGTGTTTGCTTTCCACAGGTATATCTTCTTCAGTCTATTTGTGTCTTTTGCCCATTATTTAATTGGACTCTTTGTTTTCCATTGTTGAGTTTTGAGAGTTCTTTATATATTTTAGATACTAGTCCTTTGTTGGGTATGTCATTTGGAAATATTTTTTTTCTTTCTTGTATTTTCATCCTCTTAACAGGGTCTTTTGCAGAGCTTTTAAATTTTAATGATTTCCAGTCAGTTTTTCCTTTTGTGGATGTTGCTTTTGGGGTCAAGTGTAAGAATTTGTTGCCTAACCCTAGATTGTGAAGATTTTCTCCTTTTTTTTTTTTTCTTAAAAGTTTTATACTTTTGCATTTTACATGTAAGTCCATGTACAGTTTGAGTTAGTTTTGTATAAGGTATGAGATTTAGATCAAGGTTAATAAATGTCCAATTTTTCCAGCACCATTTATTGTAAAGCCTTTCCTTCGTCTGTACCGTTGTCAGTTGGGAATAATTCTGTGGGTCTCTTTCTGGGTTCTCTCTTATGTTCCATGTATCTGTGTGTCTGTTCCTTTGCCAGTTCTATACTGTTGATTCCTGTACCTTTATAATATGTTTTGAAGTTGGGTATATTGATCTCTTCCCATTTTATTATTGTTTTTCAAAAATATTTTAACTATAATAGTTCCTTTGACTTTCCTTATAAATTTTAGAATAATCTTCTCTATCCACAAAATATCTTACAGGGATTTTGATAGGAATTGCATTAACCTGTATATAAATTTGAGAAAAATTGACATCTTTACTGTGTTGAGTCTTCCAGTTCAGGAACATGATATGTTTCTCCATTTTATTTAGAAATTTGATTTCTTTCATCCATGATATGTGGGGTTAAGCATAAAATTCCTGTACATTACTTGTTAGATTTTCAGCTGCATATTTAATGTTTTTGAGTGATTGCTGTTGGTATTTTTAAAATTTTGGTGTGGTACTCTGTTCATTCTGTATCCTGTGACCATGCTCTTACTAGTTTTAAGATTTGTCCTGAAGATTCTTTGGAATTTTCTACATAGTCATGGATCTGCAAATAAGGAAAGTTTTTTGTTTTACTTTTTTTTCTTTTGACATGTATGCCTTTAATTTTTCTTTTACATTAGCTACAATATCTAGGACTATGGTAAATATGAATGATAATGGACATCATTGGCTTGTTCTTGATCTTGGGGGGAACACAGTGAGTCCTTCACTATTAATTATAATATTAGCTATAGTTTTATAGATGTTTTTTATCAAGTTTAGTTCCCCTTTATTCCTATTTTTCTGAAGTTTTTTTTTTTATCATGAATGAACGTTGAAACTTTTTTCAAATAATTTTTTGCATTTATTGATATGACCGTGTGATTTTTTTTTCTTTAACCTGATAATGTGGTGCATTACTGATTGGCTTTCAAATACTGAATTAGCCATGTTTTCCTGAAATAAACCCCACTTGGCCGTGTTGTATAGTTCTTTTTATATTTGCTGAATTCTGTTTGCTAATATTTTGTTAAAGAGTCTATATTCATTAGGGATATTGGTCTGCAGTTTTCTATTCTTTTATACTATCTTTGTCTGGTTTTGTATCAAGGTAGTACTATGTTCATGAAATTAATTGGTAAGTGTTCCATCCTTTTTTTCTGAAAGAAATTAGATTTAGTGTTAATTCTTCTTTAGACTTTTGGTAGAATTCTTCCATGAAACTGTCAGCCGAGAGATGTCTTTTGGGGAGATGTTTTAAAAATTGTTTATTTCTTTAAAAAAATTGTATGTATTTATTTGACAGAGAGACAGCACAAACGGGGAGCAGCAGGCAGAGGGAGAAGCAGGCTCCCCACTGAGCAGGGAGCCTGATGTGGGGCTCGATCCCAGGACCCTGTAATCATGATCTGAGCCAAAGGCAGACGCTTAATTGACTGAGCCACCCAGGCGCCCTGGGGAGATTTTAAATTATGAATTCAAGTTCCTTAATAGTTATAGGGATATTATTAATTCATATAAGTGATTTGTAGAAGTTTGTGCTTTTCAGGGAATGGAATGAACAATTTTGTCTAAGCTGTTCAATATATATGTGTAAAGTTTTTCATACTATTCTCTTAATATCCTTTTGATGTCCTCAGTGTTTGTAGTAATACCTTCTATTTCATTCCTAGTATTGATAATGTATGTCATTTTTTTTTGTTGTTCTTGCCAGAAGTTTGTTTTGTTGATTTTTTAAAAAGGACCATCTTTCTGTTTCATTATTTTATAGTTTTCATTTTTATCTCTTTATTATTTCCTTCCTTCTGTTTGCTTTGGATTTATTTTGTTCTTTTTTTAGGTTACTAGGTAAAAACTTAGATTATTCATTTGAGACTTTTTTTTCTAACATAATGCTATTTTTAGTGCTGTTTTTCTGTCAGCACTTCTTTAACTGTGTCCCACAAATTTTGATATGTTACATTTTCATTTCTTCCAATTTAATGTATTTTAAAAATTTCCCTTGAGACTTCCTCTTTGACCATGAATTATTTATAAGTTTGTTTTAGATCTTTCTTTTACCTTTCTGTTTTTCTGGTTTGGTTGTGTTGTTGACATTATTTGGCTGAGGATGTGTATTCTGCTCTTGTGTGGGTGTTCTATAAATGTGGATTAGATCCTGCTCATTGATGGCGTTTTTTAGTTAGTTTATATCCTTGTTACTGTTCTGTCTAGTTGTATCTAGTGTTTAGAGAAGTCTTCAGCTATAATTGTGAATTTATATATTTCTCCTGTTTATCATTTTTGCCTATGTTTTGCAATTCTGTTGCTTTGTGCATATAAATTTACATGTTTTTAGTGGATTAACTCTTTTATGATTATGTAATATCTCTCACTATACTTGGTAATTTTCTTTGCTCTGAGATCTCTGATATTAATATAAGCACTCTGCTCTCCTTAGATTCATGATGTCCTTTTCCATTCTTTTAATTTAGACCTGTTTGCATTGTTATATTTGAAATGAGTTTTTGTAGATAGCATGTAGCTAGATTTTGTTTTTTAATCAACTTTATCAAGTTCTGTGTTTTAATTGGTATATTTAGGCCATTTATATTTAATGTAGTTATTGATATGTTAGGGCTTAAGTTTGTTATTTTTTGTTTACTGTTTGTTTTTGTGTATCTTTTTCATTTCTCTGGGTTTTCTTTTCCCCTGCTTTGCTGTAGGTTACTTGAACGTTTTTTAAAACTCCATTTTGGTTTATTTATAGTTTTGAGTATTTCTCTTTTTATAGTTTTTATATTAGTCCTTCTAGGTATCAGATTGTATATAGATAACTTACCACATTCTACTGGTGTTTTCATTTTGCTAATTCAACTGAAGTATAGACACCTTGCGTTTTGGGATGCCTGGGTGGCTCAGTCGGTTAAGTGGCTGCCTTCGGCTGAGGTTATGATCCCAGGGTCCTGGGATCAAAGTCCCACATCGGGCTCCTTGCTCAGCGGGGAGCCTGCTTCTCCCTCTGTCTGCTGCTCTCCCTGCTTGTGCTCTCTCCGTCTCTCTCTGACAAATAAATTAAATTAAAAATAATAAATAAATAAATAAAATCTTAAAAGAAACCTTGCCTTTTTATCCCTTCATTAATCTACCCTCTATAATATTAATATCTTCTACATATATTTAAAATCACATTAGTGTTATAATTTTTGCATAACTGTCAAACTTAAAACTCAGAAGGAGAAGGAAAGTCTGTTGTATTTGCCCATATTTTGCTTACTGAGTTCTTCCTTCCAGATATTCCAAGGTTCTTCTTTTATTATTTCATTAATCATAGAGAACTTCTCTTAGGTAGCCTTTTAGAATAGGTCTGCTGATGACAAACTGTTTTAGTTTCACTTCATTGAGTGTCCTAGTTTCCTCTATATTCCTGAAGGATAATTTCACTGGGTATAGGATTCTGAGATGATAGTTCTTTTCTTAAAATACTTGAAAAATGTTGTACTAATTTCTTCTAGACAACTTCCATGGCTTATGATAAGGAATCCACTGTTGCTTGAATTGCTTGCTTCGTGTATGTTAATTTCTCTGTTACTGCTTTCAGTTGTTTTCTTTTTTCTCTAGGTTTCATAAGTTGGTTATGATATATCTTGTTGATCACTTTGGATTTATCCTTTCTGGGGTTTGGTCAATTTCTTCAGTGTCTAGATTTATTTATTTAGCCAATCTGGGAAGTTTTCAGCCATTATTTCTTCAAGTATTTTTTCAGCACTACCTCATGCTTCTTTTCCTTCCAGGATACTGATTGACAGGGTTACTAAATCTTTTGTTATAGTTCCTCAGTTCCTGGAATCTCTAATTTCCCCTCCGTGGTTTTTTTTTTTTGTTTTTTTTTTTTGTTTTTCCAGTTCAGTGTTCAGATTGGGTAAATTCTGTTTTGTTTTGTTTTTTTTTAAGGTTTATTTATTTATTTATTTGACAGAGAGAGACACAGCGAGAGAGGGAACACAGCAGGGGGAGTGGGAGAGGGAGAAGCAGGCTCTCTGCAGAGCGGGGAGCCCGATGCGGGGCTCGATCCCAGGACCCTGGGATCATGACGTGAGCTGAAGGCAGACGCTTAACGACTGAGCCACCCAGGCGCCCTAACATTTTGGATTCTTATTAAGGATATTTGCTGTGGGTCTTTTGTATATGGCCTTTATCATGTGGACGTATGTTCTTTCTATCCCTTCTTTCTTGAGGCCTTTTATCAAGAAAGGATGCTGTATTTTGTCAAATGCTTTCTGCGTCTATTGAGAGGATCATATGATTCTTATCCTTTCTTTTATTAATATGATATATCATGTTGATTGTTTTGCGGATATTGAATCACCCTGCAGCCCAGGAATAAATCCCATTTGATTGTGGTGAAAAATCCCTTTAATGTACTGTTGGATTCAGTTAGCTAGTGAACCTATCTGTTTTTAATTTTGGTTACTGTATTTTCAGTTATAAAATTTCCATTTGGTTCTTTATATTTTCTTTGGTAAGACTTTCTATTTCTTTGTTGAAATTTTCTATTTTACATTTTTTAAAAAATGCATAATTATAAATTTTATCATGGCTGCTTTAAAATGTTTGTCAGATAATTCTAACATCTTTGTGCCATTGGTGTTGGCAGTTACTGATTTTCGTTCAGTTTGAGATCTTCCAGGTTTTTGTGTGATTAGTGATTTTTTATTGAAAACTGGACATTTGATATTATAAGGCTCTGGGTCTCTTTTTTATCTGGCTTTCTTTTGACACTGCTCTTGCAGAGGAAATACAGGATGGCTCTCTTTATTGCCTAGTTAAGTAGAAGTCCAGGTTCCCCACCAGGCTTCTATTGCTATCTGGGGGGGGGGGGGGGAGTTCTGGTTCCCACTAGGCCTCCACTGATATCTCCCTAACTGGGAGGGATGGGAGTGCCTCATTACTACCCCTCACATTGCATTCATGAACACCTTGTTACTGCCTGGTTGAGGGTAGAAGTATAGGCTGTCCTTGGAATTTTGCTCATCTAGGTGGATGTTGGACCACAGATCTTTCTATAGTGTTTGGTTGGATTGTGGTTTTGTCTAAAAGTTTCTTGTCTTGGGGCACCTCGGTGGCTCAGTTGGTTAAGTATCTGACTCTTGACTTCGGCTCAGGTCATGATTTCAGCATTGTGAGATCAAGCCCCACATCAGGCTCTGTGCTAGGCATGAAGCCAGCTTAAGATTCTCTTTTTCCCTCTGCCCCTCCCCCCCCTCTAAAACTAAAATTAAAAAATGGAAGTTTTTTGTCTTGCAAGGCTGCTCTTTTCTTAGACTTTTGGCTAGAGAGAGCAGACTTATGTTGGGGCTTTTTTTTGTCTGTAGTTTCCAGGTTGCCAGCCTTTTCAGCTTCAAGCCTGAGAAATATGAGGCATCAGGAAACTTCTAGAATTTCTAATATTTTCTCCTATTTTTATACCAGGGTTTTAAAAAACATACGTATTATCTTTTCCTAATGATATTAAAAACTTATTTAAATTTTTTTTTATTTGAGTATAGTTGACACACAGTGTTAAATTAGTTTCAAGTATACAACATACTGATTCAACTTTTCTATACTTAGGCTTTGCTCATTACAAGTGTAGGTACCAAATGTCTCTATATAGCACTATTATAATATCATTGACTGTATTCCCTGTGCTGTGCCTTTATTCCTGTGACTTATTCCTTCCATGACTGGAAGCTTGTATCTCCCTCTCCCCTTCACCCATCTTGCCCTTCTTCTCACCCCCCTTCCCTCTGGCAACCATCAGTTTGTTCTTTGTATTTAAAGATTGATTCCACTTTTTGTTTATTCATTTTTTTTTTAGATTCCATATATGAATGAAATCATATGGTATTTGTCTTTCTCAGTCTGACTTATTTCACTTAACATAATACCCTATAGGTCCATCCATGTTGTCACAAATGGCAAAATCTCATCTGTTTTTTTGGCTGCATAATATTCCACTGTGTATGTATTGTGTGTGTGTACATACACACACACACCCCCCACACACCTTATCCAGTCACCTGTTGATGAACACTTAGGTTGCTTCCATATCATGGCTATTGTAAATAATGCTGCAATAAACATAGGAGTGTATATATCTTTTTAAATTAATGTTTTTGTTTTCTTTGAGTAAATAACTAATAGTGGAATTACTGGATCATATTGTATCTTTTTTAATTTTTTGAGAAACCTCCATACTGTTTTCCACAATGGCTATACCAGTTTACATTCCTACCAATAGTGTATGAGGCTTCCTTTTTCAGATTTAAGGTTTATAGACTGTATATTTAAATTAAATTGCATTTGTTATGCCACTCACCACCCAATCATTGTGCCTTTTGATCCCCATAAAATCTCAATATATCTCTCTAATTTTATTTTATTTTTTTAATTATTATTTTTTTAGAGAGTGGGGGAGGTGCAGAGGGTAAGAGAGAATCTCAAGCAGGCTCAACACCCAGCGTGGAGCCCGACACAGGGCTTGATCTCACAACCCTGAGATCATGACCTGAGCTGAGATCAAGAGTTGGACACTTAACTGACTGAGCCACCCAGGCACCCCTATCTCTCTAATTTTAATATGCTGAAATTCTAAAGCAAATACTTGTTACCCATATTTAAGTTACTTCTAAGTCTGGCTCATGTGCTCTCATCTGTAGCAGTGTAAAATGGTTTTCCTTTATTTGGTTCTTAAAATATATGTGGAATATCATAAAAGCTTATATTATTTTAGAAGTATTTACATGTCAGTATTTCTGTTTTGCCCATTGTCTTGTTTTAGTTTATTCACCATGAGAATTATCCATGATTCTAAATTTTTTTTTAAGATTTTATTTGAGAGAGAGAGAGCACAAACAGGGAGAAGGGAAGAGGGAGAGGGAGGAGCAGGGAGCCCAATGTGGGGCTTGATCCCAGGACCCCGGAATCATGACCTGAGCAGAAGGCAGATGCTTAACCAGCTGAGCCACCCAAGTGCTCCAGAATTATCCATGAATCTAACCCAGTATTTTATTCTTCAGCAGGTGTTAAAAGTTAGTTATTAAAATCACTGTGATGGTTATGATCATAGTAAGCTGTAAAGCAGTGAGGCCCTAAATAATCACTTTATAAGCTAACACTGTAAGATACACCCAAGAAGCCATTTGTCAGTAATGGTGGAGGAGTGAAGAACCTGTAGTGTCTACTTTTCCGTTCCTTTGATTTCTCTATGCCAGAAACATATCATGATCTGATGTTCTTAAATATTTTCAAATTGAATTTTGTCTCAATTCTCCTAATTTTTTCTTAGTAGACTGCTCATTTCTTTTAGAAAAAGTCATAAATAATTTTTAAAAGTTGATTATAAAATTACTTTTTTAATTTTGCATATTTCTAACCCATTTTTTAATTAGAAAAAATTGACTTATTTTTAGTTTCTGTATTTGATTGTAGTATTTGAAATATATCATGGACATAAATAAATATACTAGGGTGGTACATATTTTTAACAGCATTCAACCATGACATCAACATTGAGGAGATTGGGTGAAGACATATTCAAAGGAGTAGTAACGAAGGGAATTCAAGATAATTCTTTAGAACATTCAGTGGAGAATAAACCAAAGACAGCTGCTTTCTTTAAGAGCTCCAATTTACCATTGAGATTTTTATCAACGTTAATTGTTCTCAAAACAGTCACTCAAGGTAAGCTTTTACTTGTGCTTATGGCATATTTTTTCATAAACAGAAGAGAATACTATATTGTGAAGTAATTCTTGCATAGTCAAATATGTTTTCCATTTTTAGAATGAGATTTTATAATGGTGACACATTACAATAAACTACTTTTATTTGCTGAATGTGAGAAAGTGGAGTAGCCCGTTGGATTGTTGTCTCCTCCCAGAAGACTTTACTGATTCCTTAGATCATGTTCCCACAATAACCTGTGCTTCCCACTATCATTGCATTTACCATATAGTGTTGAAATTCCTAATTCGTTAATTTTTACTGGAGCAGGTTTAGCAACCTGTAGCCCATTGACCAGATCTGGCCCACCACCTGTTTTGTAAAGTTTTATTTAAACACATGCATGCTCATATTTTACCTGTTGTCTAATAACTGTTTTTGCCTTATGACAGAGCTGAGTAGTTGGCAACAGAGACTGTATGGCCTCCTAGAAGCCCATATTATGATGTGGCCCTTTACAGAAAAATTTTATCAGTCCCTACACTAGTTTGTAAGTTGACTGAAGAAAAATATTGCCTTGTTTACTGCTGTATCCCCCTGCAACTAGCATAGTGTTTAATGTTTATAATAGTGAATAAGGAAATGAATGAATTAAAAATAATGTTTGACTGTGTCAACAATAAAGTTGACTGTTTTTAATACAGTTTTGATATACAGCTACAACGAGTTATGTTTTTGGATTACTAAATAGAATTTTTGTTAAAGTCATACCAAAATAGTGAAACATTAAATATGCCATCTTTTTATCTTTCCTGTTTGTTAAATTATATAACTCAGTGTGGTTGAATTTTTTTTAGTGGGAAATGGCAATAATTTAATTTTACCACTTTCTCTGAAGTGTGTACTGTTTAGTTACACCTGATTATGGAATTCTACAACAACAATAACAAAAAACGAAACTAACTTGCTTCTTAATTTTTTCCTTATATTTATGGTTCTCATAGTTAAACAGATTGAGTGATAACTGTTTGAAACATCATTTATGAGAAGGGTGTATTAGTCCAAAATAAAGTTCACCGCATATCAACATGCATTATAACATCATTTGATAAAATATAATATGTATTACTGATAAAACTAATGCAATAGAGAAATAAAACAAAAGATAGAATTAGGTGCTCTCTCTCACCATTCTGTGCAGTATAGTATTGGACATGCTGACCATTTTCAGTGAGCCATTAAAAGAAAAGAAAGATGAATATTGGAAAGGAAACTATTTATTCATGGATACTCTGTATAAATTGAGGACATTCAATGAAACTAGCTAAGAAATTTATTGAATATAATGTGCTGTGTTCTGAATATTTGTGACCCCACAAGATTCATGTGGTAAAATGCTAACCCCTAGAGATGATGGTATTAGTAGTTGGGGCCTTTTGGAGGTGCTTAGTGAGTGTGGAGCCCTCATAAATGGGATTAGTGCCCTTATAAAAGAATCTCCACTGAGATCTCTAGCCCTTACACCTTGTGAGGACACAGAATGAAGGTTCAGGTTGTGAACCTTCACCATACTGGCGACTATACTGGCAACTTTGTCTTCGACTTCTCCACCTCCAGAACTGTGAGCAGTAAAATTCCTGTTGTGTATAAACTACACAGTCTCTGGTAGTTGTTATAGCAGTCTGATAGAATTTGTGTTTCAGAAAATGAGCTTCACAGGAAATTCACAAAGTCTGTTGACTTTCAATACTATCATTACCATCTATGACTATCTATGGCTGTACAGTATGACTACTATGAATATCACTAACAAACAACAATAACATATAAAAAAGAAATCTTGCGAATATAAAAAACCAAAAAGTATAAAATTTGGATATAAATCTAATTTGGTGTTTGTAAACTTCATCCTTTGTGAAATATAATAGGGTATAAATAAAGATATGGGTGGGGCACCTGGGTGGCTCAGTCCGTTGAGCATCTGCCTCTTGGTTTTTGCTCAGGTTATGATCCCAGGGTTGTGGGATCAAGCCCTGAATCGGGCTCCGGGCTCAGGGGGGAGTCTGCTTGAGAGTCTCCCTCTCCCTCTGCCCCTACCCCCACTTGCATGCCCACTTGCATGCCCACGCATACTCTCTCTAAAAATCTTTAAAAAAGGATATGAGTAAGTAATAGATGAGTGGACAGGGTAATAAAGATTATTGCTGGGTGCCTGGGTGGCTCAGTTGGTTAAGCATCTGCCTTCGGCTCAGGTCACGATCCCAGAATCCTGGGATTGAGCCCCACATCGGGCTCCCTGCTCAGCAGGGAGCCTGCTTCTCGCTCTGCCCCTCCCCCTGCTCATGTTCTCTGTCTCTCGATCTCTCTCTCTCAAATGAATAAATAAAAAAATTTTTTTTTTTTTTTTAAAGATTTTATTTTTATTTATTTATTTGAGAGAGAGAGCACAAGAGGGGGGAGCGGGAGAGGGAGAAGCAGACGCCCTGCTGAGCAGGGAGCCCGATGCGGGACTCGATCCCGGGACTCCAGGATCATGACCTGAGCCGAAGGCAGTCGCTTAACCAACTGAGCCACCCAGGCGCCCCTGAATAAATAAAAAAATTTTAAAAAAGATTATTGCTGACATTAAATGGCAGAAATAAAGGACTTTTTCTTTTAGAGTGGGGGAGGGGCAGAGGGAGAGAGAGAATCTCAAGCAGGCTCCACACCTAGCACAGAGCCCGATGCAAGGCTTGATCTCACAACCCTGAGCTGAAATCAAGAGTAAGATGCTTAACCAACTGAGCTACCCAGGCACCCCAGAAATAAAGGACTTTTATTCTTCCTAACAAATATATTAAAAATTATAAGATACTCCAAGTCGCTTCGTGTAAAAATACCAATGAAAATTCAAGTATAGTGTGTGTACGTAGAGAAAGTGGTAGGAAAGTTTGAAATAATACTTGCAATGAATGTAATAATTTAAAACAAGTAAAACATCTGTTGAAAAATAAATAAAATCTTTAAAAAAAAAAAAAAAACAAGTAAAACAGCAACATGGGTAGTGGCTTACCTTAGCAGATTTTAAAGCAACTGTATAGAGTCAAAGAAGAAGGCAAATTAGAAAGATCCTGAGCTCACCTCCTCCCATGGATACAGCAAATATATGCGACTACATATAGAGCAACTCTTTGTGCAGATGACCTGAAGACTAGGAGAACAGCTGTTCCACAGCTAAAGATACAAGGAAAAAGCCACATCAAGAAGGGTAGGAGGGGAAGAGACATGGTCTGGTTAGGAACCTAACACATGGTGTGGTAATCGAGAATCAGGAAGGACATCACAGGTGAAGAGACCTGCCTGAGGAGTGAGGAGTTCCAACCCTACATTTTTCACCCCCACCCCAAAAATCTGCACTGGGAAGAGAAGCCCACATAATGTCTGGATTTGAAAAATAGCAGGCCATAACTCTGGGAGGGCTAGAGGGAAATGGAGACTCTCCTCTTAAAGGGCTCATGCACAGTCTCACTCAGACAGCACCAGGCAGCTGTTTGAAAAGCACCTGGGCCATAAGTGAAGGAGATTTATTGACTAATTTTAGGGCATGTGCTGGAGGGTAGGGATCAGTAGGAACTTTCTCTAGGAACAGAGTGCTGGCAGATGCAATTTTTCTTGCCCTCCTTCAGCCTAGCTGATGATGCTGCCATGCCAGTTGACACTCTCCATCTATCTTGATGGCACCACTTTCCCTGTACCAGCATTCCCCTGTGGACATGCCTTCCCAAAGTACTTGCCCTGGCAGGCACATTTCTAAAGCACCTCCCACCATCCACCATGCCTGCAACAGTCAAAGATAGGCATGAACAGCCATTTCACACTGGTGATTGACCCCCACCAACCAGCCCAGCTGCAGCAGTTGCAGCTGGTCCTCTCATCCAGTTGTGCCAGGGCCAGACCCTCCCACCAGTGCACCCATAGTAGTCGTGGCTGGGCATTGGAGGCAGCTGGTCCAGCAGTCACCTCAGCCCACCAGTTGGCATAGCAGTTGCAGCCCAGTCACAATAGGAATGTGTGTGTAGCCCACAAGGGGACACCTTGAGGGTTGGGTTCTGGTGACCAGGGTGCATTGTGATTCTGGACCCCACCGGATGTTTCCTACATAAAGCCACTACTTTCAAGACCAGGGGATGTACTAACTTACCTAATACATAGAAACACAGAAAGTCAGACAAAATGAGGAGACAGAGGAGTCTGTTTCAAATGAAAGAGCAAGACAAAAACCTCAGAAAAAGATCTAAACAAAACAGAGATTCCTTAACTTAGGAGGAGAAACACTAGAGGAGTCAACCATAAATCAGAGGATGCAGAACAGGTCAGCAATTACGAAGACAGGGTAGTGGAAATCATCCAAGCTGAATGGCAAAAAGAAAAAAGACTATAAAAAAGTGAGATAAGGGACCTCTAGGACAACATTAAGCATACTAATAATTGCATTATAGGGGTTCAGAAGAAGAAGAGAGAAGGAGAAAGGGGTGGAGAACTTAACTTGAGGAAATAAGCTGAAAAATTCCCTAACCTGGGGCGGGAAACACATCCAGGTCCAGGAAATACAGAGAACCCCAAATAAGATGAACCCAAAGAGGTCCACACCGAGAAGCATAATAATTAAAATGGCAAAAATTAGAGGATTGACTAGGAAGATGGTGGTAGAGTAGGGGGAGTAAGCTTGCCTTGTTCCATGGCTATAACTAGATATACTCATAGCAGCATAAATAACCCATGAAATGATCTGAAGACTGGCAGAACAGACTCCACGAACTAAAGGTAGATAAGAGGCCACATCAAAGAAGGTAGGAAGGGCAAAGACAGGGTCTGGGAGTGCAACAGACCATGGCTGTCCATGTTGGGGAGAGAGCCAGTGGTGCGGAGAAGGGTGAAAACAGACTTTCACACTGGGGATCCCACAAATGGGAAGGATGAATCCCCATAACATTTGCCTTTGAAAGCGAGAGGGGCCAAACTTCATGAGTTCTTACACCAGTGAGAATGCCTGGAATTTTCAAAATTGGGAGGCTCGGCTCTGGGGGAGCTCCAAGGGTGTTTGGAAGTGGAGTCCCCTCCCTTAAAGGGACAGCAGGACAAACAGCCCATGCAGATATAGCATAGAACCATCAGTTTGAAAAACTCTGGGGGTAGATGGGAGGGAGAGTGATTTGCTCATCCCAGAGCATGGCTTGGATAGACAGGGATCATGGGGAGACCTCTCCAGGAGCAAAGGAGCTGCTAGGCACCTATCCCTCTCCTGCCCCTGCATAAACAACAGCCAGCATGGCACCGACACTCCATTACCCAATTTGCTTACACCAAGCCTCTCACCCTGTGCTTCGGCAGATCCACCCCTCCCAGTCACACTCGCCTTAGTTCCAGCCTTGCAGGACCCATCCCCCAAAGGACTAGGGCAAACCCTGCCAACACATCTCCCAACCCACACATTTGCGGGACCTCAGTTCCGGTGGTGGCAGGGGCAAGTCTCATTTCTTGAGCAGACCACTGCACACCTTGTTAAAACACTCCCCACCCCTGCTGGGACCAAACACTACCCACAGTTGGCAGAGAACCTTTGCAGACAACTGGACTGAAGGGGCGGGGGGCGGGAAAGAGGTTAACACTCAACAACAGAGCACATGCAACACACATAGAAGACACTCCCTGAGTGCCAGGCCCTGGGGAACGGGACGTGGCCCTGCAGGGCACTGTAGGACCTCTTCTTTATAAGGCTATTATCATTAAGAGCAAGAGAAGTAGCTGACTGTCCTAACACAAAGAAATAGACACAGAGAGTTAGACAAAATGAGGAGTCAGAGAATATGTCCCAAATGAAAGAACAGGACTAAACCACAGCAAGAGACCCAAGTGAAATGGATGTAAGTTATACGCCTGATAGAGAATTTAAAGTAATGTTCATAAAGATACTCACTAAACTTGAGAAAAGAGTGGAGGTAAAAACAAAAAGAAGAGTGGAGGACATCAGTGAGACTCAACACAAAGATAAAAATGAACCAGTCAGAGATCAAGAACACTGTTAAGCAGCAGAAAGTAAAATTAAGAAAACAGTCCCATTTGCAATTGCACCAAAAACAATAAAATAACTAGGTATAAACTTAAAGAGGGGAAAGACCTGTACCCTGAAAAGATTTCAAACTTGACTACGAAGCTGTTATCAAAACAGAGTGGTATTGGCACAAAGATAGACGCACAGATCAATAGAATAGAATAGAGATCCCAGAAATAAACCCACACGTTACCTGGTCAATTAATCTGTGACAAAGGAGGCAAGAATATACAATGGTGGAAAAGAGTCTCTTTAATGAATGGTGCTGGGAAAACTGAACCACTTTACTATACCATATAAAAAATAAACTTAGAATGTATTAAAGATCTAAATGTAAGACCTGAAATCATAAAAGTAAAAGAGAGAACATAGGCAGTAAACTCCTGGACGTTGGTCTGAGCAATATGTTTTTGAGTCTGCCTCCTCAGGCAAGGGCAGCAAAAGCAAAAATGAACAATTGAGCCTACATCAAACTAAAAAGCCTTTGCAGAGTGAAGGAAAACATCCACAGAATGAAAAGACAACCTACTGAATTGGAGAAGATATTTGCAAATGATATATCTGATAAGGGATTAATTTCTAAAATATATATAGGACTTAATACAATGCAACACTAAAAAGAAAATCTGATTAGAAAGTGGGCAGAGAATGTGAACAGACATTTCTCTAAAGAAGACATATAGATGGCCAACATCACTAATCAGGGAAATGCAAATCAAAACCATAGTGAGGTAGAGGGGAAAAGATGGCGGAGAAGTAGGGGACCCTATTCCAACTGGTCCCCGGAATTGAGCTGGATATCTACCGGACCACTCTGAACACCTACGATATCAGCCTGAGATGTAAGAAGATAGATCTGGATCTCTACAAACAGAATATCGCAGGCAGTTGGTTTCAGGGTACGAAATGGGGAGCCGTGATTCCGCAGGCAGATATCAGAGGATAAACAGAAGGGGGAGGGAGCCCAGCCATCGGGATCCTACACCACCAGTGAGCGATAGCCTCCCACGCTGGGACTGGACACAGACTCGCAGACTTGCAGTGGCGGGAAATGGACTTTAGGGCAGCCCCCGGGACTGAAACTCCAAGCGGCACGGCCATGAGTGTGAACTGGGGGCGGCTGGTGGTTTTAGAAGCACAAAGGGCAGAGACGTGCCCCGACCTGGAGGCGAGGACTGGGAGCACTGCTGAGGGGCACACAACCCAGGATGCTGCAATATATAGCAGCACAGACAGAAACGGAGACAGTGTGGCCTGGAGGGCTCACTGAAGAACAGACTGCGATCTCTTTGCTCTGAGGCAGAGGGTTGGAAACGGTCTCTTCTGCTCTCTCAGAAGAGACGCAGAAAGCCGCCAGGGAAAGCCACCAGAGAACAAAAGCCCCCAAAAAACCGGTTTTCACTGAGCCCATCCCCCGCCACGGGGCAGAGCAACTCTGCCCAAACAGGGATGCCTGAGTAACAGCACGGCAGGCCCCTCCCCCAGAAGACAGGCTGGGAAAACAAGAGCCCAGCAACCCTAACATCCCTATAAAATAGATGCATCTTGCTTGGGTTGTGGTCAATAATTTGGACTCTATACATTCCCTCCTCCACCCATCAACAGAATGACTAGGAGGAGGAACCCCCCAAATAGGAAAGACTCAGAGATTATGACTTATGCCACAGATTTACAAATGGATACAGATATAACCAAGATGTCGGAGATGGAATTCAGGCTAGCAATTGTGAAGACGATAGCTAGAATGGAGAAATCGATTAATGGCAACATAAGAGTCTCTAAGGGCAGAAATGAAAGCTGAATTGGCAGAATTTTAAAATGCTATCAGTGAGATCCAGTCTAATCTAGATAATCTAACAGCTAGGGTAAGTGAGGCAGAAGAACAGATTAGTGACCTGGAAGACCATTTAATAGATAAAAAGGGAAAAGAGGAGGCCAGGGAAAAACAACTCAGAATCCATGAAAATAGAATCAGAGAAGTAAGTGACACCATGAAACGTTCCAGTGTCAGAATTTTTGGTATCCCTCAGGGGGTGGAGAGAGAAAGGACTAGAAGATATATTTGAGCAAATCATAGCAGAGAACTTCCCTAATCTGGGGAATGAAACAAACATTCGAGTCCTAGAGGCAGAGAGGACCCCTCCCAAGATCAAGGAAAACAGGCCAACACCCCTGCATGTTATAGTAAAACTCACAAATCTTAGAACAAAGGAAACCGTCTTAAGGGCAGTTAGGGGGAAGAGATTCCTTATGTACAGAGGGAGGAACATCAGAATAACGGCAGACCTATCCACAGAGACCTGGCAAGCCAGAAAGGCCTGGCAAGACATATTCAGGGTACTAAACAAGAAGAACATGCAGCCAAGAATACTTTATCAGGCAGTGCTGTCATTTAGAATGGATGGAGAGATGTAGAGGTTCCAAGACTGGCAGAAACTGAAAGAATATGTAACCACTAAGCTGGCCCTGCAAGAAATATTAAGGGGGGGTTCTATAAAAGGAGAAAGACCCCAAGAGTGATATAGCACAGAAATTTACAGAGACAATCTATAGAAACAAGGACTTCACAGGCAACATGATGACAATAAATTCATATCTTTCAATAATCACTCTCAATGTGAATGGCCTAAATGCTCCCATAAAACAGCACAGGGTTGCAGATTGCATTAAAAGACAGGACCCATCCATATGCTGTCTACAAGAGACTCATTCTGAACCTAAAGATACATCCAGACTGAAAGTGAAGGGATGGAGATCCATCTTCCATGCCAGCGGACCTCAAAAGAAAGCTGGGGTAGCAATTCTTATATCAGACAAATTAGATTTTAAGCTAAAGAATGTAGTTAGAGACACAGAAGGACACTATATCGTTCTTAAAGGGTCTATCCAACAAGAAGATCTAACAATTGTAAATATCTATGCCCCCAACCTGGGAGCAGCCATCTACATAAGCCAACTGTTAACCAAAATAAAGAGTCATATTGAATTGTAGGAGACCTCAATACTCCACTCTCAGCAATAGACAGATCATCTAAGCAGAAAATCAACAAAGAAGAGCTTTGAATGACACACTGGACCAGATGGACCTCATAGATACATACAGAACATTCCACCCTAAAACAACAGAATACTCATTCTTCTCGAGTGCACACAGAACTTTCTCCAGAATAGACCACATACTGGGTCACAAATCAGGTCTCAACCTATACCAAAAGACTTAGTTTATTCCCTGCATATTCTCAGATCATAATACTTTAAAACTGGAACTCAATCACAAGAAAAAGTTTGGCAGAAATTCAAACACTTGGAAGCTAAACCCACTCTGCTCAAGAATGTTTGGGTCAACCAGGAAATCAAAGAAGAGCTTAAACAATTCATGGAAACCAGTGAGAATGAAAACACATCGGTCCAAAACCTATGGGATACTGCAAAGGCGGTCCTAAGGGGGAAATACATAGCCATCCAAGCCTCATTCAAAAAAATAGAAAAATCCCAAATTCACCAACAAACTTTACACCTTAAAGAACTAGAGAAAAAGCAACAAACAATGCCTAAGCCACGCATTAGAAGAGAAATAATTAAGATTAGAGCAGAGATCAGTGAATTAGAAACCAGAAACACAGTAGATCAGATCAACGAAACTAGAAGCTGCTTCTTTGAAAGAATTAATAAGATTGATAAACCACTGGCTAGACTTATCCAAAAGAAAAGAGGAAGGACCCAAATTAATAAAATTATGAATGAAAGGGGAGAAATCACAACTAACACCAAGGAAATAGAAACAATTATAGAAATTATTATCAACAACTATATGCCAATAAACTGAGCAATCTGGATGAAATGGAGGCCTTCCTGGAAACCTATAAGCTGCCAAGACTGAAACAGGAAGAAATTGACAACCTTAATAGGCCAATAACCAGTAATGAGATTGAAGCAGTGATCAAAAACCTCCCAAAAAACGAGTCCAGGGCCTAATGGCTTCCCTAGGGAATTCTGCCAAACATTCAAAGAAGAAATAATACCTATTCTCCTGAAGCTGTTTCAAAAAAATAGAAACAGAAGGAAAGCTTCCAGACTCAGTCTGTGAGGCCAGCATTACCTTAATCCCCAAACCAGGCAAAGACCCCATCAAAAAGGAGAATTTCAGACCGATATCCCTGATGAATATGGATTCCAAAATCCTCAACAAAATCCTAGCTGATAGGATCCAACAATATATGAAAAGGATCATCCACCACGACCAAGTGGGATTTATTCCCGGGATGCAAGGGTGGTTCAACATTCGCAAATCAATCAATGTGATAGAACACATTAATAAGAGGAGAGAGAAGAACCATATGGTCCTCTCAATTGATGCAGAAAAAGCATTTGACAAAATACAGCATCCTTTCCTGATTAAAACTCTTCAGAGTATAGGGATAGAGAGAACATTCCTCAAGCTCATAAAATCCATCTATGAAAAACCCACAGCGAATATCATCCTCAATGGGGAAAAGCTGAGAGCTTTTCCCTTAAGATCAGGAACACATCAAGGATGCCCACTCTCGCCACTGTTGTTCAACATAGTACTAGAAGTCCTAGCAACAGCAATCAGAAAACAGAAAGAAAGAAAAGGTATTCAGATTGACAAAGAGGAAGTCAAACTCTTTTTTTGCAGATGACATGATACTTTATGTGGAAAACCCAAAAGACTCCACCCCCAAATTACTAGAACTCCTACAACAATTCAGTAGTGTGGCAGGATACAAAATCAATGTACAGAAATCAGTTGCTTTCTTATACACTAACAATGCAACTATAGAAAGAGAAATTAAGAAATCATTCCATTTACTATAGCACCAAAAACCATAAGATAACCTCGGAATAAACCTAACCAAAGAGGTAAAGGATCTATACTCTAGGAACTATGGAACACTCATGAAAGAAATTGAAGAAGACACAAAAAGATGGAAAAATATTCCATGCTCTTAGATCGGTAGAATAAGCATTGTTAAAATGTCTATGCTACCCAGAGCAATCTATACCTTCAACACCATCCTGATCCAAATTCCAATGACATTTTTCTAAGTGCTGGAACAAACAATCCTAAAATTTGTATGGAATCAGAAAAGACCCCGAATCGCCAAGGAAGAAAAAGAAAAAGAAAAACAAAGCTGGGGGCATCACGTTGCCCGATTTCAAGCTATGTTACAAAGCAGTGATCACCAAGACAGCATGGTACTGGCACATAAACAGACATATAGACCAATGGAGCAGAATAGAGAGCCCAGATATGGACCCTCAACTCTTTGGTCAAATAATCTTCGATAAAGCAAGAAAAAATATGCAATGGAAAAAAGTCTCTTCAATAAATGGTGCTGGGAAAATTGGACAGCCACATGCAAATGAAATTCGACCATTCTCTAACACTATACACAGAGATAAACTCAAAATGGCTGAAAGACCTCAATGTGAGACAGGAATCCATCAAAATCCTAGAGGAGAACATAGGCAGTAACCTCTTTGACATTGGCCACAGCAACTTCTTTCAAGATACATCTCCAAAGACTAGTGAAACTAAAGCAAAAACGAACTTTTGGGACTTCATCAAGATAAAAAGCTTCTGCACAGCAAAGGAAACAGTCAACAAAAGAAAGAGGCAACCCGCAGAATGGGAGAAGATATTTGCAAATGACACTACAGATAAAGGGCTGGTATCCAAGATCTATAAAGAACTTCTCAAACTCAACACCCAAAAAAATAATCAAGTCAATAAATGGACAGAAGATATGAACAGACACTTCTCTGAAGAAGACATACAAATGGCTAACAGACACATGAAAAAATGTTCATCATCATTAGCCGTCAGGGAAATTCAAATCAAAACCACATTGAGATACCACCTTACACCAGTTAGAATGGCAAAAATTGAGAAGGCAAGAAACAACAAACGTTGGAGAGATTGTGGAGAAAGGGGAACCCTCTTACACTGTTGGTGGGAATGCAAGTTGGTACAGTCACTTTGGAAAACAGTGTGGAGGTGCCTCAAAAAATTAAAAATAGAGCTACCCTATTACCCAACAATTGCACTCCTGGGTATTTATCCCAAAGACACAGATGTAGTGAAAAGAAGGGCCATATGCACCGCAGTGTTCATAGCAGTAATGTCCGCAATAGCCAAACGGTGGAAAGAGCCGAGATGTCCTTCAACAGATGAATGGATAAAGAAGATGTGGTCCATATATACAATGGAATATTACTCAGCCATCAGAAAGGATGAATACCCAACTTTTACATCAACATGGTTGGGACTGAGGAGATTATGCTAAGTGAAATAAGTCAAGCAGAGAAAATCAATTATATGGTTTCACTTATTTGTGGAACATAAGGAATAGCGTGGAGGACATTAGGAGAAGGAAGGGAAAAATGAAGGGGTGGGGGGAATCGGAGGGCGAGATGAACCATGAGAGACTATGGACTCTGAGAAACAATCTGAGGGTTGTAGAGGGGAGGGGGCTGGGGGGATGGGTCAACCCAGTGGTGGGTATTAAGGAGGGCACATACTACATGGAGCACTGGGTATTATACAAAACAATGAATTGTGGATTACTACCTCAAAAACTAATGATGTATGGTGACTAACATAACATAATAAAATAAAATTTAAAAAAAAAACCCATAGTGAGGTAACACCTAACACCAGTCAAAATGTCTGTTACCAAAAAAACAAGAAATAATAAGTGTTGGCAAGGTTGTGGAGAAAAGGCAAGGCCAGTGTGCTGTTGGTGTGATGTAAATTGGTGCAGCCACTGTGGAAAACAGTATGGAGGTTCCTCAAAAAATTAAAAATAGAATTAGCATATGATCCAGTAATTCCACTACTAGGTATTTACCTGAAAAAACAAAAACAGTAGTTTGAAAACATATATGCACCCCTGGTGTTTACTCACTGCAGCATTATTTACAGTAACCAAGATAAGGAATAAAGTGTCCATTGTTACCTGAGTGGATAAAGAAGATGTGGTGCATACACACAGACACACACACACACACACAAAGGAATATCCACTCAGCCATAAAAAAAAAAAAGAAATCTAGGGCACCTGGGTCACTCAGTCGGTTAAGTGTCTGACTCTTGATCTCAGGTCAGGTCTTGATCTCAGGGTCATGAGTCAAGCCACACGCTAGGCCTGGGCATGGAGCCTACTTGAATGAATGAATGAGTGAATGAGTGAGTGAGTGAATGAATGAATGGAATGGAGTCAGTACAGCATAGGGAATACAGTCCGTAATATTGTAATGATTTTGTATGGTGACAGATGGTATCTAAATGTATTGTCTTGAGCATTTTGTAGTGTATTTAAATGCCAAATAACTGTTTTGTACACCTGAAACTATTGTAACATTATACGTTGACTGTATTTTAGTTTAAAAAAATAAAAAATAAAATTTTAAAGTTAAAACGAAACAATCATGTTATATAATAATAATAATGAGTAATTTTAAAACATCAAAATAGGGCAATAGGACTAGTAAGTCCAGAAATGTCCAATTTGCACTTCATTTATACATATTGAATTAGTAAATTTGGTTGCTTCCTTGTGCAAGTCACTTTTTTAAGAAAGTAGAAAGAATTATAAGACAGTACCTGCTTTTAAAGTCCTTAGAGTCTGATGGGTAAGTAGACTGTAAATATTTCTTTCTGCTTCATCTTATAATTATCCACACAGAAGTTTAAATAATGTGCTTCTGTTTAAGAGAGATGATAAATTAGTTCTGGTGGTTATGATTTAGGGGATCAGGAGAGGATTTATATAAGGAGTTAGCATTTGAGCTGGACTGTCAGGAATGTGTAGGATTTCATAGGCAGAAAATAAAGAAGGCCATTCCTGAGGGAACAGTATGAGCCAAAGTTTGGAATTGTGGAAGAGCATGGCATGCAAGAAGACCAGTGAGTTATTCAACAGGAAAACATGTGGTGGGGTCACAGCTGCTCCTCAAATGGTGTTATATCAACTTCTCAAAAGACAACATTACTTTTGATCTTCTTTTAAAAACATACAAATTATAACGTGTTTTTTTGGTAAAGATTTATTTATTTTATTTTAGAGAGAGAGAGAGCAAGCCAAGGGAGGGGAGCAGAGGGAGAGGAAGAATCTCAAGCAGACTCCCTGCTGAGCTCGGAGCCTAACACAGGGCTCCATCCCATGACCCTGAGATCATGACCTGAGCCGAAATCAAGAGTCGGATGCTTAACCTTCTGAGCTACCCAGGTGCCCCTATCATACCATGTTTTTCTACAACTTAACTGTTGTCAGTTAACAGTGTGTTTGCAATTCATTCTATACTGACAATGTGTAGTGAATTTTTAAGCTGTCTGTGATAATTGGTAATAAACAAAATTTCTAACCAGAATTCACATTATGGTATCTCTTGCCCATCCTAGTCACTTCATAACTGTCTTGTTTGTTTTTGTTATGAATTTTGTCCAATTTCTAAGCAAATAACTTCTGAAGTAAATGACTTCTGAACAGTGTATATATTTTTAAGTATAATCATAACTTTAGTACATAAAATGGAAGTTGAAAAATTAGACTATATTCCCCATTAATTTATTTTAAGAAATTCTAAGAAACCTGTAAGTTTATTATCTTTCATCTAAATACGTGACTACATAATTGATGCTCTTCCCGTAATTTTAAAAATTGTTTAGGTGCTTTTTCTGATTGTAAAATAATTTTGAAAGTTTTTAAAAGAAATAACTGAGAAACCACTCAGAATTCATTTAGAAATATATCTTAAAACTATTTTAAAAAATCCTATAGGAGATTCCAGAGGTATTTGTGCATAAATTGGTGATTGAAAATAATCTCTTAGGTCTCGGGACACCTGGGTGGCTCATTCGGTTGAGTGTCTGACTCTTGGTTTCGGCTCAGGTCCTGATATCAGGGTCATGAGATGGAGCCCTGTTTCAGGCTCCAAGCTCAGCAGGGAGTCTGAGATTCTCCCTCTCTCTCTGCCCCTCACCCTGCTTTCTCACTCTCTCTCTAAAAATAAATAAATAAATCTTTTAAAAAAAGAAAATGATCCTTTAGGTCTAATTTGACCTCAGACAAACTTTGAGAGCTGGAATCAAAATTTAAAAATTAGTTAAATCATTATCAGACAGGCAGAATGAATATGATTAGCTGAAAGTAAGTTGGGTATGTTATTAAAAATCTAAACAATACATTTTTAAAATACTAAAATGTGTTTAAAATAAGCTACATATTGTCTTAAGGTGTATAAAAATTACCGCCCATGATCCTCTCCTAATTTTGATTAACAAAGCACATAAAGCAACAATATGGTTCTCTAAAGTTGTAAAAACCATCCCTAGTTTTCCATTTATGACAAACACATCTGTGATTAGTTTTCATTCAATTCACTATTGTGGTCTTTAGTTAAAAATATTTGAGAAATTTGGGAGTAACTAAAGTTTAATAATGTCAATACTTTAATTCCATTACTAGTGGGCTTTATGAATCTATAAAACTAGAATACACTATATGCAGCATTTCCCAAACTTATTTAACTTCAGATCCTTTTCAGAAGAGTGATATATAGCACTAATTTTCTGAGGAGAACAATTTGGGAAATGCTATCTTACAGTTTATGAAGCGCCACTGTAATACCTTATGAAGGTTCGTAATACCCTGAGGAACACTTTCAGGGAGAGAAAATTAATGTTAAAAAAGGTGAGTGGCTAAAAGGTGAAATTCACATTGGTATCAAATTCTAGAGCTGATGAACTTATTCCTTCCTGACCTTGTGTTTTCTGCCTTCATTATCAGGTGCCCTAGAGGTTCAGTAGGCTGAGGGTTGAAAGGCAGGTGGTGGATCTCAGTTTATATAATCTTGGGGTAGAGCAAAGTAAGCCAAGTAAAAGAACCAGAAAAGGAAAAAGACATCTATTAAGTACAGTTAGGAAAAATGATTATGAGTATAGAGAAAAATAAAAAATACACTGTCTTATGTGCTGCAGCAAATTTGGGAGAACTAAAAATTACACATAAGAAAAAATCTTAAAAAAAAAAAAAAAAAGAAAAAATCTTAAATCAGACTAACAGACTTGTCTTAACTCTGGTAAGAAGATATTTCCTATTTATAAAAGAAAGTTATCCATTATAAGATTGATAAATTTAGTATAAAAAGTAAAGAGAAAATAGATAAATGTGTTAGGTAATATACATAATATTAAATACTTAATAACCCAAATATATATAATACTTGGTTTCCATTGAATAGATAGTGCAAATAGGTTGTTCAAAAAGATAATACTTGGTGTGAATTTGACACTATAATGCTAAATCCTTTATAGATTGTTTCTGAATATTATTATCCCCATATTAGTGGTTATTAGTTTATAGAGGTTAGATAATTATGTCAAGGCCACACAGCCAGTATTTGACAGAGTCTGGTTCAGCTCACCTCTATCCATTTCTAGAGCCCACCCTCCTAGCCTTATTTTGTGACTTCCTAAGAGCATGTCTCCTGAGATAATGAAAGAAGTAATAAAAAACACTTACATAGCACTTCCTGTGTTATGGTCTAAGCAGTTTACAGGTACTAACTCATTTAATCCTTATAACAAGATTATGAGATGTCAGTATTAACATCTCAATTTTATAAATGAGGAAATTGAGGCATGGAGAGGTTAAGTCTACACTCTTAGTCACTGTGCTACACTGATTCTCTGAAATAAAATTTAACTGTAAGATATAACCTTATATCCATTATACTAACAAAAATAAAATGATTGAATATAATGCCAACTAAAAGTCTTTATTGATAAAATGTGTGTATTTTCAAATTACAATATTTCAATATGCAGTATTTCAAATTATAATACAGTAGTTCACTCGTAAGATTAATATATAATATTTACCAAAACTGTCTTGAGAAATGTGGGTTTTTTTAAAGTTTTAATTTTAATTTTATTGGTTAACATACAGTGTTATATTACTTTCAGGTATACAATAGAGTGATTCAGCACTCCCATACATCACCCAGTGCTCATCTCGACAAGTGCACTCCTTACTCCCCATCACCTGTTTCACTCTTATCCCCACCCACCTCCCCTCTGGTAACCATCACTTTGTTCTCTATAGTTAAGAGTCAAAACAGGTACAATTTTTATTGTATTGTAGCTTACCATTTTTGAAATGCATTCTGCTTACAGGAGCCACCAAAATGTATCATAACCTTTAATAAGATTTATTATGTTGGGGCGCCAGGGTGGCTCAGTTGTTAAGCATCTGCCTTCAGCTCAGATCATGATCTCAGGGTCCTGGGATTGAGCCCCACATCTGGCTCCCTGCTCAGGGGGAAAACTGCTTCTGCTTCTCCCTCTCCCACTCCCCCTGCTTGTGTTCCCTCTCTCCTGTCTCACTCTCTGTCAAATAAGTAAATAAAATCTTAAAAAAAAAAAAAAAAAGATTTGTGCTAATAATGATAAATCATAAATAATTGACAAACCCGCAATTGGAATAGAGAAGGAAATAAGTTCTTGCAGTGTTGTTGGCATTTTTCTAATCATTCATTTGTTTTTTTCAAATTTATTCCCTACAGTAACTTTAGATGGTGGTGTCATTTTTACAGAAGAGCAAACTGAGGGTCAGGCATTTGTAAGGGACTCAGATCTTTTCTTGACCCTAAATAATCAGGCCTTTAACAGTATCATCATGAGGACAGTGGAATGTTACATGTCATTAACAATTTTAAGTATGTAGATGTGGCCGTCAATGTGAAAACATTTTAATTAATAAAACCTTCAATATGTACATACTAGTTTGATCTATGGAAAGATAGGAGAACTGAAAGGTAAGAATCTTACCTGATAGTATTGTTTTAGGGACAAATTTCATGTCTTTCTAATTAAATATACTCTCCTTTTTAGTTGTGTATATCAGAGCTAGTTCTGTTGTCCTGCCCCTCTCAACACTTGGCCCCCAACTTATCCAGATATATATTTTTGTAAATTATGTACTTATACTTCAGGACTAAAGAAATGTAGGAATTATTGCCATTCTCAAATAACAGGAACAATGTAGGATTAAGAACTTCAGTTTTGCAGTCAGATAACTAAGGATGAGTCTCAGTCCCATCACCAGCTATGTGACATTGGGCAGGTCCCTTCTTTTCTGTGTTTCACCACAATTTTTTTTTGAAGATTAAGTGAGAATTAATGTGAAGGTTTAGCAGAGTGTGGCATATAGTAAGCGCTAGCTGCTAACATTACCATAAACATTATTATTTAGTATTATTTAACTTCTAAGAGTTGGTTTTACTTGAGATCAGAACTGAGATCTGCTACCTTTCTGACATTTCCTTAGGAATCTACAAGAACCTCCCTTTTCCCCTCCCTCAATAAGACCATTTAAGTGTGTGTTAAGCAACTACAGAATACTAAATAAAAAGTTTGGCCAAAACCAACCATGAAGCTGCAAAAAAAAAAAAAGAATTGAGATCTGTAGACTACATTAGATTTGTATTGCTTCATAATAAACCACCAAACACTTGTTGCCTAAAACAACAACTAGTTTTGGTACAATTAATAACGAAAATTTCTTAAAATATTCTCTTAGAAGTTAAATTGGTATTGATTTTAGAAAATCTTCACTGTTAGGGAAATTAAAATAATGATATAATTTTTTTACTTCTCCCTAAAAGGTAAGGCAACTTAAAAATAAATTCACCAAATACCATCTCCCCCTCCCCAAATTAATAAAGTACAGTTTTTTAAGTTCACAGATTTTGCTGTATCATGTAGCATTTAGCTTGTTTAATCTCAGATGATGTATTAATGAGAAGTGAAGTAATCTGTGCCAAATACAGTAGGTGGCACTGTGATAAAAACATTTGTTTCTGTGAAGAATTGAGTTCAGGATTCATCTGTACTCTTCTACTGAGTGTTTGCTAAATAAACATAGGTTTCCAAATAAGGCAAACTTGAACAAAATCTAACAACTTTGCTTAACCTAAATACACATTTATTTGCAGTGTTTTATTTAATTACAAAAATTAAGTACAATAATGGCAGTGTTCTTTGAACTAAATTCTACCAAAAGTGAGAATAGAATGTACTATAAATTGATTGAGGCACAGATTTTAATTTCTCAAAATTCTTTCATATATATTTTAATATATATTTATGTATTTCAATTCTTTCATAGGTATTTCACACAGGTTATCCTCAGCTTCTCATTCTTAATAATTAAGCTTTTAAATTACTTCTTTAGTTTATGTAAGCTAAAACAGCAAAGATGAAATACAACACATCAGCCAGAAGATAGTAAATTTTAATGGGGGTGATTCTGTGTCATATTTTCAGTGTATTTCAAAGTACCTTCGAGCCTTCTTTAAACAGAAATCTCAGAAGAAAAATTAACTCACTAGTTTGAACAGCACGGTTTTTTTTATTCCTTTCAATAGTATATTGAAAGAGTTTAGGAAACTGGAGTATTCTTGTACAATTAAAAGCACAATGTAAAATTGTTGTAAGAGTACTGATTTGGGTTGTTTGGTGTATTGAACTGTAACGATATAAGTATCTTAATATTTCATTTGCATTGATTCTGGTTAAATTAGTGCTTCTCAATCCTGGCTTTACAGGCTCCCCAATCATCTGTGGAACATTTTAAGAAAGTTCCAGGCAAAGATGTGGAGAAAAGGGAACCCTCATGCACTATTGGTGGGAATGTAAATTGGTATAGCCGCTATGGAAAACAGGATGGGGGTTCTTCCAAAAATTAAAAATAGAACTACCATATGAAAATAAAGAAAGTTCGAGGGATTCTTTTTTTTAAGTATATATACCACATTTTATTTATCCATTCATCCATCAATATATACTTAGGTAACAGATACATGTTTCCATGTCTTGGCTAAGGTAAAACTATTGAAATGAAAATGGAGCCACTATGGAAAACAGTATGGAGTTCAACAAAAATTAAAAATAAAACTATCAGATGATACAACAATTCCACTTCTGGGTATTATCCAAAGGAACCTAAAACACTAACTCAAAAAGTTCCAGGGATTCTGATCTAGTCGGTGCCATCATAACATTGGCCTTGGCAAAACCATGCTGTGTTAATGGCAGATATATACAAAAGGTAACACTAGAGCACATCTAGTCCTCTGAAGTTGTCTTTGAATGGCTGTTTGATCTTTATTAAGAGACAAAAATCCTCATTTAAAAGTTTGCATAAAGTTACATTTTGAAGTAGGTAAACACTTAGCAACAAAAAAATATCTCAAAAGCTGGGTAAAGATAAAAACACTTTTGGAAGCATGTGGTAGTTATCAAATATGAAAAATAAACATTACTGTGGTCTTTACTATTAAACATCAACTGTTTTCTTGTAATAAAAAAGAAATGGAATTTATTGTTATTTTGGTGTTAAAATATGAATGAAATTTACCCCATCGTAGTGTAATTTCTCTTCTCTCCTCATTTCAAGCATTTGGGTTCTAACATTCTAAATTTAGCCAGTGATCTCTGGTCATTTAATTTTTGTTTCCCTTTTAAATTTAAGTGATGGTTCTTTCTTTCTTTCCTTCTTTCTTTCCTTCTTTCTTTCTTTCTTTCTTTCTTTCTTTCTTTTTCTTTCTTCCTTCCTTCCTTTCTTTCTTCCTTTCTTTCTTTCTTCCTTTCCTTCCTTTCGTCTTTCTTTCTTTTTTTCCTTTTCCTTTTCCTTTTCCTTTTCCTATTCCTTTTCCTTTCCTTTCCTTTTTTCTTTCCAGCTATTACTGATAATGGCAGTTGATTTAACGTACTGTTTTTCAGCTGACTACCTGGCTCAGGCATTTGATTCTCTCTGTTTGGACTTGAAGACAGATGAAGGAAAAGTCTTGTTTTTGGAGTATCAAGCTGTTCCAGTAATACTAAATCATCTCCGGATATCCAGTAAAGGACTCCTCTCTAATGTCATTGATAGTTTGCTTCAGATGACAGTGGAATCTAGTAAGTTTTAAAGTTTTTAGATACACAAAGTAATGACAGTAGATGATTTTGTTTTCTGAATGTATAACTACATGTCAGACATATTGTATTATATAATAGAAATGGTTAAAAAGTATTTTTGACAGCAGTGTAATAGAGTCATTAATAACATCACTAAAAGTTGTATGTCTAAATGTCCACTAACGTAGCACAGTTGCCAGTACTCACCTCATCTCAGTTATGTGCATATACTCTGCATTGTTAGTCATGTTTTCAAGCTTCTTTGTCTGTTCTTCCGTCTCATCATTCTGACAGATCTAATTCTGTATTCCCTGCTTGCTTAGAAGGAGATGTTCAAGTGTGTCTCCATCTAAAGGGAGAATATGACAAAGTCATATTCCTGTTGTTTCCTCCTCAACCTTACTGTTTTGTTGGAGGGTTTGGGGGTGGGAGGAGCACTCAGGTGTATATGTGGCTACTTTTTTTCATGCATATTTGTAACATTTTGTAGTCTGTGGCCTTATTTTTTCTTTTTGGTTTTTATATTGGTGTAGCAAGTTCTTTTTTTTTTTTTAGCGAGTTCTTTTATTTATTTTTTCTTAAAGATTTTTATTTATTTGAGAAAGAGAGAGAGAGGTAGAGAGCACAAGCAAGGGGGGAAGGGCAGAGGGAGAGGGAGAAACAGGCTTCCCGCCGAGCAGGGAGCCCGATGTGGGGCTGGATCCCAGGACCCCAGGATCATGACCTGAGCCAAAGGCAGACACCCAACCGACTAAGCCACCCAGTCGCCCTGCAAGTTCTTTTAAATTGCTATTGATGGTTCCTAATTTAGCCCAGATACGTATGGGGATGTTGAACATAAATATTTTCATTTGTTTTGGTTGGTATTGCTCTTTGAACCTCAAGTAACCCCTTGACTTGTAACAAGCAACCATTTTGCCTCAGTAATTTTTTTCCACTTGTGGCTTTTCCTCTTCCCTATTCCCTCTTTCTTCTACAGCACTTCTAAAAATGAAATGTTTATGCCTTCCAGAAGGTGGAAACTAAAATTGGAAAGTCATTTCTCAGTGTGGTAGTAAGCAATCTGTGGTACTTGGTGCTGCTTGTGGGTGAATCCCTAATAGCTGGGTGTAAAGCATAGTTATATTTCTAACTAGGTACCTTCAGTGTATGGCTTCACATTTTTAATACATTTTATATGCTTTCTCGTTTTTCTTTTACAACATCCCTGTGAAGGGCCTGAATAGAAAAACTGAGGCCTAGAAAAATCCGATAACTTGTCCATGGCAAGACAGACGCTTAACCAACTGAGCCACCCAGGTGTCCCTCTTTCTTTCTTTTTAAAGATTTATCTATTTATTTGAGAGAGAGAGATGGGGGAGAGGCAGAGGGAGAGGGAGAAAGAGAATCTCAAGCAGACTCTCTGCTGAGTACAAAGCCCCACATGGGCCCGACGCAAGGCTCAATCTCACAACCCTGAGATCATGACCTGAGTGGAAATCAAGAGTTGGACACTTAACTGACTGAACCACCCAGGATTTTTCTTAATGAGGAAAACAAAAATTTTACCAGATGCTAATGTCTATTCATTAGAAACAAATCTGTCTGAATATTTCTGACAGAGATGAAATCTTGTAGCCAAAGGAAAACTGAATATAATTTTATGAAATAGTGGACCTACTTGGGTGAAATGACTTTGTAGCACCATAACATTCACATTTGGAGAAATAGTAGTAGATAAAGTCAACAGATGTTCAGTTCATTCACACGTGTTTACCTTTGTTCAGATTATGCCAAATCCAAGGTTATCCTTTCTTGTTCAAATTGAGTAAATAAAGCAGTTTCTAATGTGGATTCCTAGAAAGCCATATCATTTTTAGTGATGGAAAACTTTTGGAAGATTAGAAATGGGTGAATCATTGATGATTTCTGACTGAAGCATATTTATTTGCTTGATATATTTTTCTGCTTTTAATATAAATCCAGTACCTGATGTTAACCAAAGAAATATGTTGAAGGGGTTAAATGAATGATAGATCAAAATGTAGCAAATACTTACCTAGCTGTTGGATTTATGTTCTGTTTTTTCTAGATTTGAGATGTGAAACTCATTTTACCATGTACATAATTTTCACATGCCATTTTTTTTAAGTTAATAGGAAAAAGTTATTGGAAGAGAAATCTTGATAGAATGGATTTGCAGATGGCTTATCTCACACAACTAATGGGCCTTGGTCAGCTATGCACGGGGTGACATGTTTCAAGCATTGTGTTTGCAGTGCTTTGCTTAGCCTTGGGGCTTCCTCTGAACGTCCATTTAGGGCTTTGGAGCAAGAGGCTAGAGGAAGGTGTCAGTGGGCCAGGCTCTAGCCTGGGAGTACTCAAAGTGCTTGCTTATTGGTTCTCTAACACAAGTCAGTATAGAAACAGTGTTTAAAACTTGTGTAGTAGTCATCAAATTACTAATTTTATCAAGTTCAATAATAATTAGAAACATTTGGACTTGTGTTTTGTATGTTTGTTTTATTTCATTTCTAGTGTTTTTTTTTTTTTTTAAGATTTTATTTATTTGACACACAGAGAAGGAGAGAGCAAGCACAAGCAGGGGGAGTGGCAGGCAGGGGAGAAGCAGGCTCCCTGCTGAGCAAGGAGCCCAATGTGGGGCTCGATCCCAGGACCTTGGGATCATGACCTGAGCTGAAGGCAGCCTCTTAACCAACTGAACCACCCAGGGGCCCCATTTTCTAGTGTTTTTTAATGGTATTGTAAAACGATAAATTTTGAAAAGTTTATTCGAACAAACAGCGATTCCAGTGGGATAGCACCAAATCTGAAAATGGTTAGGGGTGGCTCTGTAGGTGGGGCCTAGGGCAGAGGTTTTTATAGAAAAGACAGGGAAGCAGAGTAAAGAAATTATTTAATTGGCTATAACATAAATGTTTGCCTTGTTGGGGAAAATTTAGTTATTTGGTGGTTATAATAGTTTTACTTGAGGTTCATTTTCTCCAATTCAAGGAAATCTGCTTGGCTATTGATGATTAGTTTGTCTTGAGTTTTGTTTTCTTAGATTCAAGTGCATTGACTGCTTTAGAATTTGATTTGTTTAGTTAGGGTACCCTGCTGAAGGCATGAGAGCTCCCCAGTCTAATAGCCTCTTTGTTGAACTATTTTAAACAGTATTTTGTTAAAGTCTGTTGCATTCTCTATGCTGGATTGGAAATCTCAGATCAGTTCTTAGAGTAGTTTGAGGAGCAATAGGATACTCCATCTCCACTGGATACTTCATGTTAAGCTGTGTTGTAGTTCGTACTGCTACAGAGTGGTTTTTCTCTTGTTCCTCTCGTGCTCTTCCTCCAGATTCATCTTTTCAGATATGAGAAATGTTATTAGTTGCGTAGGTATTTACTGTTTTTTGAAAGCTGGTAAAATGCATTTCTTTTTTTTTAAATGATCTAGATATATTTTACTTTAAAATGCATTTCTTTGAGTGTAAATTAAGATCTGTACATTGATTTACCTCAACATATACATTATGAGCACATTTTTTTTTAGATTGAGGGCTCTTTTGGGTGTGAGTGTATATCATATAATAACTTAGTAGTGTTGATTTTAGAAAATTACTTTGTGGTTTCTTTTTCTTTTTCCTGTCAGTGGTTAAAAGCTGTTACTCACTTATCTGGGTTTAGCTGTGTAAGAACTTGAGTCTTATTTTATTTCAAAGAGTACTTTCCTTTTCTTGTCAGACTTAGTTTAAATAGAGGGATTTAAGTTTGTATTTGTATTATTTAGTTCATTCTGTTTTGCGGCCTAAAAACTGCCCATCTAAGGTAACATGCTACCATTTAACACTTGATGGCAATAATGTATTTGAGCACATTTTGCAGACACTTTTTATTTGTATTATAAAAATAATAGAAATTTGGAAAGCTACAAACTGTAAAAAAGTCTTACTATCCAAAGATAATGTACATTTACTTCATAGGTACATTACTCTCTCTCTTTTTTCCATGAATAATTTTCATGATGTTGGGTGTTTCTTTTCTTTTCTTTTTTTTTTTGTTTAACATGGTTAGATTTTAGTGTACATGTAGTTGCATCAGTCTATGTTTATCTGTCTAAAATATCAAAATACAAGAAAATATTAGGATACTTTGCAAAGAAATATACCTGAGTTCTTTTTAAATTATGAATATGGGTAAAATGTATTATATATTATAATACAATTAAAGATAGCAAAGAATTATCAAATACTTTATGCTACATGCATTAAATTTGTTCTATGGATCTAGAAGTTATTTGTGAACATATTTGTATTTCTTAGTTTGGTGCTCTTTTTCATTGGCAGTTAATTTTTCTTGATTTGAGCAACATTATTTCTTCCCTTCTTGCTATTTAATTTTTTCTGTCATTCTGTTATGTTTTTATTATTAAGGAGATCAAAGCAAGGGTAATTTCAATGAAATGACAAATGCGATATTTCCAACAATGTACCAACTTAATAGGTACACACCCATGTTTCTTTTCTAGTCATGAATCCTACATATGTATAACCTGTTTTCTCAGTTAAAAGCTTTCAAATGAAAGAATGTTCTCTAAGGAAACACTATGGGAAGATTTATTTTTAATAACTGAAGAATATATGATAATATTTTTTAAGTCTGAGAAGTTGACACCACTCTTAATTCTACCACCTTAATAAGATGTAGTTTGCGTATTGGCGGATATATTTATTTTTTTACATAGTTGCAATCATAATATGTGTACTTTGTTATATAAGAAATGCATATTCATTATAGAAAAATTAGAAAATATAACTTTATTTCATTCAACAAATATCTCTCTATAGACCATACAATTATCCCTGGCACTCAGACACTACGGGTACAGCAGAGAGCAAGATGTTTAGGTCCCCTGTCAACATGGAGCTTATGGTCTAATTGACTTTTGTCAAATTATTGTAATAGTGAGGATGATAATAACAATATCATAGAATTATAAAAGGGGTAAGGGAGTTAGCCATGCAGAGGTCTGGGAGACTATTGTAGGGAGCAGGAACCGCTAGAGCAAAGATGTTAGGGCAAGTATTAATTGTTAGGTGTGGTATTTTCAAGACACAGCAGGGAAGCCAGTGTAGCTGAGGCAGAGTGAGTGGGCAGAGTAGTAGAAGAATCAGAAGGTGGGACCTGCCACTCATTCAGAAGGGCCTTGTTGCTCAACAGTAAGACTTGGGGACTTTTATTCACTAAAATTCCTTGAGCTTTCCCTTTCTGTTCTGCTTTGTTGAATGTCATATTATGAACTTTTTTTTTTGCATATTTCTACATAGCCCTTATTTTTAATTGTTGCTTAATACTTAATATTTCATATGCATATATGTTTATGTAATATTTATTATTACTATACGTTTATGTAATATTTATTATTGTTACCATTTATTGAGACATTTCCTGTGGGAAGTGTGTATGAAATTTGATAAGAATATCAATTCATTGGCCTTCCATCCCAGCATAAAAGAGCTTTCAAATAGTTTGTGGTCAGCCCCTTGAGGGATATGGGGCACAGGGAACTAACCTAGCAATCCTTTGCCTGACCTCTTGAAGTCTACTTAAGAGCCATTTAATGTGCACATGTAACTGTGCATTTGGTAGTGGTCTCTGAATGCTGTCAAATTTATAGCTATATTATAAATTGCATAATTGCTTTAATGATGCTTGCATTCCCTCGTCTGACACTGTAATAGAGTTTTTTTGAGATATAAGCCTGGCTTTTCTAATTAACACGAGATGATATGAACCCATTTTGGGTCAAGCTTTAGGTTTGTGTTATGTAGCCTATCTTGAGGAAACTTGTTTCAGTATTTTTTGACAACAAAACAAACCATGGTGTATGTTAGGGAGTAAAATCCCTCCTGCCAATTAGTGTGATAGAGAAAGCTGAGGAATCAAATAATTAAATGTATAGATAATGAATATACTATTTTTATTTTTTTTTAAATAAGAGTTCTCTGAGTATTTAACTTAAGGAAGGAATTTTTTAAATTGTGTTTATTGTTTAAAAGATAACACGTTCCTATAGCTAATCATTTCAAAGGTACAAAAGTGAAAATTAAAAAAAAAAAAAGTCTTCTTTCAGTCACTGTTTCCCCTTCCCTGGAGAAAGCAATTTCACTAGTTTTTTTTTCCATGTTCTTTCGTTACATGTACTATGTTTGTGTACACACGCATATTCTTATTTTTTCATTTTTATCAAAAGAATGTTAGCATGCTATACGTGTTATAAAAAATAGATCTTAGAGATACTGTATTAGTACATAATTTCTTCAAAAATTTATTCATTTAAGATGACTGTTGATGGATATGTTAACCTTAAATGGTAAAACTGCCAGGTATTCAAACCTGGGCTTATTCAGTATAGCAGAGAATTGCAATCCAGGACAAGCAAGCTACAACAAAATCACAGATAAGACCAGAGAACAAAGGAGAGGAATGCCTTTTTTT